>NC_041234.1:6360545-6541939 GCF_002837175.3 Physeter macrocephalus
TATTTTATTCTTTTTGTTGCAATGGTAAATGGGAGTGTTTCCTTAATTTCTCTTTCAGGTTTTTCATCATTAGTGTATAGGAATGCAAGAGATTTCTGTGCATTAATTTAGTATCCTGCAGCTTTACCAAATTCACTGATTAGCTCTAGTAGTTTTCTGGTGGCATCTTTAGGATCCTGTATGTATAGTATCATGTCATCTGCAAACAGTGACAGTTTTACTTCTTTTCCGATTTGTATTCCTTTTGTTTGTTTTTCTTCTCTGATTGCCGTGGCTAGGACTTCCAAAACTATGTTGAATAACCGTGGTGAGAGTGGGCAACCTTGCCTCGCTCTTGATCTTAGAAGAAATGGTTTCAGTTTTTCGCCATTGAGAATGATGTTTGCTGTGGGTTTGTCATATATATGGCCTTTATTATGTTGAGGTAGGTTTCCTCTATGACTACTTTCTGCAGGGTTTTTATCATAAATGGGTGTTGAATTTTGTCAAAAGCTTTTTCTACATCTATTGAGATGATCATATGGTTTTTACTCTTCAATTTGTTAATATGGTGTATCACAGTGATTGATTTGCGTATAATGTTGGAGAGAATTCACCTGTGAAGCCATCTGGTCCTGGACTTTTGTTTGTTGGAAGTTTTTTTTTCGTTTTTTTTTTTTGTTGTTGTTGTTGTTGTTTTGCGTACGCGGACCTCTCACTGTTGTGGCCTCTGCCGTTGCGGAGCACAGGCTCCGGACGCACAGGCTCAGTGGCCATGGCTCTCGGGCCCAGCCGCTCCGCGGCATGTGGGATCTTCCCGGACCGGGGCACGAACCCGCGTCCCCTGCATCGGCAGGTGGACTCTCAACCACTGCGCCATTCTGGTCTGATATTTATGATTTCTTTCCTTCTACTAACTTTGGGTTTTGTTTGTTCTTCTTTCTCTAGTTGCTTTAGGTGTAAGGTTAGCTTGTTTTTTTCAGACGTTTGTTGTTTCTTGAGGTAGGATTGTTTTTGCTATAAACTTCCGTCTTAGAACTGCTTTTGCTGCATCCCATAGGTTTTGGATCATCGTGTTTTCATTGTCATTTGTCTCTAGGTATTTTTTGATTTCCTCTTTGATTTCTTCAGTGATCTCTTGGTTATTTAGTAATGTATTGTTTAGCCTCCATGTGTTTTTTTTTCATTTTTTCCCCAGTAATTGATTTCAAGTATGCGCTTGTAAAATGTGTCTTGTATTATGTGTACGTATTTTAATTTACATAGTTGCTATTTTCTTATCATATATTCAATTTTTTTTTTTTCTCAGCACTGTGTTCTTAAGATACGTCCGTATTGCTCTGGGTATACATGGTTGGTTGGTTCAAATGACACTATAGTACTCCAGCTTTATTATTTTTACAAAAATCTTACATACTCATTATAGAAAAGCTTAATACCAGAAAGTGAAAATAAGGGATTAATGCTCACAGGAAATTGCATCCTAAGACAACCAGAGTTATCATTTTGGCTCCTGTAAAATATCTGTTTGCACATATACAGAAATGTATTCTGTGTATTCAGTTTTACTTGTGTGGGACCATGCTGCGTATGTTATTTTATTACTGGCCCCTTTCATTAATCTGTGTTTAATGGACATCATCGCATGCTACACATACAGACCCATGGCACGGCTTTTAATGACCACACAGTACTCCACTGTGTGTTTGTACGTACATAAACTGTTCCCTCATTTATGGGTATTTTGCTTTCATTTCTTTTTATTTAGTATTATAAACGGTGCCTCAGTAAACAGCTTTCTGCAGACATCTTTTCCCCCTTGCACCATAATCTGTTCAAAGTAAATATTTTCTGTCCTCTGTGTGGGTTGGGCCAGGTTTCACTCTGCTCGCGAAGTAAATGCCTCGTCTACTGCTTTATGTTGCCCAAAGACGCAAGAGCTAAAGCGACCTCAGCTATTGAATTCTGTGAGTTTATAAGTTTATGAACATTGGCAGTAGGGGAAGAAGTCACTAAAGGAAAAGAGGCCATTTTATCAGCTCCGCTCCAGTAAGAGGTACTATGGAGAAAGGTTTCTGTACCTATGTAAATCTGTGGTCTTTTATGGCGCCATCTAGTGGAGCCATCGGCTTCTGTGCTGGGCCCTCTCTCTAGTCATGGCCCTGCACCAGGGTCTTCAGGGAACCTGCAGGCTTACCTGGCTTTCTTGTATCCTGGTGCTGACTAGACAGACACCCACCCCGATCTCTCTCTTTTACTTTGTTACAGAATAAATGCTAATAAATAAGCTGTCAGAAATTAGTAGTTTAAATAATTTGTTTAAAATTAGAGTTCAACACTAACTTTGATTAGAACAGAATCAGATTCTGTTCTGAATGTTGTTCTTGACGCTAAATGTGCCAAAATTATTTAAGGAACGGTACTCTGCTAGTATTTACAACTGAGATTTACAACTCAGAGAGATGTATGCCAAGAAACCTCTTTGGTATATCTGCTTTCCTAAGATGTTTTGGGCCGAGATTTGAAAACTCAAGGAATTTAGACACATATGTTTGGGTACTTATTCTTAAATAAACCAAATGTTTCCTTGTTTCAATTTTTAACATGTTTGTTTCTCTAATTCGGAGTTCTGATAAATCAAACTTCCTGGGTACCAGTTTGCTTTTCTGGGCGGATGGGGAACAAAATTTTTGTTTAGTAGGAAAAGAAAAACACCTTTTTTTTTTTTTTTGTCATGGTGGAGGTAAGCATGGGATATTAAGATACCTAAAGACAAACCGATTTTCACATCACAAGCCATTTAAAAACACCTAATTACCTATAACTGAGATGCTAGTGAAAAAAAGCATTTTGTTATGGCAATTTAACTTCATATACTACATGGAAATAATTAAGCTTCAATTTTAAAAATATTTAATGAAATATTTCAATGTTTTTACTATTCTAGACAAAACAAACTAAGAGTTGGAAGAGTGCTGATTTTGCTATTTACTCTAATGGTTTATTTTTCTCCTGGGTCACTGTGATGAAGTTATGTTTATGATGTTATTATGGGGATCATACTGGACCAGTTTTAATGAGATGTAACCAACATATAACATTGTATACGTTTTAAGTGTACAACATAACGATTCGATATATGTGTATACTGCAAAATGATTACTGCAGTAAGTTTAGTTAATGTCCATCATCGCACATAGTTACTAATTATCTTTTTCCTTGTGATGAGAAGTCTTAAAATCTCCTCTAGCAACATCTTTTTCCCTCCTCTTTGGTGATCGATCATTCCATTTTCCCGTTGTGATCTGGCCTGCACGGAAATCTTCTTCTACCACGCTCTGTGCTTCTGTTCCGCTGAGAGATAACTTGAGCCAGTTTAGCCCCAAGAGGAAGGAGATTTTCCCATCCACTGGGAAGCTTCTTCACCCAGGGGTGCATAGTCTGACTCCTAATGATCATTCTCCTTTTCGTCCGCCAGCAGTGGCCTTGCTCTTTCAGTCGGGTAGTTTTCCTTTACTGAGGGCCTTATATCACCTTCCTCTAGGACTCGGCCGCCATGGTTATGGGTGTGTCACAGTCTTGTCACATCTTCATCCATATGGCAGGACACATGACCTCTGCTCTCCCTATGTCAGGGCCAGTTCCTTGCCTCCCTGCTGGAGAGTTCCTGGGGTATCCTGGGATTTGGCCAACAGTCCCCAGGTCCCCTTTGTGATATTTTCCAGGGGGCTAAAGTTCTTTAGGAACTTGGGCAAGTGACTTGGCTGCTCTGTGCTTCAGTTTCCTAGTTTGTAAAACAGGGATAATAAATGTTCAAAAGGTTGCTGTGAGGATTAAGCAGGTTAATGTTTATAAAGCACTTGAAGTAGTGCCTTGGCCGTAGGAAGGGGCATGTGAAGGGCTGGGGGTTCGTAATACCATCAAAATTCTGAGGGCTCAGGGGCTTCCCTGGTGGTGCAGTGGTTGAGAATCCGCCTGCCGATGCAGGGGACACGGGTTTGTGCCCCGGTCCGGGAAGATCCCACATGCCGCGGAGCGGCTGGGCCCGTGAGCCATGGCCGCTGAGCCTGTGTGTCCGGAGCCTGCGCTCCGCAACGGGAGAGGCCACAACAGTGAGAGGCCTGCGTACCGGAAAAAAAAAAAAAAAAAAAAAAAAAAAAAAATTCTGAGGGCTCAGAATGATTAAAGCTGGAATCCTGTTCTGCGGTTCACAACCCACTGTGACCCTGATTACTTGAGCAATTATAAATATTACTCTAAAATGACCATTTTGGAACACTAATTTGATCATAAATGAGGGCCTTTTAAATGATTTAAAAGGGACTGTAGGGCTTCCCTGGTGGCGCAGTGGTTAAGAATCCACCTGCCAGACCTACTAGAGCATGGACTTGAGGATATGGGGAGGGGGAAGGGTAAGCTGTGACAAAGTGAGAGAGTGGCATGGACATATATACGCTACCAAACGTAAAATAGATAGCTAGTGGGAAGCAGCCGCATAGCACAGGGAGATCACCTCTGTGCTTTGTGACCACCTAGAGGGGTGGGATAGGGAGGGTGGGAGGGAGGGAGACGCAAGAGGGAAGAGATATGGGGACATATGTATATGTATAACTGATTCACTTTGTTGTAAAGAAAAGAATCCACCTGCCAATGCAGGGGACACAGGTTCGAGCCCTGGTCCGGGAAGACCCCACATGCTGCGGAGCAACTAAGCCTGTGCACCACAACTACTGAGCCTGCGCTCTAGAGCCCACGAGCCACAACTACTGAGCCCGTGCGACACAACTACTAAGCCTGCACTCTAGAGCCCGTGCTCCTCAACAAGAGAAGCCACCGCAATGAGAAGCCCTCGCACCGCAACGAAGAGTGACCCCCGCTCGCTGCAACTAGAGAAAGCCCGCGCGCAGCAACAAAGACCCAGTGCAGCCAAAAATAAATAAATAAATTTTTAGAGAAGTCTTAAAAAAAAGGGACTGTATATTAAAATGAGGAATATGCAAATACAATATATCCTGTTCTTCTTAAACCAGGGCCATGTGAATTTTTTCTTTCTTTTTTTTTTTTTTTTTTTTTTTTTTTTTTGCGGTACGTGGGCCTCTCGCTGTTGTGGCCTCCGCTCCTCGGCACGTGGGATCCTCCCGGACCGGGGCACGAACCCATGTCCTCTGCATCGGCAGGCGGGCTCTCAACCACTGCACCACCAGGGAAGCCCCATGTGATTTTTAAGATAAAATTATTTATACATTATTGATCAATGTGTTTCTATGAGTCGTGATGTTCTCAAGGGCTAGAAAGTGGTTTCACTCATGCCCACGCATACCCGCATACACATCATTGTTCCTGTCTCTTAGAGAACATTTTCTCCAGCTCTCCATGCGCTAGTTTGTATTTTCCTGTGTTTTTCAGTCATTAGTACAACGAATAATCCAATGTAAGAAGCATGCTGTGCCGATAAAATGTTCTCACATTCCCAGCAAATGATTGTGACGTGGTCTTATTTAGAAAAGAGAGGCAGAGGGTGGAAACGTAAATTGCTTTGCTTCTATCATGACTGTAAACAAATCAACTGGGGTGGCAAATTAGCACACCTGCCTTAAAGGTCACCCCTCCCTTTCTGCCTCTGTTAGCAACCCACTTGTACAGGTGTGCTGTATTAGTTTCCTATCACTGCTGTAACAAGTTAGCACCATCTCAGTGGCTTACAACAACTCAAATTTATGATTTTACAGTTCTGGAGGTCAGAAGTCTAAAATGGGGCCATAGGGCTATGTTCCTACGCGGAAGCTCTAGAAGAGAATGTGTTTCTTGCCTTTTTCAGCTCCCAGAGGCTGCCTGCATTCCCTGCAGCATGGCCTCTGCCTGCATTTTCAAAGCCAGCAGTGCAGCATCTTCAGTCTCCTCCTCTCTTTCTGACTCTCCTGCCTCCTTTCCTTGTGATCACATTGGTGCATCCAGATAAACCCAGATAATCTCCCCATCTCAAGATCCTTAACTTAGTCACACCTGCAAAGTCCCTTTTGCCGTGTAATCATTACATGGTAAAGTAACACATTCACAGGTCCTGGGAAATAGGGCGTGGACATCTTTGGGGGGACACTGTTGTGCCTTGTACCTACCACAGATGCTCTCCCGAATAAGACCTTCCATGCCATGCGTGCGTTTGGCTCTGCCTACCCTACTTAAGAGTTTACAGATAGTAACTGTGATAAATTCCTACCAGTTGTTCTCCTCGCTTCCCCCCACCCTTTCTCCACACATTTAAACAAGTCAGATAGCTTTGAGTTTTTTCTTAAATGATGAAAACATCCTGGAGTTTTGTGGGATAAGATTTAATGAGAAAGACACTCCTATACTCTGAGTCTGTTTTAGACAGCTACACGAAGTAAGCAGAACTCAAAGGTGAAAGTACATCAGCAAAGAAGTACATGACACCACATGATGACACGGGTCTTGGAAGCCATTTGAGAAAATAGGTATGATTTGGTCCTTAGGATTCTTCCAGGGAGAAAAGTTAAGAATGTGAGCGTCTAAATTAGCAAATTCAAAGAGTAGCCAGAGAGAGGTCTTGGGCGCAAGGACAGAGGCTTCCTGGCTTCTGCATTTCCAGCCCTGAGCACAGTGCTTGGCACGCTGGAGGTGGGTACTAAACGATTAGTGAATAAATAGCTTGTTGAAAGTATCCAAGAACAGCTTACGCCTTGGGAAGGATCTGGCCTTTGAAATATGACCTGTAGGAAAAATGATGGGTTTTATATCCTCAGGAAGGAGTGAAGCACCACGTTGAGTTCTGTTAGGAGGTAAAGGAAACTAAGCCTCTAGTATCACCCTCCTCTGTCCTTCCTTGAAAGATGAAATAGCAGAATTGCTTCTATGTTTATTTTGCTATTGTTTAAAGCATGATTTTCAAATTCATTTCTAGCTAAGTGGATTGATTTTTTTAAAAAATTATTACTCATGCTGAGCATTTGACAGTAACGATTTACTGTATCTCTGGGATTTCGGCAGCTCCTTACAACTCGTGGTTTAATTCACAGTTTCCCTAATGGCTTTAGTGTCTGTGGCGTTCGCTCCGAGAGCTCCTGTGAAGTCATGCGCCGCTGGGAGCAGGGCACTCCTGGCCCTGTGCTCTGGCCTGAGTTCTCTTCCCCCAGCTCTGTGACTGTAGTCACTAGAACGGGAGAAAACACTCGGAAACCCAGGAGACTGCCACCTGCTCCTTCCTTAGGAGCTGCAGCCGCTGTGGTTCTGCTCTACGAGCTGATGTCCGGTCAGCTTAAAAGGAGGCCTCGGTGGAGCTAAGGAGGAGCCGAGTCACTGTGTGTACCTTAGGGAGATGGCTTACTTTCCATACTTTGTAACAAAAATAGCAGTGTACCGTACCAACCGTGTAGCATGTGTTAGTCCAGGCGTTGGCAAACTCCAGCCTGTGAACTAAATTGGGGCCACTACCTATGGTTGTGAATTAAGGTAAATCAGAACGCAGCCGTGCCCATTCATTTACCCAGTGCTTATGGCTGCTTTTTATGCAGCAGTAGCAGAGTAGTTACACAGAGACCGTATGGCCTATAAAGCCAAAATTATAGGCCCTTTTCAGAAACTGTTTGCCGATCATGTCTTAGTCCACTTAATCTTTACAATATGAAGTAGATTTTATTTTCTTTTTTTGGGGGGGGGGGCGGGGGCTGTGCTGCGTGGTTCGTGGGATCTTAGTTCCCTGATCAGGGATTGAACCCAGGCCCTCAGCAGTGAAAGTGAAGAGTCCTAACCACTGGACCGCCGGGGAATTCCCTGAAGTAGATTTTTGTAATATCAACACCATTTCACGTAAGAGGAACCCAAGGCTCTGGGATGATAACATAACGTGCCCAAGATCTTAGAGCGAGTAAGAGGTGAAAAGGCAGGGAGTCGACCATATACTACCCTGGAAAGTTACTCTGAGAACGCAGTAATTGCTAAGCTTGTCACATCATCATGTGCTATTTCTTTCCATCCTCACAAGGTTTTGCTTTGTGAAACCTTTCCAGGTTATATAACTGTCAGGTGTCTAATGGCTTTATGGAACTTAGATTTTTTTTTTTTTTTTTTTTTTTGTGGTATGCGGGCCTCCCTCCGCCGTGGCCTCTCCCGTTGCGGAGCACAGGCTCCGGACGCGCAGGCCCAGCGGCCATGGCTCACGGGCCCAGCCGCTCCGCGGCACGTGGGATCCTCCCAGACCGGGGCGCGAACCCGGTTCCCCTGCATCGGCAGGCGGACGCGCAACCGCTGCGCCACCAGGGAAGCCCGGAACTTAGATTTTTAACTCACTACTTCCTATTAATTGATCAAACCATTTGTGGGTGTGGACTAGTGCTTTTGATCCTTGGCTCCATGGTGGAGTCACTTTGGGAGCTCTACAAGTACTGATGCCAGGTCCCATAGCTCCCAAGTTCTGGCTTAATTGGTCTAGGGTACAGCTTGGGCATATAGGGACTTTTAAAAACTCCCCAGGTGATTCTAATGTGCAACCAAGGTTAAGACCCACTAGTATAGACACTTGTAAGTCCAGCCCTAAAAGATGGTGGTCATAGTATAAGGTCTTCCCTAGTAAGTCAGTTGTCAATATAATAGGAAGGGAGAAAGGAAGGACAAGTAATTCAGATTACAAGCACCAGCCCATCCTGGAAATGTTGCATGTTGGTGAGCTCAACTGCAAGAAATATTACGTACACTATCAATTTTGTGATGATGAAGGCAGAGTTACATTCTGGAATTAATCTTATTTGTGTATAGTTATACTGAGATATATGCATGTGTGTGTGTCTGTGTGTGTGTATACATTTTTTTCCCCCGGGGGAGAGGAGACACATAATTGGAGAGAAATAGTGGAAAAACTGACCATCTTCCTTTAAATAGCTACAATGGCTTGTGCATTCCTTCAAAAGCTGCAGTGTATTTCTTCTACAAAATGTATATTTTGAGTTTCTCCATGTTTTAACCTTTCCTGAAGGGCAAATTAAATCAGGGCTGATTGAGACTCACGTGGTTTGTTCACTGATGGCTGCCTCATGGAATTACATCATTATCATTCCCAGCAACTACTGAGCAAGCCCTCACAGGGGACTTGGCGGCACTGGTGGTACCTCATGCCCCCAAAAGTGCACCTTCATTGCAGTGCCTGGGAAAACATAATCACAGCCGAAACTCCAAATAAATATCTCACGCTTCGGATTCTTTCCACTGTTTCTTTTTGCACTGATGATGGTGCCAATGTTGTTAGAACAGCATGAGACTGAACATTTACCCATGAGCCGAGTTCCACAAGCTGTCTGTACCGGCTGGTACATCATATCCAGTAAGAATAATCAAATTATTAGACATCAGAGAGGTTTACAAGATTTTTCTGCACTATCAAAGGTCACACCTATTTTCTTGGAGGCTGAAAGAGAGAAGTGGGGTATGTACGTAAAATATCAGAGACATGGGGCAGGCTTATGTCTGTGCAGGAGTGGCTCCCCTTTTTCCTTTCTTAGGCATGACTGCCAAAGGAGCATAAGCATTGCTCTGTGCTCTGGCTGGTGGAAAGGAAATGTATGTTTTAGAGTTGGAACACGGGAGATTTATGGGATGTTAACGTGTCAAGTCTTAGTAACCTCTCAAAAAGGCCACTTGTGAAGTTAGACTGTCATCAGTCACAGAAACCAATGCATCCGTCTTCTGAGAAATCCCTCAGAAACATCTTCCAGAAAGATTATGAAAGATGAAAAATCTCAATACGGTGAAAAGGTATTCTATACATGTGAATTTTTGCTGCTTCTGGCAACTTCTGAGTGCTCCCTCAACTGAGAAATGACGAACTGATACATGCATAGCATCTATTCAAGAAAATAATAAAATTGATTAAAGTCAGCTGTACAAGGTTCAATTACTGCATATTTATGAAACTTACCCCATCCAAATGGGGCTCTGCTAAGTGCATTTGTTAAAATACACACTTCTACAACAGCAAGATGCAGACTTAGGCTCAGTTTGCTAAAATTAGATAATGCTTCCTAAAATCAGTCAAGCAAACCAACCTGACTCTAATATTGTAGAAAAGTGGTTTACTAATGACACCAAAGGCAAGTCTATATAATGTTGAAAGATGTGGATGGAAAATGATCTAATCAAATGTTAAGTCTAATGGTAACGGGGGATCTTGGTTGTTGGCGTCTTTTGCATGTCAGACACAATCAGTATTCAAAGTTGGAGACGTGTTTTGTTGTTGCACAGACATAGTAAATGAAATTGAGATCTCAGCTCGTGTGAGCTGCTTTAACTGAATCAAACCACCTATAACCAACTGCATGAATTTTATAAGTAACAGAATAAGAACCCAGAGAAAGTGGAGAACAAATCCTCTTTTGACCCTGTGTTGCTTGATCGGATTCCCTCAAATTCTGCACAGTTGTGATTTTGACAGTTGCTAACATTTCCGCATTAAGCCCAACAGGAATCACAGACCCACACAGTAAATATCTGCATGCATAGCAGAAAAGCATTTATGAAAAGAGAGTCATGATTTAAAATGGGCAAAAATGGAGATCAAAATCTCAACAGCTTTCACATTTTGTGTCCTAGGATCCCTCCAGTCCATCCAGCGGGGTGGTAAATTAGTCCCCGTCTGAGCTCTAGTGAATAAGGCCCACTTGCTTCTCTCTGACTCTTTTACCTAAGAAGAGTTAGTTCATGCAGCATATGATCACACTGTAGAAAATTTTACCGTATGTGTGAGCTAAAAGGACTATTATGGCCATATTTAATTTCCTTGGTCATTGATTCTACAAAAAATGTTTTGAGCACCTACTATGTGTCAGACCTCGGGCTCACTGCTGGATACACAGTGGTGAACAAATGACTACTCTTAAAGGTCTGACAGTACAGTGAGGAAGGCAGATGTGCAAGGCATGGTCCCCCGAATAAACTAAGAGTTACAAATTGTGATGGATATCATATAGGAAAAGAACACGATGCGATGAGTTAGATCCGCAAGAGTCTGTAAGTTAAATAGCGAGGTCTGAGAAGGTCTCTGAGGAAAACTTAAACTGATACCTGAAGGATAAGTAAAGCATTTGCCAGGGGAAGAGCACTTAGCAAAATTCTGCCGAGGCTTGTCCAGCTCTGGCCCAGCTAACCCTTGTGTGATGGGCTGAACTCTTCCCTTGGGTGAAATCTACCGCTGCAACATCAAGTTGCCATGTCTCCCATCTCCTGGCTTTTTTTTCCCGCCCCCCCTCTGGTTGGTGCCTCTGTTGATTGAATCACATTGTGTTGGGTGCTAAGGTGTTTTCCTGGCTTAGAGCAGTGGCTTCCCAATCTATTAGAGAACGGGAAGATGATATTGGAATATGTGTTTATTTTTATTCTAAAAGGTAAGAAAGGAATGAATATTAATATTTACTGTAAGATTGGCATAGTATGTGTATATGGGTTTTAAATAAACTTACATCATCTGAGGACATGTGTTAACAGTATTTTTATGGATAGGTGTGTACAATCAAAACGTTTGGAGATCACTTAAAGAAAACAACGAATAACCAGGAATCATTACAGAGTAAGCAGAGCCCAGACTCTGCAATCCCCCCTTTCACCTTCTCTTTAAAGGCAGCTATTCCTTTCACAGCCCAGCTTAAACTCCACTCTGGTAACCAGGGAAGCTTCATTCTCCCATAACTTTGACCCATACTCAAATTGTTCATATCCCTGACAGCTCATAGCATTCCCTGTCTGATTCAATATTTGGCTGTT
The DNA here is from genome assembly GCF_002837175.3 of Physeter macrocephalus. Lineage (NCBI taxonomy): Eukaryota > Metazoa > Chordata > Mammalia > Artiodactyla > Physeteridae > Physeter > Physeter macrocephalus. Next base: position 6,372,288 of record NC_041234.1, read on the forward strand.
TTAGTTTTCAGCTGCAATGGTCTTGTCTTTCCCAGTAGGCATAGGTTGTTCTGGGGCTAGACTGAATCTAGTACCTTTTTATCTGACGTAGCGCTGGGAAGATAGAAAGTACTCAGTGGATATTTCCGGGCTAAACCCTCTTTGCTCTTCAAAGTCTGGTCAAAGGGCCAGCGGCAGGAGCATCGCCTGGGAGCTTGTTAGAGCACGTTACAATTTGCACTTCCATGCTTTTCTCATTTCTCCGGTGCTTCTCAAATTTTAATGTGCATGAATCACCTGATGGGTGGCGGGGGGGGGGGGGGCGGGGGGGAGGGGGGCGGGGATCTTGTTAAAATGCAGATTCTGATTCAGTAGGTCTGGGTGAGACCTAAGATTCTGATTTTAGAAAGTTCCCAGGTTATTCTGGTGCCTCTAGTCTGGGAACCACACATTTAGATTTAAGGCCCTAGAACTATACTGTCCAATATGGTAGCCCCAGCCATGTGTAGCTGTGGAGCACTGGAAACATGGGATTTTGAAGCTTAATATGGAAGAAAGAATGTAAAATATCTCATTAAAAGTGTAAAAATATCGATTATATGTTGCAGTGATAATATTTCGGATATGCTGGGTTAAATAAAATATAGTGTCACATTTATCTTTTTCTCTTTACATTAAAAAATAATTAATTAATTAATTTTGGCTGTGCTGGGTCTTAGTTGTGGTGTGTGGGATCTTCATTGCGGCACGTGGGATCTTTTAGTTGCAGCATGCGGACTCTTAGTTGCGGCATGCATGTGGGCTCTAGTTCCCCGACCAGGGATTGAACCTGGGCCCCCTGCATTGGGAGTGTGGGGTCTTCTCCACTGGACCACCAGGGAAGTCCCTCTTTTTACGTTTTTAATGAAGCTACTAGAAAATTTAAATGTACGTATGCGACTCATGTTATATTTCTATTGGACAGTGCTGCTCTAGAAGACTCCCCTAGTTCTTTCAAACACATTATCCATTGAGAATCCACGTCCAGTTCATTCTGCTAAGGTAGCACCAGTATAGGGGTTGCCAAAAGAAAATTTCTAATTATAAGTTACAGGATCATCCTCAGAAAGGTGTTTTTCCTCAGAAAAGTATATACCCTAGAAATATTTCTTTGTTTCTCAAAATATTGAGATTTTGTCAACATTTAGGTTTTCTGTGTACATGTGTGATTCATAATATAGGCCTCCTCCTACACGGATGAATATGCATATAAGCATTGGATTAATCATGTGAATAGCTTCTTGACAAATACAGATGATGGCTGAGAATGCTGTTATATCCACAGTGTAATGTCATCGTCTTCCAGTTCTTGGATATTCTCTGTTTTTTCAGTCTTTTTTTTTTTTTTTTTTTTTCCTCTCTGCATTTCAGTTTTGGAAGTTTCTTTTGACATGTTTTCAAGCCCAGTGATTCTTTCCTGGGCTGTGTCCACCCTGCTAAGGAACCCATTAAAGGCATTGTTTCATTTCTCTTACAGTGTTTTTGATTCTTTCTTGGAATTTCCATCTCTGTGCTTCTATTACCTGTCCTTGAATGTTGCCTCCTCTTCCCATTAGGGCCCTCAGTGTATTAATCATAGTAATTTTAAGCATCTGGTCTGATAATTCCAGTACCCTCCCATATCTGAATCTGGATCTGATACTTGCTGTATCTCTTCCAATTGTTTTTTTGCCTTTTACTATGCGTCATAATTTTTTTGAAAGCTGGATATGATGTATTGGGTAAAAGGAATTGAGGTAATAGAGCTTGAGTGACACAATGGTAAGGTGTGAGGGGAGGGGAAACGTTCTCTAGTCCTATGATTAGGTCTCAGTCTCTAAGTAAGCCTGTCCCCCTGGAATGTGAACTTTACCAGTCCATCTCAGTTACCCATTCCTACCCCCACCCCCTTAGGGGAGACAGGAAGGCCAGAGGGGCATAGAGTTGGTTGTTTCTCTCCCCTCCCCAGGCCAGTTCGACTCTGGTAAAGTGATTTCTGGTGAAGTCGTTTCTTCTGAGGGCAAAGCCTTAAGAGCAGAGTGCTCTGGTGTATTTCAGAATGGCTACTTTTCCCCTCCTCTTGCTGGACGCACCAGGAGTTTTTTCTCGTTTTCACCATGAGAACCTGGTAGGGCCCCTTGGAGTTTTTCACTCTCAGACTTGTCCACACCGAGCCTCCAGCAATCCATCATTTACAGTTCAGGTTTTCCTGCTCCTCAATGGTTCCCTCGGAGGTTCTGCTCATGAGTTTATGCTCTGGTGAGTTGTAATTTTCTGTATTTGCCTGTCTGCCTCTCCAAGTTTAGGGGGCAGCAGTTTGCCCTCTGACTGCGGTTCTTTGATGGATATAAGAAAAATCATTTTCAGTTTATTAAAATGTTTTCTCTTGTTGCATGAATGGGAATGATGACTTGCAAATGCCTCACATGCCAGACTAGAAACCAGAAGTTCTCAAAGTGTACTGTATAGCTCAGAAAGACCCAGCTGTAATTTGCAGAACAAAGCGAAAGTTTCATCAAGGTGAAATGTTGGCTGAGGTAGGAAGATCAATGTGAGATTAGTAATTTTGATTCAGGGGTGAGTTTTTCATTTGTTAGTCATTATTCTTAAAACTGATGGACACATATCATTTTTTATATTATTTACACTTAAAGTCCATGTTAGAACTATGAGTAGCTAGTGTTTTTTATTTTTTTTAAACTATGCTTCTTGATTTTGGTGTTTGTTTTTCTTCAAAACCTTCAGCTGTTTAAAGGGATCTTGTGTTCATTGTAAGTGGCAAGATTAAAAATGGTATTGCAAAGTATTTTGGATGTTCTTTTTTTTGTGTGTGTGGTATGCGGGCCTCCCTCTGCTGCGGCCTCTCCCATTGCAGAGCACAGGCTCCGGACGCACAGGCTCAGCGGCCATGGCTCACGGGCCCAGCCGCTCCGCGGCACGTGGGATCCTCCCAGACCGGGGCACGAACCCGGTTCCCCTGCATCGGCAGGCGGACGCGCAACCACTGCGCCACCAGGGAAGCCCTGGATGTTCTTTTTTAAGGCTTCTTGGGTTTTTTTTTTTGTTTTTTGTTTTTGCATATTGTCTTGAAGGGGAGGAAGATGGAAGGGTCTTGGGTAGCCATAGGTTATGGTTTCTTTTCAGGTTGCCATACATGTAGAATTTTGGTTGCTGCTTTTCTGATCTTGGGGGAGTAAATCGCCTAGTATGCTGTTGGGCAAGTCATTCAATCTTTGTGTGTCAGTTTTTTCATTTGTCAGGTAGAATTAGTAACTCCCTGCCTTATAGGGTTGTGAACATTAAATGGGTAAATTTGCGTACAACACTTAAAACTATGCTTAGCAGATAGCGAGTGCTATATGCGAGCTATTTTTTTTGTTCTTTTGGGGTTTTGAAAAGTATATTCCTAAAGTCCTCCTAGGAAGGATCAGGCTCATGGACATTTAGTCTTTGCAGGTTCACGCAGGTTAACTGTCCCTCTGCCATGTGCCCTGCCTTAGTGTGCTGGTGGTAGTGCCGGTGCCATATATAGATCCATTCATTCCTTTACTCACTCATTTGTTCAGTAAATATATATGGAGTAGCTATTCTGTATCATATACTAGACTAGACTCTGGGAAGATGATAGTAAACGAGGCACCACTGAACCCTCAGAGAACACCAGTGTGTTAGGAGACGGCAACTGACAGATACTTAAGATACACTGTGATATGTCCTCTGTATGAGTAGGGGTGGGAGCAGTGGTGGCTCCAGAATTTCTATCTAAATGACAATCTTATTAGAAAGGGAAGCGGGTAGAGACTCGTTTTAAAATTGTATTAGCATTGCAAACCCATTGTTTTTACTTGTGTCAGTAGCTGGGGAGTGGCTGATAGATGCTTCCTAGAGAAAATGGTGGGTAAAATGTGATGTGAAAATATGACTAGGAGGCAGCTAGGCAGGGGAGAGGGGAGAGCATTTGCCAAGTACATATAGTTTGGTTATCTATGCCATATAACACACCATCTCAACACCTAGTGGTGTAAAATAACAATCTTTTTTTTTTTTTTTTTTTTTTTTTTTTTTTTTTTTTTTTTTTTTTGTGGTCATGAATTCTGTGGGTCAGGAACTGGGACAGGCCATGATAGAAAGGGGTTGTTTTCGTTCTATAGTTTCTGGTTCCTCATCTGGGAAGGCCTAATTGGCTGGGGTGGCTTGAATCATCTGGAGGCTTCTTCCCTCACATGTCTGGGATGACTCAATGGCTGGGCTCAGAAGGACGGTTCAGCAGAGGACCTGCACGTGGCTTGGGCTTCTTACAGAATGGTGACTGGGTTCCTAAGAGAGCATCCAAAAAGGGAGCTTCCAGAGAGTGAGTGTTCAAAAGCCCAAGGAAGAAACTGCAAGGCTTCTTCTGATCAAGCCCTTGGAAGTCACACAGATATTGTTGCGGCCATGTTTGGAAAATTCAGGTTCATTGCACCATACTAACAGAGCCTGATGTGTTTGGGGGAACAGTAAGTTCACTCTGATTGGAGCATAATGTTCCCCTGGGAAATTTTATTTTACTTCTCCTTTTCCAGGAGCTGTGTTCTAGGGAAGGACTTTCTTTTGATTCTGTAATAGGCAGCCTGGTAGATTGGAGGGTCCATGGGCTATTGAGTCAACAAGGCCTGGTTCACTTAGTTTCTTTATTTTCTGTATTCATTGCACAGGTTCAAGAGAGAAATAATTTTATTATAAATAAAAGACGTATACAATTTTATATGTTGTATAGTACTTTTGCCCTCCCTTTTGTTAATTTTTAAAGCAGAGAACATTTCATGTTTCACTCTAAAACACAATAAAAATAAAGTTACTGTTTCCTATGGGAGCTTTGATTGATTTTTTTGCTTTCTGACAGGAATAATCTGTATCTTACCTCTGGTGCTTCAGAATGGATGAATGTGTAGATAGCTTTTTTCTGGTGAATATAGTTTTCATTTTTATATCTTTTTTATTTTTCAGTTCTTGAAAGGTGGTATTAATATACTGTTTTTACGGTGTTGCTGTATTTCTTAAAAATATTTTGCCGAACTCTTCCCTTATAATTCTGATAAGCTAAAAAACCTGCCCTTTGGACAACAAAGGAAAGAAATATTTTCTTTCACTGGTTCTTGAATTAAATAAGTTCTCCTAGCCCTAGTATAAAACCTCAGAGGGCTTGTAGTAAAGAAGCTCTCTCTGACCTGGAACCTGGAGGGCTGTTAGAAATATTTTGAGTCCTTTTTATGTGCAATGTTTTGGAATGTCTTATTCTCCTAGGTTGTCTTTATACATATCATCATTACTTCTGCAAAACGCTGTCCAAATGCAAAACCCCAAATGTCATCATATTCATCTTATTCCTTTATATGTAGAATTACCTTTAACCTGATTCTGCACTTTTAATTCTATAATGTGTAACCATGCACCTTTTATAATAACTCATCACTTGATTTAGAAGCCAATACCATTGCTGAATGCTCTCCATGAGCCAGATGCAAGCCAGTCATTCACCATATTTGTGAATTCTGCCTCCTAAATATCTCTCAAATACAACATTTTCCTACTACACGCATTCTCTCTCTTGAGGCATCATGGTGTAGTCATGAAAAGAACAAGGCTTTTGGAACCCCAGAGTGAGTCCTGGGCTTAGTCTCAGCTCTAACACTGTGACCTGGGGTGAGCTTGTCAAACTCTGTTTCTCAATTCTGTATCTATAACTTGCGGATAGTAATGCCTACCTTATAGTGTTTTGTGATAAATAAATGAGCTACGAGTTAGAGAGTATCTGGAACATAGTGGACCCTTGACGATAAATGTTGCTCCCCTCTCAGATCCTCATCCTCTCTCTCCAAAACTATTCCACTGAACTCCAATCAGGATTGTTGCTTTGTTAATTTCTTTTGTCTGTCATTGAGCTCACACCTCTCATTATGGCATTTGAGACTCTTCACGTTTTAGCAGCTATTTTGGTCCTCCATTGCTGCATGACAAACCAACCCAAAACAATCGCTTAAAACAACCTTTTAATTTTATTTCTCACAATTCTGTGGGTGGGATGGTTCTTCGGCTGATTTCTCTCGGGATCTCTCAAGTCAGATAGCAGCTGGGCCTGGTATATCCAAGATGACCAGATTCGTATATCTGGCACCTTGGCTTGGACATGTGTGTTCAGCAGGGACCCTAGGGACCTAAGACTCTACGATCTCTGCCTCTCCACTTGGCCTTTTTTTGTGATGTCTCCAGCAGGGTGACCAGACTTCTTAAGTGATATTTCAGGGCTCCGTAAATTATAAAACAGAAGCAGTCAGGTCTTCTTAAAGCTGAGGCGCAGAACTAGCATAGGTCACTTCTCTGCATTTTACTGGCTACAGAGGAACCCTAAGGCTAGTCCAGATTTAGTGTGGGAGAAGACTGCACAAAAGACTGGTTAGAGGGAGGCAAGGTGCATTGGATCACCAGTTACCAAGCAACAAATTCCTTTTATACTTTTATCCTCTGCATTTCTTGCCTGTGTACTCTGCACTCCAAGTATACAAAGTCTCTTAAGGATTTTGTGTATGTTCGTGTAAGAGGTGGTAGGGTACATGGTGGGGTACAGTGCTTGGCAGATGCTACTCCCTTAGTCTCAAATGCCCTTTCTCTTCTTATATAGACGTAAAACTTCTATACATACCTTCTGACAACTAAACGTTGACCTCATCTGTGAGGCCTTTCTTAACTCGCATGGAGAGTCATTCCTACTGTGCTCTCTGGGTATGTTTTACATTACCTTATGGTACTTGTCAGCCTGTTTGAGTCGGTCTCTCAAATTGTACTTGAGCCTCTCAAGGGCACGGCTCTATCTTTTTCACTGTTCTATATCCAGCGTTTTAGTCTGGCTTCTTCCGGAAACAGAGCTGAGACAAGGCTTTGAATGCAAGTAGGTTCTTTGGAAGGTGATTCTGAGAAGCTCTGTGAGAGAGTGGGAAGTGAGGCAGGGAAGGGAAGGCAAACAGTGGAGAATGTACTAATGAGCATGTCACTGTTGTGGGCAACTGGGGCTGATCTCACTAGGGACTTCTGGGAAGCTGTATGGAGCTCTTGTCAGGCCTGTCCCCCTCAAGGGTGAGGACATTGAGATGTTTATCCACCGACTCCCGTCCTTCACTGATTGAGGGCTATCGGCTCCTGGCATTTGGGCCTGCGCTGTACTTGAGCTTAGCCCAAGAACACCCTCAGGTGGAAAGTCACGTGGTTGCTGAAGAAAGCCAGTGGTGTATAGGGGCGCATGGTGAGAGCTAAGGAGGGGGTGGCTGGGGGAATCTAGAGCATCTGCAGCAGCCAATCCTAAAAAATAATATGTAACCAGTAAACGCTGGTTGAGTGACATCAGTGAATGAGTGAGTGAAGCTTGTAGGGATTTTTTTGATGAGGCCCAAATCAAGAAAAATTAAAATACCTTTTCTTAAATGAAACGTTTTCTTTGAGGACACATGTTTGAAAATCAGAACTTTTGATGTCTACTAATGTACTCAGTGTTCTTTTATTATTTTCCTTTCTGGAATACTTTCAGCTTTCCTGGCTAAAATATCCCATGTGACATTACCAGAGTACAGTGCAGTATCTGATGTTTTGCTTTGGAACGCCGTGCATATGAGATGGGATCCATCCATTCTAGAGCAAGGGGTTTGAGGGATTTGGAAAAGTTATGCCAGATGGAGATCTATCTAAAGGTTTTGGCACAAGTTGCGTTAATGCATTTACTGATGCATCATTCGTTCATGTTACTTGTAAATTATTCTCTTATTTATACATTTAGTTCTGCCATGGACAGACTTCTGCCAAGATTCCACTACATTTTATTTTTACTTTATTTATAATAATTTTCTTCACGCTGCTTGTGTTCAGGACCTGCAAAGTTACTTTAAAAATTAAAAGAATAAAAATTCAGAAAGTTAATTCGCACAGAGTGGAACCTCCAGAAAACAGTGACGTTGAGAAATGACATATTTATTAGTGTTCAGACAAGCACATCTCCCTGGACTTTTTAACACAGTTGGAGGATGTGACTTGATTTATAAATGAATCTGTGCAGTAATGAGGCATCTTTTAAAGAAGCGAGGCTCTCAAACTTGGGTGAACGTCTGAGTTACCTAGAAGCTTGTCACAAATAAGGAACCCATCCTCCTGTAATATACATTTAATATGCAAACCAGAGCAGTCTGAAGATCTTGCAGGTTTGAGAATTGCTATCTAAGAGGCACGAAAACTACTTAGCCTGCCTGAATGAAGTTTAGTCCACCTAGATTACTAACCCCTTGTGGCCTGTGGCCATGTTTCATATTGATTTGGCTTCCCCTAAAGCACCAGTTCAGTGTTGAGTGTATAGTGAGCCATCAGTATTTGTTGATGACAGCTGTTTAAAGGCCAGCCTGTTTGTCCTTTACTGGATCAGTGGAGGAAAGGTACTCCAAGAAATGGGAGATCTTGGGTAAATATTTAACATTTCTGCTGTCTTGCTGGGTTTGCAATTTGGCATCACAGTGGAATGTTGCACCAGTCAGTTACCTTGCTATTTAACACAGTTCTTTGAATCGTTCACTTAATGGTAATGGAAGGGAGCTACCATGTATTAAGTGTGTTCCACTGACAGATGCTTTCTTTGGCTTATCTCATTTAATTCTCACAGCAATCCTATGAGGAAGGACTATTATCCTCATTCTATAGATGCGAAAATGACTTCTAGAGGATAAGTAACTTGCACAAAGTCATACAGCGAGTAAGTGACAGAGCGGGGATTAGGGTCCAGGTTCATCTAGTCCCAGTGCTTTTGCTCTTTTCAAGACACAAAGACTCTTTTCAAGGGACCTTCCAAGCCAAAGCCCAATGTCAAGTGGCACTTGATAGGGGCGTGGGGAAGAGCGGGGGCAAAGTTTGGTTCTTTTTTAGCCAGATTTGATTCTGAGTGTCCTCCTAATTACCCCCTTTCTTACCCTGATCTTTTCCTTGGTCTTCATTCACTTTCCCTCCTCATTCAAAGCAAGAAGTAGATGGATGGTGGGCGAGTAGCCAATATTGGTGATAAGACCATTTCAGTTTCTTATTTTTATCTTTTAGCTCTTCCCTGGATTATCCATCTTTGCCTCAATTCTCCAGTTAAATTTTACAGTGGAAACCTGACATAAGTGGGATGAAGCCCTTGGCTATAAACTGAGGTACAAGAAGCAACGCATGCTGAATTTTCAAAAACTGGAGTTAAACAAAATGATTAGAATAACTAAAGTTGGGATGGGTGAGAGTTCGGGGCGGCTACAACAAGTAGAATTCTCATGTTCAAGGGGGATTTAGAAAGGTATTAGGAGGTAGTATTGCAAGGGTTGACACAAGAAGAGGTCAAGATATATATATGGGGATTTCAGTTCTATTGGAGGTCAAGGTGAGAATTTTTTTCGAGTAGCATCAAAGGGAACATGAAAAGTAGTCTCAGAGATAAGAGAAATGTGAGCATTGCAAGGCATGGATCGTTCCAAGATTGCTGGCTTGGGAGCCTTTGGGGATAAAGGGAATTAGGACTGTTTACACTTAAGCTCTATCCTGCAAATTGTCCTGAAGCAGAGAAGGGTGTCAAAGTCAGACAGATCATCTGATGAGACCAAAGTATGTACCAAGGGGTGTGCTTGAGTCATATGTTATCATAGCCAGAGTCACATCCTTAGCTGCTGTTCATAGTGAGAAATCTAAGTGTAAAGTTAGCAAGGAACCAAAAGAATTCTTGCTCAGAAGGGTGGGCAGAGTGTCCGGAAGCTTTAAGGAATGTCAAAGGCATATTTCACTTCATGGTTCTCTTGCTATTTATAAAGGCTGTCGCTTGCATTTTATAGCACTGGTCCATGCTTTCCTCCCTCACCTGCTTCCCTTCTCATGAATTTTGTTTTGTTTTGTTTCTCTTACCTAATAGAAAAAACCACATCTAATGGCAAATTTGCCTCCAAAAAGGCTCAAAAGAAGATGTGATCTGAGGGTGACCGCAGAGAAGCCAGGTTAGGTGGGTTCCTGTAATCTCTTCTGGTCTTTACTGGCATGATTGCTCATGAAATGTCTCTCCTTAACCCCATCCCTTCAGTATCTAGAATATTCCATACTCATTCCACTCTCTGCCTGGATTTGTTCCCGCTCCATGTGTATCCTTTTTTTGGTGCCTTGGAGTCCTTTGGCTCGAGCTGGAGAATTTTATGATAAAAACGATGACCTTTTCCTCTTAAAAACGCATCATTCGAACCCTCCTTGACCTGATGGGGGAAACCAGTAAGGGCATGAGGTAAAGAAAATCAGTTAGGAAGAATGTTTGAGGAGCTAGAATTGGCCCCTGGAAGGTTACAGTGGTAAGGGACATGCCAGAGGCAGAACAGTTGTAAATTCATCTGTCAATTACCCAGTTAAACTGGAAACTCCGTGAAGGCAGGATCCGTATCTGTGTTCTTCATTGCAAAAATTTTCTTCTTTACAGCAAAATTCCTGGCACATAATAGGTGCTCAATAATTATTTGGTGAAAGAATGAAGACCTTCAGTCATAACCACTAGACACCATTACAATAATTTAGATCCTGAGGATAGCCAATTCCATTTTCACCTTATACTTAGAGTCTAGCTTTCTACATGTCATTCAGTTTCTTGTATTATTGTCATGCATACCTCTCACCATCTGTATTTTAAGCATCATAAAGGGCAGGGACATCAATAGATGTCACTATCCTCAAGATCTCAATTCCTAGCATAGTGGGCTGTATGTAGTAGGAAATTAGCACGTTTCATAAAAGAATTAAATAACTTTCATCATGATAATATGACTTCATAGGGAAATTTTTAGACATCTGAAAGTGACATTCTAAGAATTTTTAACAGAAATTTCTTTTGGAGTATAGTTGATTTACAATGTGTTCGTTTCAGGTGTATAGCAAAGTGAATCAGTTATACATATAAATATATCCCCTCTTTTTTATTTTTTTAATTTTTAAAATTTATTTATTTATTATTTATTTATCTATTGTTGGCTGCATTGGGTTTTCGTTGCTGTGCGCGGGCTCGCTCCAGTTGCGGCGACCGGAGGCTACTCTTCGTTGTGGTGCGCAGGCTTCTCATTGTGGTGGCTTCTCTTGTTCTGGTTGCGGAGCATGGGCTCTAGAGCGCAGGCTCAGTAGTTGTGGCGCACGGGCTTCGTTGCTCCGCGGCATGTGGGATCTTCTTGGGCCAGGGCTCGAACCCGTGTCCCCTGCGCTGGCAGGCAGATTATTAACCACTGTGCCACCAGGGAGGTCCCTATCCCCTCTTTTTCAGATTCTTTACCCATATAGGTCATTACAGAGTATAGAGTTCCCTGTGCTATACAGTAGGTCCTTGTTAGTTATCTATTTTATATATAGTAGTGTGTATACGTCAATCCCAGTCTCCCAATTTATCCCTCCCCCCATTATCCCCTGGTGACCATAAGTTTGTTTTCTACATCTGTGGCTCTATTTCTGTTTGGTAGATAAATTCATTTGTCCCCCTTTTTTTAGATTCCACTTATAAGCGATATCATATGATATTTGTCTTTCGGTGCCTGACTTACTTCACTCAGTATGGCAATCTCTAGGTCCATTCATGTGATATTCTAAGAAATTTTTCGATCAGACTTTAAGAGATGATAGAAATGATTACCTTGAGCTGATAGATACTACTACTCTCCAGTGGAAACTAAAAATTTTAGCCTGATACTGATGATGACTGGTTTATTGGCGTCTTACTTGAACAAATGTAGGTTAAATTTTGAGAGGATGTATTCTAGTAATAAAACGGGCAGAAGATCAGTTTTTGATGGTCTAAAGCTTCCCCCATTGGTGAAATATCTGCAAGGGTAGTGGAAAGATAGGACAATTCATTTTCTTAAGGAAAGGATTTAAATAACATCTCTTCCTGGTGCAGACATGAATTGCCACTTCCAGAGGGGATATATTAAGGCCTACCAGGTACGTGTTGTTTTCTGCTTATTGCCGGCTTCTACAAATATGTCTTGTAAATTATGCCACAAGAGGAATGTCACAAGTCGGCTTGTGTCAAACAACAGAAATCAAAACATATGGCAGATGACTATACCACTCTCCTGCCTGATTTTATCAGAGGTTCAAAGTTTACAGATCACTAGTAATGAGGGGGCTTAGAGATGATTACATTAAGAGGAAGCCTGGTCGTTGTTTCGGGTCCTGATTTTGGAGCCAGACAATCTGGGTTCCAATCCTGGTTCTACCACTTATTGCCGATGTGACCTCATTCAAGTTACTTAACCACCTCGTGCCTCAGTTTTGTTCTCTATAAAATGAAGTTAATAGTAATAGTCCTCAAATCATCGAGTGTCATGAGGGTTGAGTTAATACCTGTAAAGTACTCAGTGCCTGGCACGTAATAAGGCCATATATGTGTTTTCTGTTATCATTAGCTTAAGACCTCAATTTACATAGAAGAAACTGAGGTCCGGAGTCATGAATCACCGCATGTAAGGCCACAGAGTCTGGGCCAGAACCTAGCTCTGCTCATCCCCAATTCAGGGCTCTTTTTACTCTGCCATGATGCCTTGTTGTGTAAATGAAATGCTATCAGTAAACCCCAAGAAAGAGGAATTTCTTGAATGCATTTTTTTTAAGGTAAGAGCCAGTGATACTTGTGAGTAGTATCAAGAAGTATGTATTACTCCTTTGGCCTTAGGTGGTGTTGCAGATATGGTGGTGCCCTGCCCATATCTTGTCCACTCACTGGACCAGTGCATGCTATTAGCATCCTTCTGCAGGCATGTGTGACTCTCTGCTTATGGGCTTTTTCTCGACCTTTGCATGGGAGGGCCAGAAATATCCAAGAGTTAATGCCCCCTTGGGAACAGTCCTCCCTACCGATGTTGGAAAGGATCTGAAGAATAAACACCCCAGCTACTTTGCCCTTCAGATGAGATAGCACTGAAGCTTAGGCTTCACTCTCTCTCTCAGGAGCCCCCAGCAGGATTCAGCCTCTTTTGCACATGGTACACACCTGCTCACTGACAGCACATCCTGAATTGGTTGCTTGCTTTTGCCATCTCACTTCCCTTCTCTACTCGTGTTTCCTGGAATCACCTCGCAGGTAAACTACTCGCACACAGATCCTTGTCTCTTGGTCGGCTTGACCTCAGGAATGACGGTTAGAAAGAAGCAAGAAGTCTAAGTACTCTATGGTTTGGGGATAGATAAACCCAAATGAATGTTTGGCATTCTAGAAGGTAAGGAAAAAAAAGGCTGGCTGTGAGGCCCCTCAGGAAAAAATGGCCCTGTTTTTAAGAGTGCCTTTTTCCCATACATAAAAGCTGGGCCTATTTAGAAATATAAAGTTCTCAGAAACTTTTAAGCCCTGAAGGGAACTGGAAATGTTTGAACAAACAAAAATACTTCCATAGCTTATATAATTTTTAACACCCTTCACAGATCTAAAGTCACTTTGTTAATTTAGGAACATAAAAATGCATTATGTATAACTTGGTTGGCTCCTAGAAGTATCATGTTTGATATCTTGCGAGATGTGAAGGCCTAGCAAATAGGAGCAGCAAAAAGAATATTTTGAAAGGGAATCTTGAAATGCCGTGATTAAATAAAATTCCAAGATAATTCTATCAGCTAGTCTTACAGGCTGCTGGTACAGGCGGGGTCATTTGCCCTGTCCTGGAATTGCTATAAGAGATGGAGTTTCAGGGGCATTTGGGGGCTAGAAGTGTGAGCACGGGACACTGGAATTCTGGGGTGTGTTGAATGTCTTGATGTTTTGACTTGGGGTACTTGGGGATAGCTCTGAGTTGTTCCATTGTGATGCATTATCAACCCCCAAAGAGTGGTCCCTAGACACTCCACTGCACCTCAGTAGACCTTCAGGCAGCCCTGTATTTATAAATCCATCTACAGAGTGAACACAGTGTAGAGAAAAAGCTATGTTGAGATGCAGTTGCTGGGTAGTCTGTACGAGCCATACACTGGGCTAAGGGACTTGGTTCCTCACACCAGCATCACAGACATGGAGGTTTACAACCACATTCCCCTGCAGAATCACAGAACGAAATCAATTAGCAGATGGTATTTCCCTGGCCACAGGGATTGGTTCGAATGTAGCTTCTTTGGCTCAGTGGTCAGGGTTTTTGTTGAAATGGTTAAAGGAAGCCTCTCCTCTGGGATGTAAATTGCTACTCAGAGTCACTCTGAAATCAGCCTTTAAAAGAGCATCGGTAGAGCTGAGAAAATCGCCTAGAATTTAGGAGGGAAGTGGAGCCACAGGCAGAATCAAACTGTATCTGAAACTACCACTATCTATGGACTTTGCAGCTACATTAGCCTCTAAATCCTCTTTAGTGTTTTAGCCTATTTATATGAGGACTTCTATTTCTCATACCAGAAGGCGTTCTTTTTAAAAAAAAATTTTATTGGAGTATAGTTGCTTTACGATGTTGTTAGTTTCTGCTGTACAGCGAAGTGAATCAGCCGTACGTATACACATATCCCCTCTTTTTCGGATTTCCTTCAGAAGGCATTCTTACGGACACACTTAGGCATGATAGGAATGTGACTACTGGAACTTATTCTTTGAAAATAATAATTTTGCTTTAACTATAATCTATCACAATAAGCTCTGCTCTCAAGGCCCATTTTCTGGACTTTTCTGCAGTTGATGTTAAATATGGCTGAGAAATCCAAGCACCATTAGAAATGTAGCAGTGGTCAAAGTTCAGGGGTTTTCTTGAAGTGGAGGGTCAGTATAAACACAGGGGAGGATACTGTCTAGCAATCCGTACTAGTTGATTATTTTGTGAGCACGTTTTACAAAACTAACTGGCTACATTCCAGTTTGAATAAGCAAGTTAGAATAAACAATTCCACCTGGCTTAGATACCTATTTGATTTGGGCAATTGGTGGTTCACTTGGCATGTCGTATTAAGCGTTCAGCAGCTGGGGCTCTCCCACTCGTGGGGCCTTTCTTTTCAGAAGACAATTATTTCAGATTGACAAAGAGCTGGGATCTGAGCTGGGTTCATTCAAGACCAAGGATGTACTAAAATCTTAGGAATCACTATTTTAAGTAGTGATGGGACCACTCATTAAATGGAAATCTTTTCTCTTTGAGACACAGTAAGCATTTTCTTCTAAGCTTATTTTAAAAGATTTTCCCTTTAGATGTTAATTCAAGACAGTATCTAAACAACTTATTGAGTGTGACCTTGTGCCCGTGATGGAGAATTTTCTCCTGGTAAGAGCTTAGTTAGCACTTTGTAGAATACAAAACAAAATGAAACATGGCTGGTCCCATGCATTATTTTTTACTTATGTAGTGTTTTTCATTCTCTCAGGCTCTCCGCCTAGAACACTCAACACGCCCCAGTGCACGCATGGCAGACTTGTGCGCATCCTCTTTGTCTCAGCTTGTGGTTTCTCCTCTAGGAAGTCTTGAACCACTACCACCACCACCATTCACCCAGTAAAAGTTATGCGCCTAGCGTTCTGTAATTGACCATCGTAGCATTTCTCATGCTCTGTTGGAAATGCCTCTTTACTTGTCTTTATCCCCAGCTGTGGTGGACAGACTTTAAGATGGGCCCCATGATCCCCTTTTCCTGGTGTCTACACTCTTGTGTTATTTTCCCCCGCCTTGATTTTGGGATCTGTGACTTGTATTAGTCAGTGGAATATGGCAAATGTGATGGGATATCATTCCCGTAATTAGGTTAAATTATATAAACGCTGTCTTGCTAGCAGCTCACTCTAGACACTCTCCTTGGTAGCTCTGAAGGAGCCAGCTGCCAGGTGTCCTACAGCTGCAAGGAAATGAGTTCTGCCAATGACCTGAGCGAGCTTGGAAGCCCTATCAGGATCCCATTTTACAGATAGGAATTGGAGGTTAGAAATGCTGTTTCTTGCCTTAAGGCACACTGTGCGTGATTCGTGAAACCAGGATCTTCGCGTCCCCAGCATGTAGTGCGGTGACTCACATGTACTAGGTATCCGAAAGATGCCTCTCAAATCAGTGTGTGAGGCCCAGGCTGGGATCACCTAGAGAGAACATCTCAACTTGAGCACTTTGGAATCCACCCTTGCTTTCTAAAGCAAGCCTCTTCAGGTGGAGAATTAGCATCGGAAGCGTAACTGATGGTGTAGCTTGAAGCACCGCACTCCGAGGTTTGGTGGCCAGATCCATCAATACTTAACATGTTGAAAACTTGCGAGAGGAGAGCCTCAGAATCCTCACCTGTAGGAATCAGTCCTGTGTTCTGTCTTCAGTTCAACGTTTTCTTGTTAATGCTCATTTTTCTCTAGGAGATGATCAGCTCATCTGGGTGGAAAGACAGTGCACTGCTCTCTGGTTTAGTGACCACCCTATGCTCTTCATGGTGAGTTTGGCATTGTGCCTGGAGACAGGAGTGGTGGAAAGATGAGTGGGCAGCACCCTTGGCACTTAGGCCTCTCGAGCTGTAACAGTGATTGTTCAGCCTTCATCATCTTTTACGACTGTCTCTTTTCCTTAAGATCTGAACATGACACTTTTTGTTTCCAAAGTTACTGGGTGCTATGAATAAGTTCATCCTCAGGAAATGTCTATTGAGATGCTGCTTGAAATCATTTTATGACAGATTTTTACATTGAAATGTTAAATTCCTTCCTTCTTTTCCTCTTTCCTCCCTTTCCTCCTCCTTTTCTTCCTCTCTCTCTTCCTCCCTCTCTTCCACCCACCCTCCCTCCCTCTTTTCTTCTCCAAACATTTATTGAGCATCTAGTAGGTGCCGGAGTTAAAAGATTATACAAGTCTGACAGCATTCCACCTCTCATTGTGTGTGTGTGTGTGTTTGCAGAAATACATGGGCAAGTAAAGAATAAACAAAAGTATCCATTTAAAATACTATGATGAAGAGACAATAGGGTGATACGATAGGGATTAGCAGGTGAATTCCTTAGGCTCGGTGAACACTAAAGGTCTTTTCATGAGGTTTTAAGCTGGAACAGGAAAGAACCAGCCCTGCAGAGATCTGGTGGGACAGCAGTGAGGTCACTGTGACTGATTGGGTTGGGGGAGGACAGAGGGCGGAGGACAAGGTCGTAGACATGGGCACGGACTAGCTCATACAGGGCCTTGTAAGCCACGGTAAAGAGTTGTTCGCTAACTCTAAATACAATGGGTAGAAATTAGATTGTCTTAGGTAGACAAATGACAATGATCTGATTCATTATTATAAAGAAGGTTCCTGGGTGGTAGGTATAAATGTATTTGTTTCTTCGGTTTGCAGTTCTGCAATACTTCATATTTTAATGATAATTCTTATCACTGGGTACAAAACTAATTGTTAGAGGGAAAGAAAGGAGGTAGGGAGATGAAGTAGGAGTCCATTGTATAATTGCAGGTGCCAGAGGTAGGGTGGTAGCAAGTGTGAGGGAGAGAAGTAGACAAATTCAGGATATGTGTTTTGAAGGTTGAGTTGATAACACTTGCTGATGGATTGAATGTGGAGTATGAGGAAAAAAATAGGAATCAAAGATATGTTTTGCTTTGAGCACTTGGTGCAAAAGATGGTTCCACTTAACTGAGATGGGGAAAACTGGGGGAAGCACAGGTTTTGGCAGTGGTAGGGTGATCAGAAGTTCTCTTACAGCCCTCTTAAGCATGACATTCCTGCCAGATCTTCACGTGGAGATGTCAGGATTGGATACAGTAGGCTGAGGGTGGAGTTCTGTTTATCAGTGATCCTTAAGGCCCTGGATGGGATGAGCCCTCTCAGCTAGCGGAGAGAAGGGGACCCAGGAGTGAGCCTTGAACGCACCAATATAGAAGTCACGGAGAAGAGGAGAAACCAGCAGGGGAGATTGCCAGTGAGACAGAGAGATGATCAGGAGCGGGTGAAGCTGAGAAAACCACAAGAAGAAAATATTTCAAGTTGGAGTGAATACTCCACTTTGTCTAAAGCAGCAGGTTTTAAACATTTTTCTGCCATAATGTCTTTTGTAGGATGGTGAGGCCTATGGAACACCTCTCAGGAAAACGTTTTTAAATGCATAAAATAAAATACATAGAATTACAAAGGAAACCAATTATGTTGAAGTAATAAATATTAAAGAATGAATTTGATGGCAATATGTGTTTTTAGTAACATACTCTATAAACAGATCTAGTGGCGAGTTAATAACTATTGTAATCTCTAAATAGTGGTGAGCAGAGATGATATTTTGAGATCTGCAGTACCTTAAATGTAGCATGTTGAGATGTAATTTGAAAATGTCATATGAAAATACCTGTGATTTTGTGACAAAGGCACAGGTACTGCTAATACTACTGTGGTTTGTTGACTATGTTTAAAACTCAAAGAAATGCTAGATTTCACTTAGTGATTAGTGAAATCAAAGACGTATGTTTTCCCATGCAAGTTCCCAGACTCTCTGATTTCAAAATCACTGGTCTAATGTTAAAAGGTAAAGCTTCAGAAATGGCACTCAGTGGTGTGGATTCTTGTAAACAGTGACTTATTTTGCTATCCTTGTTTAATTTTGAGCAATACCCACAGCTTGTCAATGTTCTATCTCACTGTTAGAAAATGACATTAAAAGGGCATAGGAGCAATGACAGAGGAAGTGGGTGGAGTGGGGAGGGGAATGCCGAATATTCTTTTCTCTAGTTACTTATGTTGAAGAGCATTAATATTCATAAAGACGTCTAATATTAAAACAGATTTTGAATTGAATTCATTAGGGCAGAAAATGTTTAAATTTGCCTCTACTCCCATTATTTGATATTCAGAATACTTTATAGGGAAGAAGGATAGACACTTGTATGAAGGTTTCCCTTTGTTCTTTTGTTCTTTCTCTTGCCTCCTTTAAAGTTCTAGAATATCTATTATATTCCTCTCTCCCTCTAATTACATACTAATGTACAAAATATAGGTAACTTGGCATCTTTAAAATACAATGCCCAATTTAAGAGTGTGCTGTGGATTTTGGAATTTCAATGGTATGTGCTCAAAAAATACTTGTTTGTTGACTGCTGGATAGAAATTGTTTCCCACCTCTCCCCGGCCCCCGCTCTACCATGTACATCCTCACCAGTGAAAGTCTAAACATTTAGCCCTGTATAAATATATCCAACCTATCACCAATTCCATAATGAAAAGTCCTTCGTATTCATTCTGCTGGCGTTATACTCTAGTGCAGTGGTGGTTGGCAAACTGTGGCTTGTGGCCTGTTTGTGTGCAGCCAGCAAGCTAAGAACACTCATATTTTTAAAGGGTTGTAAGAACAAAAAAACAAAGAAGAATATGCAACTGGGACCTTATGAGGACTGCAAAACCTAAACTATTTACTATCTGGCTCCTTACAGAAAACGTTTGCTGATCGTGCATCGTGGTTTACGTGTGCGCATGCGCGTGCTTGCGTGTGTGCGTGTGCGTGCACATGGGTCTACCTAGGAAGCTTTCTCAGCCCCCTTCTTTCTGTCTTTATTTTTTTCATGGCTGTATTTTTTATTTAGTGTTGTAAAATTGATTGATATTGAATACACATTGCTTGATATAATAGACATATGCTCAAATTATGTAGCAAGGTATGTGACATTTATGGTAACCAATCAAAAGATGATGTACATGGATATACAGTAGGATTCCGATAGGCTGCATGTAACAGAAACCTGACAACAATAGTTCAATAGTTTTTTTTCTATAACAAGAAATTTGAAGATGAGCAGACCAGAGCTGGTGCAGTGATGTTATGAAATCATCAAGGACCCTAACTTCGTCTGGCTCCTTGGGTCACCATCCTTAGCATGTAACTTTTCCCTCATGGTCACAAGTTGGCTGCTGCAGATGTCATATGTGCGTCTCAGGCAGGAGAAAAGGAGGACAAAGACAAAAAGTGCAAAGCAGCTGAGTCTTCCCTTTTTACCAGGAAAACATCTTTTGGAAACTCATTTAGACATCCCCTTACATCTCACTGATTCAAATTCTGTTACTTATCCATTGCTAGCCACAAAGGAGCTGAAAAAAAAATATCACATCTTGTAGCTGGTCAGCCCTCTTCTTTAAATAATAGATTTTGTCCCCTTGACCACTGGGGCAGATGAGTGATCAGACTTGGCCAATTCTAGTATGTCATCACCCTAACAACTATGACTGGTCCAAGGGGTGAGCATGTGAAAGCATCAGGGGCCGTTAGTGTCCTAGAGAACTGATACGCAGACGTTGGGGAAAAGCTCTCTTTTCACTGGGGTTGCTCAGCTGAGATGGGATAAGCCTGGTCACGCTGGTGGACCTCATGGAAGAGCATCTGTAACAGAAGAGAAGGGAGGTGATGTGCACAGGGAAGGGGGCCTGATAGATCAAGAGTTAGGAGGGCACAGACCAAAGCTTCTGAGCTCTGACGCCTGAGGCTAGATCCATTCTTCTCTCTCTGTATTATCTAAGTCAGCAATTTCCCTTGTTGTTTAAGCTTTTTTGAGTTGCAGTTCTACCACTTGTAAGCAAAGTACCTCTTTGTAATTCAGATACATCACAGTTCTTCCGAAAGTTCAATAAGAAACCTGACTTTTTCTTTCTTCCTTAATTGGAAATCTGCAATGATGATGTATATAGCTACCAACTACTGGGCACTCTTAACGTTCCAAGCACAGGGCTGGTTGGTTTACACCATAACGGAGTATGTATTTATCAGTGCCACATGGTAGAGGAGGGAACAAAAACTGAGAGTTTAAGGAATTTGCTTAAGATCTCACAACTAAGTAGGTGGCAAAGCTGAGGCGCCATCCACATGCTTTGTGACGCCAAAATTTGTATAAATTTTACTGTGGTCATAGCAATTCAGTGATCTGACAAAATAAAACCTTAACATGCTCCTCCCTCTGAACGTAGCATACGTAAGAAGTCAGTATCTATTTCCTCATTGAGATTTTACAGTTTAAATGGAATGACATTATTTTCTCAATACATGTAAATACAAAAATTTCAAATACACTTGACTGTTTTTGCTTTTGGGACTCAAAACATCATAAAGCTGTATGAAATGTACTGTGCCCTCTTATTTGGCTGAGAAAGACATGCATTTGAAAATGTAGGGATGATTTCTAACTAGCTGTCTTAGCTTCGTTTTCCTAGAGCCTGTAGCCAGGATTAAGTGCCACTTCTGAATTGGCCAGGTACAGACCCAGGGCAGTGAGAGTGAGGTTACAGGAGGTAAGGCAGGGAGGAAGGGAAGCAGTGCAAGGTGCTGTGTGACAGTGTTTTGCAATGAGCCACAAAGAGACAAAGAAGATCGTTTGGCAGATGTGTCCACTTAGTCAGAATGTCTATGGATGTTTTTGCACAAGCTGTGCGGAGAAATTGTGCCTTCAAACGGTTCACGGAAGGGAGGGTCGAGAATTTATGTGCAGGCTCCCTCCCATCTCCTGTTTCCCATTGGTTAGATTTTGCCCCAAAGGGAGTGAACTGCCCCACACTTCTAGGTTATATCCTCCTGATCCTTTGGTATCTAAGAAGATGCTCCATCCCATGCCCTGGGGAGTGGCGTTCCATCCTAATCCAGTGTAGGAGTCAGAAACACCAGGCAGATGGCTGGTCACCGGGCTGCAGGGCAGTGGCTAAGGCAAAGCAGCCACCATTCCTGAGGCAAGTAACGGAATGACCTCAGAAGGCAGAACCACCCAGGCCTGAGAGGAATTGATGGGCCACGGAAGTGGCTGAGGCAGAGCAAGCAGTTGCGGACCCAGGTGGCAATGGTACCGAGAGATTCTGACTATGCACAGAAATGTGGCATCATATAACCGTTAATAAGCACTGTAAATCATACATTTTTAAGTTCTAATATATTATGTCCAAAGACTATGAACTCCTTAAGGAAATGAGTGCTAGTTCACTTTGCATATGCAATAAGATAAGCAACTCAAATTTGATCTTGACCAGATATTAAAGAATCTTTTCTTCAGTTCCAGGAGAGGTGATTTATCTAAGTCTGAACATTTACTAACGCTTAATCTAGGTTGATGCACTAGACCTGTATTTTTTCATTTTTAATGTGGTGGACATAATAATGTGGTTATTATGAATTAGATCTTTCATCACGGAAACAGTAGCTTCCAATTCTTGAAGACAGCCAGTGAATGATTATTTAAATAGTGGTTCATCTATCAGTATAGATTGGATTCAGGGTGTGTGTGTGCATGCATTTCTTTCCATCTCTCCGGTGCTAACACAGTTGACAACCAAAGAACTTTCTATTTTCCATCTCTGGCTTCTCATGAGGGCATCCATAGGACATCTACAGTGTCACATTGGTTTGGCCCTTTGTAGGTGGAAAGTTGAAAAAGTTACTGACTGTTTCAAGTAACAAAAGTATATTCTCTCTCCTAGTCTCAGAGGTGAAATCTGAGAAGCAAAACATTTACCAAGGCACGATTTGATCTTTCACATGAAGGAGTCTAAAGTTGATAATACGGTCGGGAATGCACTCCTCTTGTTTTTATTTTCCCCTTCCTGAGCATTCTTCCAGCTCAGCTGTTGAGGGCATCCCTGATGCTCCCTGAGCAGGGATTTTAAATGACTCCACAACAGATTGTTCTCAGGCTGAATTGTGTGCAACAAATCCTGGGCATTTTCGTTCATAGCAAATAAATGATACTCCTTTGGGGCCAAGAAAAAAAAAAATCCCCATATTCACTTTTTAGAATATGTTCATTTCTCTTATAAATCAAGTTGGACCAAAATGGTTTAGGATGATTTTCTGACAAAATATGTTTTTGTGGACTTTTGCTCTGTAGTCTGAATGATCCCTGACGAGTCTGACATTTATAGCAGTATTTTGCCCAGTGAAAAAGCAGCCAGTGTTTAGTGATTTGATGACTTAAATTGGGGTGGGGCGAGGTGGGTGGAAGGCATTCAGATGTGGTAAGTGTCCCTATCTTAAAAATCACTCTATATCTCCCTTTAAAAATCTCTTTTAGATTTTTTTAAAAGGTTGAGCTCTAAAGTAACACTAACAGTCTTTGTCACGAAGCAGTGTTATTGCCGCCTCCTTCCATAAACCCTGACTTAGTGAACCCAAATGCTGGGAATTGCTTTGGCCTAGACTTAGAAGGTAAAGAGGCCAGTGGCCATCAAACCAATTGACATCAGGGATTTAGTTAATAAAACAACTTCTAGGGAATGGTCCTGGGTCAGATCCATTAAGGCTGATTGTTCACATGCTTTTTCGCCTCTCCATCTCCATCTGAAGTATAGTCACCTTTGCAATGAGGACTTTGGGACACTATACAGCCTTCCGTTGATAAAGACTAACTCGGGTTTACTATGGTGAAAAAGGAAAAGAACCAGTTTTAAAAGTTTGAACTGCAAATGGTGAAACAAAGTGGGTTTTCGGGTAAATTTTTAATTGTTTTCTGCAAACACTCAACTCCCAGAGCATTTTAGTTAATCAGAGTCTTGTTATTTGTATAACTACCATATGCTTTATTTGCACTATTTTACGTGTTAAACTCTTCCGCCATGACAGATGAGGTCAACCTTCTGGTTGGCGAAACACTACCCATATTCCTTTGTAGCAGAGTGTTGCTCTTCAGACTCCCAGAAGCTCTATTCAAAACACATCACCCTGCTTGTAAGCCTCAAATTATGACCACTACTGCCATTAATGCAAGAATGATGATGTTATTACTTACTTTCTAAAGGAAAAAATATATGGGAAATGGAAGAAGGCAAAGGACATTGCTTTTTTTTTTTTTTTTTTTAAACACAAAATAAAGGAAGAATGAATTACCAGATAGTTCTTGCCTCTGCTGTGGCAATTCTGCCCCACCATCTGATATTAACATTCATGAAGAGATAGCTGTAATTCTCTAGAGCCCAGGAGCAATATCCCTTTCCATTCAGGTAATCCATCACTCTGAAGGGTGGGCAGATAATAGGAACGTATGTTTCATTTATTGCTCCCTGCCAGTAGAGGAAATGACAGTCATATTGAAACTCTTTAATATCTTGCTTGACGTGCAGGAGCGGGTTCTTTGCTCGGGTTCCCATTCTGCCTAGCTCGCAGTCAGCATCCATCCTTTCTGAGCACAAGAAAGGGAGTGTCCCTCTGAGCTATCTTGGGTTGGAGCTAAAATGAGTCTGTCTAGATCTGTGGTTATCAGGTGCTAGATGTGCACGTGGTGGAAGGCTAGGTGGATGGGGACCTAGGTTGTATACAAGTATCTCAGACATGGGAAATGCTGTATATTTTGCAAGATCACTGCCACCACCAAAGCTGAAAACTATGAATCAAGTTTGAGCAGGTATTGTTATTGGAAAAAATTGTTTTCTCCATTGAATTTCTAGTAGTAACAAACCATGGGATGTTCAGGAGTACCTTCCCCCTTCCCCCCAGACAACTGCTATGTTATATGCAGACTAAAGTGATTGTGTTTTCATTCAACTACATGCCCAGAGTCTTAGCATTTCGTATATTGTAGGAGTTAGACCCTGAATGATTAAAGTTAGAAATGTAATTACAGGGTCTCTGAATTACTGTAGTTCTTGTTATATGATGAAACTAGAGAAAGTGGTCTCTTGCCACCAGTTTATTTGCTTCTCTTCTCTTTCCCATTCATTTTTTGATATTCCCTGACTATAGTGTCATCAAACTGTTGGAAACTAGCCTTAACCATGTGGCTGTAGCAGAAATCCTTGGCAGGTAAGGAAGTGGAGGCTCAGGTAAAGTGGCCTATCCAAGGTGACTCAGTTAATAAGTGTCAGAAGTGGGATTCAACCTGAATTCTGTTTACCTTCTAGGCCCCTTGTTTTTCTGCTTCCATATACTGCTGCCAGAGGATACTTTATATAGTTAGTATTAAAGAAGTAATCATCTGTGAATTAATTAAGGCATCTATGAAACATGTATAGAGCTCTTTGCTAAGCACTGAGAATACAATGAACAAGACATGGTTTTCCTGAGCCTTGGAAAACCACCTTCTAGCTAGCTAGGGCCCCATTACCAATAACTGAAACATGCAGTAATGTCACGAAGAGCTATAGGATCACTGAGAATAGAGCCCCTGTCTCTGCCCGTGGAGTCTGGGAGGCTTCAGAGAGCGGCGACGTGTAAATTTGGCCTTGAAAAATAAATAGGAATTTGTGGTGAAATGAGTCTTTCCATTTAACTGAACAAGCCAATTAAATTTCTCATTCTTAGTTCCCTCTCTCTTATGATTGTTATGAAGATGAAATAAGATGTGGAAACACTCTGAAAACGTTCAGATGCTATTCCAGGAAGTATTTTCAAAAATTAGGCTCCCATTGATAAGAGGCGAGGCCTGATGATCCATTGGAAAAAATAGGATGCATACACTATTTCTAGAAAAACATTATTGTTTGGAAAATTCATAGTCTCCAGTACAGCTGATACGGGTAATTGCCAATTTTCTGTAACATATAGATAGGCCTCTAAGCCACGCTCAGGTAATTTCTAGGAAAATTGCCTAGCAATCAGGAATGGACATCTATACTAGCACGGAGTGGTTAAGGGCACACCTTATGAATAATTTTAGGCATCTGCTATAGGGGAAGGGCTTTGCTTTGGGCCTAACTCATAGAATGTACATTTTTAGGGTAAACTCAGATCTGCCACTTTTACCTTCTTTTTATTGCCCAGAATAATTGATAGGTAGTTAAAAAAAAAAAAAAAGGATCAGAAACATGTCCCTGGGTCACATGAGTCAAGGATGTCAAAGATGAGAGAATGTTTTAATAATGGTAAAATGCAAAGATGGCGGGAGCTGAAGTAGGCTGTTTTGCAATCTCCATAAAGCAGAAAATATTAATTTAAAAGCTGACTTTTCATAAATCATGGGCAGTATCCAAACTTATGCTTTTCATGTTCGATAAATCAAATAATAAAGGAACACACTGTACCAGATTTTGTGTGTGTGTATGTGTGTGTGTGTGTGTGTGTGTGTGTGTGTGTGCAGTTCTACTTAGTTATTTATAGTATGGGACTATGTCTTTGTATCTTTCTTCCGGGGGGACTTCTTTTTTTTGCATAAGCTTTGCATAATGTTAGCTTATTTATGATGAAGAACAAGCCCCATTACCAGTTAGCTATTGCTGCGTAATAAACTACTCCAAACTTAGTGGCTTAAAACAACATCTATTTATGACTGCTCGTTAATGTACAGGTTGGCTGGCTGATTTTTCTGAACTGAGCTAGGCTCCGTGGGACTTACTTAGGCTTCTGTGGTCACCTGTGTGCCAGCTAGGAAAAAGTTGAGGTTATTTTGATTCTACAGGGATGATTAAAAGAGACAGATGTGCTAGGGTTGTATGTTTTTCATTTGGGGGAGGAGCAAATTTCACTTTACGTTAAGTCAGATGATGTGCGAGTGTGGTTAAATTTCTTATTAAAAGTTGATGTGAGAGCAGGCATTTTCTTTGTTTCCGTACCCGCATCAATGAACTAGAGCACAGCCTATGTGCACTACTTTGAGAAGCTTCATCCTGACAAATGTCCTCATGAGATTGCCACACTATCTGATCTCCTTTTAGGTGAAGCATTGTGGGGTTTTGGGGTCTGTTTTGTTGTTGTTGCTGCTGCTGTAAAAGGCAGTGCCTCTGAGAGAGTTTAAAAACTTAAGTGATTATCAGTCATCCATGCTGTAGGGTGTGAGCACTCTGGGAAACTTGGTGGGGAAAGAGGAGGATGCTGAAAAGTTAAGGGGCCACAAGAAAGGAAGGTACAAATGAAATTCAATCTGCTTTCACAGTTTTGCCCTAGGGCAGATCCTTAATAGACCCGGTCCACCCCTGTCAGCCTTAGACCAGTCCTGTTACAGAATTAAAATTAAGAAAGTGGTTAGGATGTCTCCTGAGACAAATTGGATGAATGTGATAGAGACTGGTGGAGAAAACATCATAGACAGAAGGATCCTGGAGGAAAGCAGAGGCTAGTTAATGGCGAAACTAGAGCACTAAGCTCTGGGAACATTTGCAATTCTATTTTCTTTTCTCTTCTTTTGATAGGGAATTGAATGTTTAATGGGATAGGCTTGAGTATTATACAGAAAAAAGGAAATGGCTGCTTCTTATAACCTCCTCCCAAACCCCTCTGATTGTAATTTGGTTTCATAATTATATTAAACCAGGTTATAATCCCTTAAAAACTCAGCACTGTTTACCTGGTAATAGTGCAATAGTCTAAATGCCATTTATTGTTAGTTTAAAGCAGAAAACAATATTTAAAACCAATTTTCAGTCTCAATTCATGAAAAAAAATCCCATCACTCTATCTTACTCATAATAAACTCATTCGAGTAGATCCAGGCACAATATAAACAAGTGATGGAAAATCCCTAGGAGGTTTTGGCTCATACATTCTGAGCAGACATGCTCTGGAAAACACAGACATTCTCAGAAAACTGCAGTCTGCTGAAAATGCCAGGAGATTTCAGGAGACTGGACTCTTCATTAGGCCTTGGCATCTTTTGTTGTTTTTGCACGGGGAACGGGTTAACGCTTTTTATCTGATCGTCTGTATGTCCAACTTTTTTTTTTTTTTCTGATTGTGTTTCAAATGGACAAGATCTAAGGGCATAAGAGATGAAATGTGCGCGGGGCTCAGGAATGTGGATGCTGCAAAGTGATCCAAATCGTGACCTATGAGAGCTCAGCTCACTCTTGGTGAGTTGAAAAGGGAGGCCAGGCGGCATGGAACGACAGCTCAATGAGACAGTGGAGTAGTGGAAAGTGCAGAGGCTATAAAGCTAGAGGGACCTGCCTGAGTTTTGGCTGTACTATTAAAAGTTGTATAACCTCAGGCAAACTACTGAACCATTCAGTTCCCTTATCGGTAAAATGGAGAAAAGCGTATTTATCTGCAAATGTTGCCAGGATATTTGGCTTGGATAATATTAGTAAGCACATGGACCACAGTGTTCTGCCCTTCTCTGCCCACCCTTCTTTCCATGACCGCCTAGAGGGGTGGGATAGGGAGGGTGGGAGGGAGACGCAAGAGAGAAGGGATATGGGGATATATGTATACGTATAGCTGATTCACCTTGTTTTACAGCAGAAACTAGCACACCATTGTAAAGCAATTATACTCCAATAAAGCTGTTAAAGAAATGAATAAATATATTTAAAAAAATACTTGTTGAGCACTGTGCCGGATGCTGCCAGTGCCCTGTCCGTGTCCCCATGGATCCCTTTATAATTTTTGTGCACAGGACTCCCGGTGTGTTTTTACTCACAGCAGCCGGCATCTGTGTCTATCTCTGTCAAAGGGTTGCCCTCAAGCTGTCAGAACCCACTTTGCCTGAAGAACCAAAAGGGCCTGGGAATTTACAGCCCCTTGTGGGCATCCCTTAAGCAATAATTGATAGACGAGAAGGCATAAATGTTCCAGTCATCGTGCCCTCTACCAGGGACAACTCTGAAGTCAGACTGTCGTCTCCACAGGATCTCTTGCGGGATTGAGCCAGTTACCATCCTTGGGAGTCAATGTCTTTTCCTTGCTTGGTCTCCTTCCCTTCTTAGTCCCGTTTCTCTAGTGCTGTTTCCCTATGCATTTCCTGGGAACGCTTCCTCATGACCCATTTCCACATGAATCCTTATCGCAGGCTTTGCTTATAGGAAAACCAGTCCAAGTCACGTTATGTACCTCATCCTGTTCTGGGTGCTGGGGTGCCACCATGAACAGGTCAGACGGTCTTAAACTCTCGTGGAGTACACTCACATTTTACTACCTGGAAACAATGTAGTGAGAACCCATGTTAAATAGGTTCCTACGATAAAGGCTGTATTTTAGACATTCTGTACAATTCAACGCTCCTCTGTAGGGGAAAGAATATAGGCTTTCGAGTTAGAACTTCTGAATCTGTGTCCTGACTTGTTCATGTATTAGCTGTAAAACCTTGGGTAGCTGCACTTCACTCACTGAGCCTCCCTCTTTCCATTTACAGTGAATTTACTGATGTCTGCCCTGCTAAACTCACAGGGTTGCCGTAGGGCTGACTAAAATAGAATATAATATATGAGAGCCTCGATAGCACATAAAGCCAAACTTAGTCATTATCTGGAGATACTACATGAACAGTCAACAAGCAAGGGCTTTAAAAAATGGAAGTACATCGTGTCATTTTGTAGCACATGTTACATATTTTATAAGGCACTGCTTTACGAAGTAACTTGCATGATTTGATAGGGTCAGTGCGTCATAAGCGTGGTGTGGTTAAAAGGAAGAGCAGGCTGATACATAAAACAGGCAATGGTAGAGGTGACAGCAAAATGTAAACGCAACTCTTAGAGTTCTGCTAAGTGTAAAGCCTTGACAAAGAACAGAGTAATGAAGCAAGTCCCGTGGAGAAGCCCTGCCCCTGATATGTACCCTCCCCCAAACCCCCGCCTCCAGTGCCAGGGCATTAATAGCTGCCTCATGTAACTCCATCTTCTGCTGGACAGTTGCCCGTCCTCTTGTCTCCTGTGATTGTGCAGAAAGAGTCCCTTTGATGTATCTCGTTTTGTTATTAGAGAACCAGGCTCAACAATTCTGTAGGCCTCTCTGTGCCTGCATGGTATTGCTTCTGGAAGCTAAAGCCCTGAGATGCCTGATTCAGATCTTCCAGAGTTAATTATGTCCACAGATGATTCTGATGGGAAAATCCAAAGTGGATTAAACTGAAAGGGGACATTTCCTGGAGGAATACAAGGGTGTGTGTGAGATGCCAAGGGCAAGGCGTGCGCCTCATTAGGGACTGGAAACAGGACCTGGAAAGTCAACATATAAGTGAAGGCAGACCCCTCCTATCTGTACCCATTTCGCTCTTTGGGATCACACAGTCTTTTATATCTGCTAATCTCTGTTATTGGCTTCATATTTCTCTTACTCTTCAGGCTGGTTCTTCTGCTATGTTTATATATGGCACATCTGAGCTGCCATTAAGTGGTGGCCTTCAGTTGCGTTTGCATCAGCTTACAAAATGACTGCCTACAGTTAGCTGTCTGGACCTTGCTGTGTCCCAGTACCAAATGGTGAAAGACATTTTTCCTGCCAGTCTAGACTCTGAATTGGTATCCCTGAGTCAAATGTCCACTTTCGGTCCAATCAGCTGGGGTCCATGAGTGGTGAGAGCAGAGCGCTGACATGGCTTCAGAGTCTCACCTCTCAGGGAAGGAGAATTGTTAAAGAAGTGAAGCTCTGGGTGGGCACACATTCTGAAATATGTTTACTACAGTGATTCAGATGGATTCCCGGGCTTGCTTGCTATGTTTCTATCACCCACGTCTATTTAGCTCTCAGGAAAAAAAAAAATCACCACAAACCAAGCAGCCGAAGACAAGTCTGACAGACCATCTGGACTCCACGAAATTTGACATCATTCTGGCTTGTCTTAAACCCATCCCTTCTTTTGAAACCTGTAGTCTTTTGACAGTTCGCTCCCAAGCAAGAAGGACTATGTTTATCTAGGAAAGGGTACTATTTTACTCTTTCTAATATAGAATCTGTGATTATTCTTGCATATTTTTCAAAGGGATTAAACAATTTTTTTTATTCCATTAGCTTCTTGGAAAGGCCCATGAATTCTGGTGGGAGCATTCATTTCAGTGACGAGTAAACAAGCCCACATTGCTGTCAAGTATTTCATCAGCACTAAAATTGGGCTTCATTAAAGCCAAGACGGGACTTTACTTTCTACGATCTGATTCATGTTTTCTGGCCAAAGTAAAATAAGACATTTTTGTTGCAAAGAGGTAGAGAGAGAATCTGCTTTTTCGTGGCTCCAACACATCTTTCTAGTTTGTGTTCCCTCGTAAAGCCCTCTGGGGTGGAATGCTATTTCTTTCAAGCAAGGGGCACTTGCTAGAAGCTACAGGAAGTTATTGTCCTCTACCAGAATGCTTCCCCTTCAAAAGACGAATCCAATCTGAGAAGACACTCAAGTTCTTTTGTCTTCACAGACGGAAGCCTGTAGACCCAAAACCCCGAAGATTTGGCCATGGTAAAGAGTTTGGAAACGTTCAGGTGGACTGAGGTGTGGTTGGGCTGTGGGCAAGACCACTGAATCAGACACCCACACAGCTCAGTTTTGGAGTGGAGAGACTTCCTTAATGCTAAACAAATACCAAGGCTTTAAAGTACAATATCTTCCACCTCAGGCCAAGCTCAAATGTGGTAGAGGTCCTTTTTTGTGGCTTCACCAGGAATGTTAAACTCTGAATTAACATTTAAAAAGCATGGGGACTTTTTTTTTTTGATTTTAGCTATACTAGTGGGTATGTCGTGCTATCTCCCTGTGCTTTTTGATTTGCATTTCCCCAGTGACAAATAATGTTGAACATTTTTTCATGTGCCTTTGGGTCATTTGGGTATCTTCTCTGGAGAAATGTGTATTCAAATCATTTGGGACTCTTGCTCTTATTCTCAGGGAGGCAGACGTGTGGAGACCAGAGAAGAACACCAGGTTTTGTGAAACAGGGGTCAGAACTGGGCTTCTCCTGCTCTAGCTTGCATGGAAGGTGGCATGCTTGTCAGTGAGTTGGTTGAGTTGTGGGCTGGATCTTTTCCACTTGCCATTGCAGGTTTACTTTCTGCCCCTTTTCCAACCTGCTCTGTCCCAGCGGGCTGATTTTTATGGATTGCCTCTATGGGCTCTCTTGCCCTTTGGCTTCTAGTTGGTTTTGGCCAATGTGAGGACCCAGTAGGAGCTAGGTGGGCAGGAGGAAAATGAGAATCCGGGTTTTTATGCCCCGAGCTCCCTCCCCGCCCAGCCATTGTGGGTTGGCTTCCTCTGCTGAAGGTAACAACTTCTGTCGGGTGGCTGGTGCCCTTGCCTTTTCAGGCTTGAGTGGTAATGGCTCCCTGCGGTGCTATGCCCAGAGTACTGGATTATCCATTGTTGGGCTTCCTGAAATAGACCTTTGTAAAATTCACCCCCATTTGGGCGTGACTTTCTCTTTGCTGCCGGGAACCTGACTGATACAAGTAGGGATAGCCCTCACATTCTCCCATGGGTTTCTCTCCCTAGCTCTACTTTTAGCTATCTAACCTGCTTCATGGTTAGACCAAAAAAAAAAAAAAAAAGTGAACCGGTTTTCAGGGATACTGAAAGGACGCTATGCAAAAAATAACCTCTATTCCTTACTTCTCTTATAATTTCTTTATTAGGAGATGAAATCTTTCATTCTATTTAGAGATAAGGTTTTAATTTAAAAGATGCCTGGGAGAGGCATCACATTCAGTACTTGAAGAATAATTGAGAGGATTACAACTAGGGTCTAGACACTGAGAATACAAAGATCTTCTCCGATCTCTGAGTGTATAATGTAGGCCAATAACGGACAATAAATTCTTTCTCGATAGTATGTTTTGCTAGTGAAATAGGAAGGTTCTGGGCTTTTGATGACAGAGACAGGTTTAGGGAGAGTGGAAAGTGGGGCGGCTTACAGCTCCAAAGACAGATGATAGGCTAATTACCTCTCTCTCTCTCTTTTTCTCCCTCCTTTATTCTAGCATCTTTGGATTCTTTTCAGAATTTGAAGGAACCTGGATGATAATTTACTCTAGGTCCCTCCTTAACAGATAGGAAAACTGAGCTTCAGAGACGAAGTGGCTTACCCAAGTCATACAGCCGAGCCCTTGACCCCCTAGCTTTGTCAAAAGGCTTTGATGAAATTTCACAGCACAGCTACTGAAGGACTGGGCTGTGGCTGGGCTTGGAGATGTCTCTGAAGGATCAAGAATGTCTGATGATGAAGACGGAACTGGGTTAGAAAGAAAGGCAGACTTGGGGACTTCTCTGGGTGAGTCCGTGTACGGAGAGGCTGTTATGTGCATCTTATTTATGAAAGATGATGAGGAGGAAAACAAAGCGCTCCTGTTGAGTGTCTTGAACAGTATGTATTACGTCTTTTTGGAACTGGAAAAATTTTAACACAGGACTATCAGAATTTAGTTGGTACAGTTTCCCCAGAGCAGTCTTACTGACATGTAAGTGACAGAACTGGTATTTCAGATCCTTGCCAGGTAGCCCAGCTATTTAGATGTATACAAATTGAAATTGAGTTTTGGTGTCTGGCTCCATTGGGCCTCATTGACATGGGCCTTATCAATCAAATGTCTTTGTAGCAGGCTCTCATCTTCAATTATCCCTTCTCTTGTCTATCTAACCTCAATATTCACATTAGTGGGGAAGGCTCTGGAGAGACAAGTGAGAAGCCGGCAGCCTTGAGATGGGACTCTCAGAGAAAGCCAAAAGCATGCAAAAGGAACGTTCCTAGAGTGACGCAACCTCACAGTGGGTGAACATGAGGTTGGGAGACAGGCCAGGTGAGATAATGTCTTGGATTAAGGCCACAGTGATAAGGGAAGGATGAGGCATGGCTTCCAGGTGGTCTGTTTATTGCTTTTAATTTTGTTTCAAGAGGATGTCTGTCCAAGAGAGGTGAATCTGGGGAGAAGACGCCCCCTATCATGAATTTCAGTATTTGGCAGTGTTGAGATCACAGAAACCCAATTGATGGATTTACACCACATGTGCGTATAGAGGTACACGTAGATATGGCACTGCTGTAGCGTTTTGCCAATTACAAGATACATAGGTCATATGAAATTGTTTAGGTCATTGAACTTACAGGGGCATGATAACTGCTGTCTGAGCTCCCTCCCACTCTTTGGGAGGCTGCTCTGCTGATGAAAAGAAGTAAAACCTCACTCTATAACCCAGCACCTCAGGAGACACACTGGGATGGGGTGACCATGGAGAACGACCTGGAAAAGGATCAGGCACCTGAGCACTGATGTGACTGGAACATTTTTAGAGGACGCGCACCCTGCAACTTATCAAGGGTTTAGGATTCCCTGTAATGAATCGTGTTACCTACTAGTAGGCAGGACTTCTGGAATTTCCATGATTTACATAAAAAACTACTCATACTTCCAGGCTGTGACCTAGCCCAGCACTTAGCCTACTCCCACAAGGACCCCAGGTTGGGAGACAGACCTACACATCCTATCCCTACCCCGATTCCCAGCTGGGAGAGGTTCTGACCAAGGACCGAAAACACACGACCATTTTGTGCATTCATCACCAGGTGCCGTGACATCCTTAGAAATGCATGATTTTCAACTTTTATGGCTGTCCCCTGAAATGGGCTCTTAAATCTCCATAGTCCTTGAATTGTGACAGGCTTTCAAAAGAAGAGATCCCCCAACCAACGGCTCGAGCACTGACATTTTGAAAGGAGTTGCTTAGTTGCAGCCATTAGTTCCCTAGCAGGAAACTGGCAGGCAGCCATCACACCCAACCCCACATTCACAGCAAATGTAGGCTGTCGGGGGGCGGGGGGGGAGACGAGGGAAACACTGTTCTTTGTAGGGCCTGGGATTTCTTTATGTGGTAAAGCCGGATAGGACCTGTGAAATGGATGACGAGTGGGTCTGAGATTCTGGTCTTAAGAATCTTGAGAAACAGATACGCTAATGGAGGCGTTGACTTCTGAGTCGTTTCACAGTCATTGCGCCTTAGTTTTCTTCTCTGCCATTACCATTTCATGGCTGTTCTGAGTTCCCACCTTTGGTCAAGTGATTCAATGGTTTCCTGCTACTTGCTGAAAACAAAAATGTAATTTCGGAGGCAGTGCCCCTTTCCTGATTGAATGATGGCATCCTTTTCATTGGGTTGAATTTTCAAACTTTTCTTTGTTCCCATGTATCACCCCATCTCTGTTGACTTTGTCTTCTAAATTAATCCCTGTGCGGGTGTGACTCAGTCTCTTATTGCTAACTCCTCTCCCTACAGAACGGCATCTGTTTGAATTTCCTAGTGTCACTCATTGCTTCAGGAACAGAGGAAATGGAAATGACTGCTTACAGCCATTTTCATTCCCTTCTCCTGCACCACTATTCTACCAAGGGGGCCTTTTGAGAAGGGGCTTTGGCCTATTCAAAAGCACACAGTCTTCACAGACAGGTACAGAGTTTGCCCCCAGCATGTAATCTTTGAAATTATTCTTTGCATTCAACTCTAGCCAGTGATCTGGAGATTTCTCAGGCCATTTAAATGAAGCCAGCTCATCCTTGGGATCTGGTCTTAACCAAATGCTTAGAGTTGCTATTCCTGTTCAGTTGATTCGGTTTCTTCCACTGAAGTCTCAGCAGGAGCTTGAAGTTGCCTTCCCAAGCCTTCTCATGCCTCCTTGCAACCTTGGGCAAGTCACTACTGGAACATTCCCAAAGGCTGGGGCCTTGCAATCTGCAAAGCAGCCATCTACCTGCACCCTGACCTTCCATGTTATCAGATCAATTATTTTGTTGTAAGGTCACACGGCAGTGTGGAGCCTACTGTTCTCAACTATACAGAGGAGGAGGCCTGAGGAGGCTTAGGTTCTAGTTTCTGCATTGCTGCTGAGCAGCTGGGTGAGCTTGAGCAAGTGGCTCCTCTCCATCCTCAGTTTCCTCATCTGTAAAATGAAGTGATTGGGTGAGTGATAAAATTGTATATTTTGGAATCATTCTTCGTCCTAAATTTCTACATGGAATTTATTTTCCTTAGTTATAAAACAGATCATATTTCTAAACTTTTGGTCCTCTCTTTATTACCACCCAGTCTTTCTCCTATTGTCTTAATTTTCTTTTTTAGATGACATGTCTTCCCATTTAAATTAGAAAAATTTTCATCTAGGATTTATTAATATATTACTTTTTGAATATAATAGCATTCCGACTATTTTTAGTAGTGATAAAATGTTTTCAAATTTCCTTCTTTTAGTTTTATTACGTTAATAGATTTTTATTGCAGGGTAATGTAACATGCATGTAGAAAAGCATAGAGCTCAGTGAATTGTCACCAAGTGAATTCCATGTAACCCCTATATGGATGTCATTAAGTTTTGAGATTCACGGATGTTATGTGGGGAACTGTAATAACTGAGAATAAACGTATTCGCATTGCTGTAGAGCAGTTTAGCTTTTCAATGGTTTCCTTCAACTAGCATAGAAATTTCAGCTCTGTGTTCTTATACCATATAAATGCTGATGATGTGTTTCTATGGGGAAAGAGTATATATGCTAGAAATTATAACACTGGAATGGTATAAGATTTTCTAACTTTCTTCCACCTATGGCCATGGCAATCACTGGAAATGCTGGAGAGCTTGGCGCTTAAAAGGGGCTACCATGGGGCTTCCCTGGTGGCGCAGTGGTTGAGAGTCCGCCTGCCGATGCAGGGGACGCGGGTTCGTGCCCCGGTCCCGGAAGGTCCCACATGCCGCGGAGCGGCTGGGCCCGTGAGCCGTGGCCGCTGAGCCTGTGCGTCCGGAGCCTGTGCTCCGCAACGGGAGAGGCCCGCATACCACAGAGAAAGAAAAGAAAAAAAAAAAAAAAAAAAAAAAGGCTACCAGATTGTTCTCTCGATATTTCAGAGGATCTCAGAGTCTCCTCGTATAATAAGGAAACCTTACTGCATTTCACTGAGCAAAGTACCTACAACACATAAGCTCCAGTGCATATTGTGTTTTCAGTGTTGTTTTGAAAATTCAGATGTGGAAGCACATAATCAACAGACAGTGATCCAGAGATCAAATAGCTCCAGGAACACAAGAAGGAAGCAGCAATGTAGTGGCTGGCTCCTCTGGAAGGCAAAGCAAAGAGAAAGCCCAGGCTCAATCTGAATTCAAGTTTGGCCATGCCAATGATAGATAGCTGGTTGATACTTCTTTGAAAAGATAGGTGGTTGATACTTCTAGGGAAAGAGATTTCAGTACAGTCAAACACTTCGTCTTTGTCAAGATTATGAATTTTAGTGAGAGATTAGATGCCATTCTGAGGTGGGCATTAAAAATACTCATTTGGGGAATGATTGATGTGAAAAATGTGAAAGTCCCAAGTAGGAGTATAATGTCCAACTGTTTCTCTCACATGCCCCAATTTCTCCTATACTTATTGACAAAGAGATGCCCTGGAATTTTTTAGTGCTTTTTCACCTTTCTGCTAAGGGTCAGTGAGTTGTAACTTTCTTCCTTTAGTATTTTCATCGATGTCCAAAGTGAATCAAAAAGGCAGATGCACTCTCTTTAGATAAAAAGGGCCTGGATATTTTCTTACTCTTTCTTGGTTATGAACAAAGAGTTTTCCTCTTACTCATTTCCTTCTTTCTTACCCATGGGGATGTACGGTGGAGGCAGCATATTTATCCAATGTGGAATAAGTGGATAACCCAGAATCCTTTTAAAATGTCATATGTTTAAAAGAAATGTCAGCGGTTCCATGTCCTTCAGGGTTCATCTGTCTAGCACCTGAGGGGGGACACTTAATGAATCTGTTGAGGCTAATGTGAGTTGGGGCCATCTGTGCCATAGATAAGTGAATGCTGCAGGCTTAGAAGGGGTCTCCACAAGCTGATCTTAAAATTTGTTTTTAACAAGTGGACACTGGAAACCTGATTATGGCTTTGGTGTTCTACAGTGGGGCACTACCCTGGAGCTGTGAAGCAGGATATGGGGAGAACGACTGACTTATTTGGTAAGAAAAAAGTGGGACAGAAGAGGGGCTATTAGGATTTTGAAAGTTAGTGTTTGGTTCAGTTTAAGGCCTAGGTTGCAGCAAGTCCTGTGTTTGTCATTACTATAAATAGTCATCTATGCCTCCCTTTTCCTCTTTCCTTTAACATTCATTCATTCTTCCATTTTATTTACAATTTTTGAGATTTAGTTTTAGGTGATAGGCACTATTTTCTACTACTCTTACTATTAACAACAAATGTGTAATGAATGCTTCATATATGTCAGGCACTGTTTTAAGTACTTTACATATATTATTCTACAGAGTACTCCAAATAACCTGATGAGGCAGGTATTATTATTATTATGTCCAATTTATAAATGAGGAAAGTGAGGCTTGGAGATGTTAAATACCTTGCCCAATAACCCCAGCTAGTAAGTGGTAGAGACGGTATTTGAACCCTAGGCAATCTTATGGCAAAGCTAATACTATTAACTAGCAAACTGTTTATGTCATGAGTGTGACTTCTGAGGATTATTTTCAAGTGAATGTATATTTAAAGGAATCTTAAATTGCAGCCTCAAATTCACCCTCAAATACGCTCTTATGGACTCTACTTATTCACTGCCTTACATGTCACTGGAAAACCCCTTCCCAGTTAGCCCCCTACCAAACCAAGAATCTAAGAAGTACCATTATGTGTAAAGCACTTTATTAGCTGCCAGTGATATCAACAAGAAATAGGTCTGTCCTCTGTTGACTAGGTAACTATGACGTGTACAACAGAAAACTTTGAAGTCAGTGTGTTAAGGTCAATGAGGTGTAGAGATAAAGTCAGCAGACTGAGAAAGAAGTAGCATTTAGGTTGAAAATTAACAGTGGCTAGGAATTTGACATGAAAAGAAATGGGGTTCACTTCATTATGTATGGAGGCATATCATTACAGAGAATAGAAAGGCACATTCATAGAGCTGCACTCAATTCATCTGATTGGACCATGGGATGAGTCAGGGCTGCGCTTGAGCTGGATCAACTCCTACAGGGTAGGTAGAGCCAACTGTTAAATATTCAGGACTCTTTCGAGCCAGTTTTAAAATCTTTGGCAGCTTGAAATTGGTCATAGTGGGAGCAATGACAACATGAAAATGGGAAAATATTACAAATCATGGCTTTGTTTCTTAAACTCTTGAGAGATGGTTTCCCACATCACTGACTGATAGTGTTTGAAGGAAGAGACTGAAAAGGGTGGAAAGGTTGTTGAGGTGAGTGTTTGAATGGCCCTGAATTCCAGCCCGAGGCCTGTAGGCATTATTCAGTAAGGGTAGTTACGGAAGGTCCTTTAGCAAGAAATCAAAGTAACTAGTAAAGAGAATAGTGATACTTAGATGTGATTCACTGATCTTAGGATCTCAGGTACGAAAGAGACTAATGGTCGAAATATTCATCTAAAGTTAGAATTATGACTCTGCTTTCATTTTCCCTGAATCTTTCTAGCTCTCCAATTAGTTGGGGTTTTTTGTTTTCAAAATATGTCTGTATTTGAATATGTGTGTATTTTCTTTGCATATAGCTATTCTGTTTAGGCTAGAGGACGAAAACTAAGTTTCAGCACTAAGGTACAACTGTCTTGCCAATGTTGGTGCCAGCCTTCAAAATGGATAATCAGATTATGCCCATTTAAAAATAATCTCTATGTTACAGGAGTTCCTGATGTAATTAAAATGTGATTTAAATTTTTATTTATAATGTGTGCAAAGGTTGTTGAAGCAAACATATGGCTGTTTTGAGGTACACCTGCACTGAAAAGTCAGCACCCTTTTTCCATTCCATGGTTCCTTGCAATTAATATGAATCTAATGTATAACAATAACTGGGCTATTTTATTGAAGTAGAACTGATTTACAATGTGTTAGTTTCAGGTATACAGCAAAGTGATTCAGCTATACATATATAATATATATATATAGTCTTGTTCAGATTCTTTTCCCTTTGCGTTTATTACAAAATATTGACTATAGTTCCCTGTGCTATAAGTAGGTCCTTGTTGGTTATCTATTTTATAGATAGTAGTATGTATGTGTTAATCCCAAACCCCTAATCTATCTGCCCCCCACCCCCTTTCCCCTTTGGTAACTGTAAGTTTGTTTTCTGTGTCTGGGCTGTTTTTAAAATCATGATCAAATCAGTCGTCTTTTCTGTATTTCTATTATCATCAAAATGATCTACTATGTTTCTTGTTTCGTGAGGCAAGTGTATGGAAATGCTTTAGAATAATGTTTAACAGGATTTTTAAAAAGGTGGTCTAGGTTAATTTTTGGCTAATCAGATGTTATACAGTATACTGAAAAGGCTATGGCATTTTCAGTTAGATCTGAAAATCAGTTCCCGGTTGTGTAATCTTAGACAAATAACTGAGTCTCTCTAGGCCTCAGTTTTGTCATTTGTGATACTGGGATAAATACTTAACACTTGGTTTGCCTTCCTGAGTAGTTGTGAGGATCAAATAAATAACAAGAATTCTTTTAAGAAGCTACATATTTAATTACTATTGACCAGGAAAGTAAATTATTTGGTAGATCCCATTCCGGAAGCATTCTGATTAATCGGTATTTGATTCGACTCATCTTGTCTCTGCTTTCTGCTACCGTCATCCTGTGTCATCGTATCTCTGAACAAATACAACCATTAGTTTTGGAAACATGCATAATTTCTTACCTTACAAAATACATTTCTGTATGCTGTACTCTATTCCACTCCTATATTTCTTAACGGTTGTAGTCAGAGAGTTCTTTCATGCAGTATCTAAATGGGTATGCAAGTGTGAGGAAAAGATAAAGTTATGAAAAAGCAAAGGAGAAAGGGAAAAACTCACTCACAGGGAAGGAAACCAAAACAGGAGATGAATGCTACTAATTATTTCTCTCTGGAAGGTAATACATGTATCTGATATGCCTGTATATGTCAGGCCCTAGATTAGTCACAAATAAGATGACAGACTCTACGTTTAGCTTGAAAGGCCACTAGTCTGTTCTATGAGACTTCTAAAACTTTTCCTATTTAGATCTTGGGGTTTGAAAGGATGTAATCGTCTTTAAGGCTCTGTTAGAGTTGATACGTTTAAGCTACTGCTTGAGAGACTCCAAGGTTTGTGAGTTGTTGAAACACCAGGTTGGTAAGGTCAGTGGTCTGAATTAAAATTCTCTGAGGCTTTATTCCACGTATCACCACAGACTTTGGTCTCAGTCTTGGGAAGCAGCCTTGCAAGTATGTCTCACTGCTATGGAAGGGAGACTAAGATAAGGGCAGAAAAAGCAAAAAAAAGTGTGCAGCCAACTTGAGGTTTGCATTATAACCTAGTTAGTTAGGAGGAGTCAAGGGTCTTGTATGTGAAGGACAGTTAAAGAGAACACAGAAGTGATCCTCAGAAGAGACAGTAGTAGCTTGATCCTCGAAGAGGAAGCTGACCAAAACAATCCCTTCAGTTGTCTCAGATAAGTTTGGGGACATAGGGAAGGCCGAGAGGTTTAGAAGAAACTCAGAACACTGTAGGCCTAGAACATCCTCATTTTTCAAATGAGGGAACTAAAACAGGGCTAAATGGTTTACCCGCAGCTGGTGCCATTGGTGGTAGGACTTCTTTTCCAATTTCAGGGGATGACTTTTCTCTAGAATGTTAGAATTGGTTTCCTTTGTGATTCCTACTCATGCTTTGTGGCCGTGCAGTTCTGATTATCTCCATTTTGGTGTCTTCGGGCTAACTTCTGTTTTAATGTGAGGCAACTAGAGGTTACTTTGCTTCACAAGTATTTACTGAAGGCCTTCTTTGTGCCAGGTCTTGTGCTAGCCACAGGTGATAAGATGGCGAGCGAGACATTGTCACACAAACATAGTGCAGTTAGGACCAGTCGTCACAGAGACGTTTTTCACGGAATTTATTCATTTTATGTAAACTCAATAGGAAACCAAGCTTTGGCATTACAAAGTGAGCCAATCAGCTGCAAGGTACCAGTCCTCTAATTCAAATCACCCAAAGAGAAAAGGCATAGTATCCTGCTCAGTCATGGAGAAGGTCCATTGTTTCCCTTTTAAGTTTCTTACTAAGGTTTCCTAAGGGGCTAAAGGCAAGGTTCAGTTTTTCAATTTCATGAATGTTTGTCCTTGAGGTTTGGATTCAAAATGAATTCATGTTTTGTAGGACTTCCCTAGAGACCTGGTTGGTTCAAGCTTATGTTCCAAATAGCTTTGCTCAAGACTCCAAAACAAGATGAAACTGTCCTATTCGTGGCCATGCCACCTGACTCCCCCATTCATACCTGCCTGGGCCAAAAGTAGAACAAAATAATACAAATGCATTTTCCACCCCAAGTGAACCACAATTTGCGTATTCAACCAAGGAGAGCCCTGAAATGCTTTTGTAAGATTGTCGCAAACCTAAAACAGCTTGAAATGAAAACCTTTTGAAAATGTAAGGGTGATAGTTTGAAAAGTCTGTTACCTTGAAAGAAGCAAAGAAAACGATGAAGATGTCCTCAAAAAAATCTCTCAACAACTTTCACTTGGTTTTTCA
This sequence comes from Physeter macrocephalus, assembly GCF_002837175.3. NCBI lineage: Eukaryota > Metazoa > Chordata > Mammalia > Artiodactyla > Physeteridae > Physeter > Physeter macrocephalus. The sequence continues at coordinate 6,414,356 of NC_041234.1, forward strand.
GCTAGAAAGACTGCTTGAAATATCTTGAAAAGCAGTTGTTTCCCAGAATTTGTGAAAAAATAATTATCAGTGGGATGTATGGTTCCAGATTTCCAATAAGGAGCTCAGGGCATTAGAGAGCATTAAATATACCACTTCTGCATATATCTGGTAATGTGAGGGACAAGGCTCCTAAAAAGAAGCTGTTCCAACTCAGGGACCAAATTTTCCCCAGGAATCATAGTGACACTAGGGAATGCTCAGTGAATTAACAGTGTCCGAAAGATTTGGGATCAACATGATTTGCCTTTTGCAGTATAGCAATCAATCGTCGCTTTTTATCAGTAAGACAACTTTTTAATTTTGGTCAGGTGCTTTCAAGTGAGTGGAGTTGATGGGATCCCACTGTGCTGTCCAGTGGTGACATTTGCCAGAAGGCTGAAGTACCGTTGAAGTGTTGCTAACCAGTTGGGCAGCCTAAATATGATAAAGCTCTTTAAACTATTCTCATGTCATAATAAGTGTGCATTTTGTCAAGAGAGTCAGAATCAAGGGTCAGATCCAAATGAAATGTTTCGTAGTCCCATAGTGTATAAGAGAGGGAAAGGTGTGGATGCCCTTGGGTTAAAAAAATAGTTTACTAGGTATTTTCTGATCACAAAACAAATTTACAGTAACTAACTACAAAAAAAGAGTACAAAAAAGAAAAATATCCGTAATCCTACCAGCCCGAAAGGCAGACATTGTTAACATTTTGTTATAGGTCTATCCACACTTTTTCCTAAGCCTATTTTTACCTAATTGCAATTGTTCCGTAGATCTAATTTTCTTGTCTGCCTTTTTTTTTTTTTTTTTTCCAGTTGTAACGCAGATTTAAGTTGCTGCACGTCTCTACTGAGGAGAGATTTCGTCATCCTCCTCTTCCTGGTACAGAGGAGACCCCCTTACAGATGATTTCCCTCGTAAAGGTAAGTTTCTTATTTACAAAAGGGTAACTCCTACTTGGTTTTCAAAGCTTTTCCTCTGTCTGCGGTTCCTTTTCTTTAAAAAACAGCCTAAAATAATCCTTATGCAGAAGAGGCATATTTTAGGCTGACCAATTCTACTCGCTTTCAGCCCTGCCTTTGAAACTTCCCTAAGAAGTTTCACAGTCATAGTCCAGAAGCTGAGTTGATCGATTGCTCCATATCGTACTGAACTAGTCTCTTAATCTTGAGAAAAGGTCAGTTCAGTTAAACAGTGCATCTCATTTTAGGAGGTGGTGAGTTAGGTCTAAATGGTATGAGCGATCAGGTATTATTTAATAATAAGGCATTTCTATGGGAACAAAAGAAAAACAAAGGTGAATAGCTGGAGCACACTGGAAAGGCAGACCGAGTCCTAAGGGCGGGCAGTAGACAAGAGAAAGATAGATAGCTAGAGGTTGGGGTTGAAGCGCCTTTTGCAGTTTGAGTGTTTCTGAGGATGTCGGTGGGTGTTCAGGTAAGCTTTCTGAGCGGCCCATGCAGCAGCAGGCACAAAGTTTGTGTAAATGAGCGGTCATGGTGATGCCTCTGAAGTGTACATCAGGTTGTTCACATTCAGTTCGCAGGGTTTTGTGGGAAAGGGCAGCTTTTGTTCTTAGTGATTCCAAGTCAAAAGGGGAGGAGAAAATTGGAAATGTCAGTTCGGAGAGGTGTAGTCAGATACTGGAGGAAACGAGAACTCAGGATCCAGTCCAGTTTACATGTACATAACAAAATCTCAAGTAATAGACCTAGAATCTGATAACCACAAGTGTGTATTATAGTTTCTACTGAGACAGTTTTTCTCCTCAAGGGTCCTCCAAATAAATATCCTGAGGTTCCTGCAGCTGCCAGGAAGCGTCCTTCCTTACTCACCTGGGTAGGCTGCTCGGAACCCTGTTTTTCAAGGGGCTTTATGGGCTGCATAAAGTCAACGTTACTTCCTTAAGGCTCTCGGGTCCTATCTGAGTCTATGCACATCATTCTCAAACAGGACATGCCAGTCAAAGCCTTGGTAATACAACCATATTGAACTTACGCAAATAACAAACAATATAGCCATGAAAATAAGAATATTCACTAACGGTTTCTAAATTCTGGAGGGATCAGGTAGGGAGAAAACTGTAATTGTTTCATCTTTGTTCACAAAGGTATACTCTACCAAATAGCTGTAAGTCATAGATGGAGATGGCCTAAGAGAAGAGAGTTCCTTAAATCTGGACAAAGAAAACATTAAACAATGTTTTAAAGAAAAAGGCGTAAAATTAGATAATCTTCCTCATCAGTCCACTCAGTCCCACATAGTTAATTCTTGACTCAGCAGAGTCTTTTCCATGAATCTCTCTGAAGATGAAGCTCTGCTGCAAAAGCATCAGAGTAAAACAATAGCTGTCTGTAAATGACAAAGGACTTTAAAATGGCCATGGTTAAAGATATGAGAGATTGACAAGGAAATGCGGTTATTTCTATGACATACATTTTAAGATGATAACTAGAATTACAAGCAATAGCAGTATCAGATTTCAGGAACGTCACACAAATTCTGGAACACTTACATACCTATACAAATGCAACATAAAGAAGGCTTAGTATCACTTCATATACTGGACAATGCTTCCCATGTAATTAATTTAACACCTCAATTAAGCCTAATTAGTATCTCTCTTTCATAAGGAGAGAGAACAAATCTTTTGAGCTATTCCAAGGGCCCTCTGGCAGGTCCCCAAGTTACTTCCAGCTCAAAAAGATTTAATTTAGAATTGGATTTTGAAAGTTTGTCACACACAACAAAAGTTTCTGCACACTTGACTACACAGGACCACAGATCATTATGAAAAAATACTTCATCTACTTAAAGTAACAAAATATCTTAAAGGCAAATATAGAAGGTTACATGGTTGTGGGCAAAACTTAGCTCATTTAATATTAAGAAGATTCTTAATATTAAGAAGATTCCGTTTTCTTCAGTAATCAAAGACCTGATTAAGACAACATGAAGCACAGGAAATTAGTTCGGTAAGACACAAAATCTTTGCTTTCTAGGCAGAGCAAAACCCTCACAATCTCTTTATCAAGAGCACAGCAAAAGTCTAAGAAAACTTTTTCCATGTACTAGATGAAAGAAAATTAAGTTTTAGTTTTATATAAGTATATTAAACTTATTCTTAAAAGCCTTATGATAACAATTCTTTCTATTTTATCCAGCTTGACTACACAAGGTAAAATTCTTTCCTCACAAGTGCCCACATCCATTGAGTTTGTCCTTTCTTCTCCTCTTTCCCGTTCTCAAACAACCAACCAGCTGTACTTGAGGACAAAATTACTTTCATTTCCCTTCACAAAAATGCATCTCCAGAACTTGTACCTTTGCTTAGCGCCAAACAATACTACTTTCCTTGTATATAAAATTGTTTCCCTTATTATTTCTAGTAGTTTTAGTTACATATTAACTAGAATTCTTAGAGACCTTAATTTCTCGTGAAAACTAAGTAGTAAGCCATTGGGAACTGTTACAGCAGCATTCTTTAGATTGGGAACTTTATGAAGACATTTCATAATTTTTAGCAACATCTACCTTTTATACAGTACAGTTTTTCAATTTGGCACAAGAACAGACCAGTGTCTTTAACAAGAAACCAAAATAGGGGGCTTCCCTGGTGGCGCAGTGGTTGAGAGTCCGCCTGCCGATGCAGGGGACATGGGTTCGTGCCCCGGTCCGGGAGGATCCCGCATCCCACATGCCGCGGAGCGGCTGGGCCCGTGAGCCATGGCCGCTGAGCCTGCGCGTCCGGGGCCTGCGCTCCGCAACGGTAGAGGCCATAACAGTGAGAGGCCCGCGTACCAAAAAAAAAAAAAGAAACCAAAATAGGTAAACCTATGTTCAGTAATTAATGTTCTTATTCGGAAATGATCTAGATATTCAATGAATTTTCCATCAATTAACTCAGCAAAACTTGAAGTTGCTAAAAAGATTTGGGAAACTTTTAACCTACATATACTGTAACACATAATTATTGTTGAGAAATTCACCAAAAATCTCTCATCCCACTTACATGTATCTATCTAAATCACTTGCTCCCAACAATTATGTTTAGATTACTCAATAAAATTTCACAAGACATTAGCTAGCTAGCCAGCCGTCATCTTAAGTTATATTTCCTTGTTGACAAATTTTGTAGCAGATAAAACATGACCTTACGACTAGTAAACTTAGCAGAAAAAAACTGTATTATATTTAATGCTGCTAATTCTGAAGACCTACCTATTTTAATTAAACCAACAAACTTAATGCCTTAACTTGAAAAACATTTGAGTTAGTTAGTTTCTGTATTTCTGAGAGTTTAAGAATACTTAAATTCAAGTAAGCGCTTTTGTTTTTCCCCTTTTAAACCAATTAAACAGAGCTCTTTTACAAATTAATTTTGGCAATACCGTCAGAAGGTAGAAAAATCTCACACACCTGCAACATAAACACACAGACAGATGCAAACAGAGACCTTACAGCTAGCTGTCATTCTAAAAGTGTAGCCATGACTCAGGTACAGTAATACAAAACTCACTTGTTTATAAAAGAACGAACAGTTGGATCCAAACTGTGTTTCTGGAAGTTGGAATAAGTTTACCCTCTCAGATGGCTAAAGCTTTTTACTAATATAGGTGGAGAAGACGCTTCAGATTTTTCATTTGCCAAATTTCAAAATACCTCCTTTGCATGTCAAAGAATAGATCTTAGGTCCTAGAGAAGATGGGGTAGCAAATCTACAGCACAAAAGCACAAAGTAGCCAAGTTTTCTCCTAGGAGTTGTGGGGTATATTTGCCTATTACTAGATACTAGAGGTCTAGGGTAATTACCATGTAACTATTTCTTAAGTGCGGGGTTTCTTAAGTGGAACTTCAGGGTTTAATACATTATGCCTTTCTAAAGTCTGTACAGAGCGTTCAACAAAGGACTTCGACTGCTGTCCTTTCTTCTGAATGCACAATTCAACCTAGGACCAATTCAGCTCATGGGGAAAAGTCTCTACTACTGCTTCTATCGGCTTCTGAATGTTGGCCTCTATCTGAGCCATTCCTGATCATCTGTAGGAGAGCCTGGGAGAAATTGTGGTTATCTGTTTCCTCTGTCCGGGAGGGGATGTTCCCGTGGGTGGGGTCAGTGACCTCCTTGTTAGGCAAGAGGTCTTCTTCATTACAATTTATTGTGGTGGAAAAAAGAGTTGTATACGGAAAAAACGGTAACAGAGAAGATAGTCAGTCTGTCAACCAGATTTATTGACTGTACTTTTATATCTGCGATCTAATAATATCTACGATCTAACGACATGCTTATATTTAAGAACACTTTAGTTAACTAGAAAAATCATCCTGCTATATAAAGTACTTAGAAATGTTGAGACAGGGGGAGGTGATATCCTTTTAAATGGATAGTTGAGCTTGTAAGAAATTAGGGGAAATTCTCAAGGGGAAAAATCCAAAAGAAAAGTGAAAACCAGAGTCTAAGTACCTGAACTGAGGCTGAAGGGGCTCTGGATGAAGACTGGATGAACGCCGATCTTTGTAACTTAGCCAATTGGCTTTTAATGCCTTCCGGAGGATAGGAGACAAGGCTGTAGGCTTGTATGACATGGCAGTAGGAACTGAAAGATACATACATACTTCTTCGTAATATTGGGACTCTCAAAAACTACTTCCTCAGTTAAAGGAAGAGGGAGACAGAGAACAAGCTTGCTGGCCTAGCCTCTGGTGTGTGTGGGAATTGGGAATCTCCCACGATATTTTGTAAATTTTTATAGGTATTGCCAAATTCCCCTCCATAGTGATCATACTATTTTGCATTCCCAACACCAATATCTCAGAGTTAATTTTAGATGTTTATGTTACTGCATCAATGAAGAAGCCACTACATTATTAAACCCTACATTTGCAGCAACAGACAGCATATGGAGGTAGGTATGGAAAAAAGGACCCCAACTTGTGATTATAGTCAAGATTCTGGAGGCCTAAATAAATAGTTCAGCAGCACCCCTTAGAACTATGGCTTAAAAAGGCTTATTAATATTGTTCAGATGGCAATACTCCCCAAACTGACCTATAGATTCAACACCTATCAATCAAAATTCCAACTGTCTTTTTTTTTTTGGCAGAAATTGTCAAGTTGATCTTGAAACTCACAAGGAAATGTAAGAGACCTAGATGAGCTGAAAACAATCCTGAAAGAGAAGAACGATGTGGGAGGCCTCGGATTTCACAATTTCACATCTAACTAACTACAAACCTACAATAAAGACAGTTGTAATAGAAGAAATGGATAAATTCCTAAAAACATACCAAGACTGAATCATGAAGAAACAGAAAATCTGAACATACCAAGTAAGGAGATTGAATCAGTAATCAAAAACCTCCCAACAAACAAAAGCCAGGACCGGACTGCTCCTCTGGTGAACTCTACGAAACATTTAAAGACTTAACCAATACTTCTCTAACCCTTCCAAAAAACTGAAGAGGAGGGAACATTCCCCAACTCATTTTACAAGGTCAGCATTACCCTGATACCAAAGCCCGACAGAGACACAAGAAAATAAAATTAGAACCAAAAATTCTCATCAAATATTAACAAACCCAATTGACCAGCTCATTACATTGATCATATACCATGATCAACTTAGGACTTAGCCCTGGGATGCAAGGATGGCTCAACATATGCAAATCAGATGGCTCAATATGTGCAAATCGATAGGCATGATACACTATATTAATGGAATGAAAGATAAAAATCACACGATCACTAGCAGTAGACGCAGAAAAAGCATTAGATGATATTCAGTATTGGCTCATGATTAAAACAGTCAACAAACTGGGTATAGAAGCACAAGACCTCTACAAAATAAAGGCCATATGTGGCAAACCCACACCAACATCATACTTACTTAATGGTGAAAGTCTCAGAGCTTTTCCTCTAACATCAGGAACAAGGCAAGGATGTCCACTCTCACCACTTTTCAACATAGTACTGGAAGTACTAGCCAGCGAAATCTGTCAAGAAAAAGAAATAAGAACCATTAAAACAGGAAAGGAAGAAGTCACGCTTTCTTTCTAGATAATATAATCTTATATACAGAAAATACTAAAAGACCTTACCAAAAAACTACTGGAACTAATGAACAAATTTGGGAAAGTTGCAGGCAACAAAATCAACATACAGAAAAGAAAACAGTTGTCTTTCAATACACTAACAAACAACAAAACATCTGAAAAAGAAATGAAACAATCCCATTCACAACAGCGTTAAAAAATATAATTCATGGGGTTCAGGGGATTAAAAAATGCATAATTCATATGAATAAATCATCTGTAAAATGAAAGCTATAAGACTTTGGTGAAATAAACTGAAGACACAAACAAAAGGAAAAATATCCCCCGTTCATGGATTGGAAAAATATTGTTTAAACGTGTATATTACCCAAGGCCATCTACAGAATTCAATGCAATCCTCATCAAAATTCCAACAAACAAACAGCAATTTTCACAGATAGAAAAAAAAAATCCTAAATTTCATATGGAGCCACAAAAGACCATTAATAGCCAAAATAATACTGAGGAAGAGGAAAGCCAGAGGCATCCCACGTCCTGATTTCAAACTATACTACAAAGCTATAGTAATGGAAACAGTAGGGCACTGGCATAAAAATACATACACAGACCAATGGAACAGAATTTAGAGCCCAGAAATAAACCCTTGCATATATGGTCAACTAATATTTGACAAGGGAGCCAAGAATACTCAATGAGGAAATGATAGTCTCTGCAATAAATGGTGTTGAGAAAACTGGATAAGTAAATACAGAAGAATGAAATTCCACCCCTATCTTACACCAGTCAAAAAAACAGACTCGGGATGGATTCAAGGTTGAAATGGAAGACATGAAAATGTAAAACTCCTAGGGGAAAACAGAAGGATAGCTCCTTGACATTGATCTTTGCAGCAATTTCCCGGATATGACACCAAAAGCACAAGCAACACAGGCAGAAATACTAAGTGCGACTACATCAGTCTAAAAAGCATCTGCACAGCAAAAGAAACCATCTACAAAATGAAAAGGCAACCTAAAGAATGGGAGAAAATACTTGGGGGTTAATATCCAAAATATATAAAGAACTCACACAATAGCCCCCGCCCCCCCCCAAAAAAAACCCCAACTCCAAAATGGGCATAGGAACTGAATAGATAGCTTTCGATAAAAATGTGCTCAACACCACTAATTAGGAAAATGCAAATCAAAACTACAATGAGATATAATCTCATATCTGTTAAAACGGCTATCATCGAAAAGATAAATTGTTGGCAAGAGTCTGGTGAAAAGGTAACCTGTGACTGTAGGTGGGAATGCAAATTGGCACAGCCACTAGAGAAAATACTATGGCAGTTTCTCAGATTATTACAAATACAACTATCACATGATCCAGCAATCCTACTTCTGGGTACACATTCAAAGGAACTGAAATCTGGATCTTAAAGAGATATCTGCACATCCATGCTCCTGAAGCATCATTCAGATATACCTGAGATATGAAAAAAAACTTCATGTCAATTAATGGATAAGTGGGTAAAGAAGATATGGATGGCACACACACACAATAGCAGATTATTCAACAATGATAAAGAAAGAAAGCCTCCTGTTTGCAATAACTTAAATGAACTTTGAGGGCATTATACTAAGTGAAATAAGTCAGAGAAAAATATTCTATGACATCACTTATATGTGGAACCTAAAAAAGTTGACCACAGAGAAACAGAGTAGAGTAGTGATTATGGGGAGTGGGGGATATGGGAGAAAATAGTCAAAGGGTACACACTTCCAATTATAACATTAGCACATTGGGGGGATCTAATATACAGTTTGGTGATTATAGCTAATTATACTGTATTATATACTTGAAGTTGCTACAAGAGTAGAAATAATGTTCTCACCACACAAGAAAAGAAATGGTAATTATGTGATGGAATGGAGCTGTTATCTAATGCTATGGTGGTAATCAATTTGTTATATATAAATATATCAAGTCAATATGTTATGCGCCTTAAACTCACACAGTGTTTTATTGTAATTATACCTCAATAAAACTGCAAATGAAAAAAAAAATTCCGATGACCTTGATCCAGGTCCCCCAAATATATAATTATTTTCTGTACTGTTTGAGAATAAGCTGCATAAGTCACACTAAAAGAGATCAGTGTTTGTTTCCTAAAACCAAGGACATTATCACCACAGTACAGTTACTAAAAACTAGCCCATTAACTTTGAAGTAGAGCCATAAAGAGTAGCAGAATGCCACCACAAAACATACCACTTTGGCATAAGATTAATTTGAGAAGAAGCATATACGAAGGAAAGCTTTCTGTCTCCCACCGTTTGCCTAAAAGCCAGACACAAATTTGTAAAGGTGTCCCCCCGCCCCCACCTCCCATCCTTTCTAACCAGGAAGGACAGAAGTTAATCACAGGAGACACAGCTCAAGACCCATATCAGCCCAGAGGTGGGATCAGAAAAAAAACTATATAACAAACTTTCCTAACTAGCCCTTATCTTCCACTAGCTCCCCCATATATTCACCGTCCTACAATTTGCCACCCTAGAAACCTCTTGTCTCTTCTATAAAAATTTTTTGTTCTTTTGTAAAGATGCAATATAAGCCCAAGTTCTAACCACCTTTTTTAGTTTCTCATGTTAATAAACTTCTGTTTTTCTCGTTAAAAAAATAAAGACAGTTGTAGTTCTGGCATAGACACAGATCAGTGAAACCCAGAAATAAACCCATACATCTATAGTCAAGTGATTTTTGACAAGGGTACCGAGACAGTTCAACAGGGGAAAGAATACTCTTTTCATTAATAACGTAATCAATATGGAATATCAATATCTATAATTCATTAATAACATAATCAATATGGTATATCAATATCTATAAAGGAATCACTGGATATCTACAGGCAAAAGAACGAACTTGGATCCCTACTTCACGTCACATGTAAAAATTAACTCGAATGGATCAAAGACTTAAATGTAAGAGCTAAATTATAAAAATCTTAAAAGAAAACAATCTTTGTAACCTTGGGTTAGGCCCCCATTTCTTAGATATGACATCAAAAGCCAAGGAACCAAAGGAAAATAGGCAAATTGGACTTCATTAAAATGAAAAGCTTTTCTGCTTCAAAGGAGAGCATCAAAGTGAAGAGACCAATAGCATCAAAAACAATAAAATACTTGGGAATAAATTTAACCAAGGAGGCGAAAGATCTGTACACTGAAAACTATAAGACTTTGATGAAATAAACTGAAGACGACACAAATAAATGGAAAGATATCCTGCGTTCATGGATCAGAAAATTAATATTGTTAAAATTTCCATACTACCCAAAGCCATCTATAGATTCAATGCAATCCCTATCAAAATTCCAACAGCATATTTTACAGAAACAGAAAAAAAAAATCTTAAATTTCATGTGGAACCACAAAAGACCCTGAAAAGCCAAAGCAACCCCTAGAAAGAAGAACAAAGCTGGAGGCACCATCAGGTTTCCTAATTTCAAACTACACTACAAATCTATAGTACTCACAACAGTATGATACTGGCATAAAACAGACACAAAGACCAATGAAACAGAATTGAGAGCCCATAAATAAACCCATGCACATATGGTCAATGAATATCTGACAAGGGAACCAAGAATAATCAATGGGGAAAAGAGAGTCTTTTCAATAAATGGTATTGGGAAAACTGGATATCCACATGCAAAAGAATGAAACTGGACCCCTGTCTTACACCAGGCACAAAAATTAACTCGAAGTGGAGTAAAGACTTAAAAACCATACAACCCTTAGAAGAAAACATAGGGAAAAAGTTCCTTCACATGGGTCTTGGCAACGATTTTTTTTACATACGACACGTAAAGCACAAGCAACAAAAAAACAAGTGGGATTACATCAAACTAAACAGCTCCTGCACATCGAAGCAAACAATAGAATGAAAAGGCAACCTACAAAGTGGGAGAAAATAATTTGTAAACCATCTTTCTGATAAGGAGTTAATGTCCGAAATATAGAAAGAACTCATACAATTCAACAGCAAAAATACAAATAATCTAATTAAAAATGGACAAAGGACCTGGACAGACATTTTTCCAAAGAAGACATTAAATGGCCACAGGTACATGAAAAGGTGCTCACCGTCACTATCAGGGAAATGCAAATCAAAACTACAATGAGCTATCACCTCACATCTGTTATAATGGTAACTATCAAAAAGATGAGATAAAAAGTGCTGACGAGTACGTGGAGAAAAGGGAACTCTTGCGCACTGTTGGTGGATTGTAAATAGGCATGGCCACTATGGAAGACGGTATGGAGATTCTTCAAAAAATTAAAAATAGAACCACATTATCCAGCAATTTTACTTCTAGGTGTATATCAGAAGGAAACAAAATCACTATGTAGAAGAGATATATGCACCCCTATGTTCACTGCAGTATTATTTACTAGCCAAGACATGAAAACAACCTAAATGTCCATCAACAGATGAATGGGTAAAGGAAATGGGTGAAGGTGGTCAAAGTGTCCAAACTTCCAGTTATAAAATGAATGAGTTCTGGGGATCTAATGTACAGAATGATGATTATAGTTAACAATACAGTATTGTATACTTGAAAGTTGCTAAGAGAGTGTATCTGAAAAGTCCTTACCACACACAGAAAAATGGTAACTATGTGAGGTGATAGATGTGTTAACTAACCTTTTTGTATTAATCATTTCACAATGTATACATAGATCAAATCATCACATTTTATACTGTAAACATACACAATATTCTATGTCAAATATATCTCAATAAAGTTAGAAAAATAAGAAAGTGAAAAGACAACCCATAGAGTGAGAGAAATATTTGCAAATTATCTGTTAAGGGTCCAGTATCCAGAATATAAAAAGAACTCTTATAACTCAAAAATTAAAAAGACGACCCAATTAAAAAATGGCACAGGACTTGAAGAGACATTTTTCTAAAGGAGATACACAGATGGCAAATCAGCACATTAAACAATGCTCAACATCATTAATCATTAGGGAACTGCAAATCAAAACTACAATGGGATACCACTTCACATCCATTAGAATAGCAATAATAATAATGATGATGGAAAAGAATTTGAAAAGGAATAGATACATATATGTATAACTGAATTACTGCTGTACACTTGAAACTAACACAATATTTTAAATTAACTATACTTCAATAAAATAATAATAATAATAATAATAATAATAATAACAACAAAATACCTGTGTTGGTGACGACTTGGAGAAACTGGAACTCTCATGCTTTGCTGGTGGGACCAGGAGCAGAGGAACCAGCCATGCATACCTGGACATCTGACTTACAAAACTGAAATAATAAATTTGTGTTATTTGAACCACTAAATTTGCAGTAATTTGATATGGTAGCAGTAGAAAATGAACACAGTGATACTACAAGACTACCAAGGCTAGGTTATAAAAAGCAGAAAGGCAGTACAATTTTGACCTGGCATGCTCTTTCTCTGGACTCATACCTTTGGAACACTGAGCAACCACATAAGAAGCATGGCTGACCTGAAGCCACCTTGCTGGAGAGACCACACAGAGAGACAGATGTCCCAGCTGTTCCATTCCTAAGCTGTTTGAGTCTTCCAGTTCAGGTGACAGGCATCTCAGAGCCTGTCTTGTCCTTTGGAGAAAATTTAGCCTCAGCTACCAATGGACTGAGAGACTCCTCGGGAGAACCAGCTGGCTGAGCCCAATCAACCTCCATGACTATGAGATGATGATACCAGGATCGTTGCTGTATGAAGCTAAGTTTGTAGTGATCATTACACAGCCATAAAAAAAAATCCAAACGCTTCTTTAGCCTTCTGTCCCTCCACAAAGAGAGGAAATTAAAAATGTTCTCTGTATGAAGGAAGAAAGAGCTGAATCATAGAGAAGTAGACAGAAACGCAGAGAATGAGGTACTGAGGTAGGCCTTCAATCCTTATTTCTCTGGCAGGGCTGAGGGAAAAACATTTCTCTGTTAGTACCTGTGCCTGCCTCACTTTTCATCTAAAGAGCAACTTTTACTTAAAGGGCAAGACAGTAAATATTTTAGGCTTCTCAGGCTAAGAAGCAAAACCAAGGCTATGATGTAGCAACTTACACAACCATTTAAGATATAACCATTTATTGGCTACATAATATGTACCACACTTTATATTTTGTTCAAAACAGTCATGCTTTTTTGCTTCCAAATATCCTGCTACAGGCAGGCTGCTCTTCAATGGAGGCTGTGTTTCTAAGTTCTGAAATGTGAGTGCATTTGATTCCAAAGACAAGGATTGTGTGGGCTGTGATTTTAGCCATTCAGTGGGTGGCCTGCTTGTCTTTGCAGTTGTCTTCTTTGACTTGAAAGTTGCCAGATACCTTGACTCAAACTGAGCAGAAAAATGCTAAGTTGAATTTGAAACAGAAATGTTGGATTTTTCCAGTGCCTTCCCAATACTTCTGCACATGATGTCATTTCAAGTGTAGCAGAAAGAAAACTAGGTGTCAAGCCATGAGATTTGAATATAAGGCACTTTCTAGTTGCAGTGCCATGAGCATGACAGCTAACATCTCTGAGCCTTGGTTTCTGTAAGCTGATGGGATTAATATCTGCCTGCTTGCTTACTATGAGTGGTTGAAGTTCAAATGAGATAAAATATATAAAGGTGAATTGCAGCTTCAAAGTGCAAGGCACCTGCTAATTGTTATTGATGTGCCTATTACAAAGCATTTGGTCTTCCTTTCTCTGTTTCTCCCTCTCCCTCTCCCTTTCTCCCTCTCCCTCTCTCTCCCCCTCTCTCTCTCCCTCTCTCTCTGTTTTGAAATGTTCACTATTGTTTGTTCTGCATGGATCTGTTCTACTATTTGCTTAACTGATAAATTAATTTTGGTGGCTGCTCATTCAATATGCTCTCCTATTTTGATCTAATGTCTCCCAGTAGTGATTTTCTGGAAATAAGATGCAAAAAATGATGATCTCCAGTGGTGGAAATTGTGGATATGTGGCACATGATTGTGGAAGGTCTACTGTATTGGAAGCGCCTTTTGGAGTTTATGTTAGCCTTTTATCCATAAACTCATTATTTCTCACATAATTAAGAATGCCTGCTCTTCGAGAGGCACTATGCTTGGTGCTGTAGATAAAGTAGTGGATGAGACAGACATGGCAATAGATCTTACATGCTAATGGAGAGTGTATTAGTTTCCTGTTTCTGTTGTAACAAGTTACCACAAACTTACTGGCTTAAAACAACACAAACTTACCTTTCAGTTACGCAGGTCAGAAGTCTAAAATGGGTCCACTGGGCAGTATTCATTTTAGAGGCTCCAGAGAGTACCCACTTCCTTGCCCTTTCTAGCTTCTAGAAGTTGCCTTCATGCTCATGGCCCATATCCTCTATCTTCAAAGCCAGGAATGTAACATCTTCAAATCTCTCTCTCTCTCTCTCGTTCCCCCTCCTTCCATCACCACATCACCTTCTGTCTGACTCTGACCCTCCTGCCGCCCTCTTATAGGGACCATTGTGATTACCCCGGGGCCCATCTAGATAATCTCTCCAACTCAACTCAAGATCCTTAACTCAATCACATCTGCAAAGTCCCCTTTTTCATGAAAAATAACATTTACAAGTTCAGAGAATTAGGATGTGTATATCTCTAGGGGGTCATTATTCAGTCTACCACAGGGGGAGAGAGAAAGTAAGTGGACAAATATATAAGATGATTTTAGAATGTGACTTGTGTTATGAAGGCAATAAATGGGGTATTATGATAGAACTGCACTGTCCAGTGGGGTGGCCACAAGCCACATGTGACTACCGCATTCTTTAAATGTAGCTCATGTAACCGAGGAGGTGAATTTTAAATATTATTTCATTTAAAATAATTTAAATTCCGGTAGGCACAAATGGCTAGTGGCTACCATTTTGGACAGCACAGCTCTAGGCTTTTTAGAGGCCATAGAAGAAAATGTTCTCTCTCTTTTTCACCTACCTAAATTGTATGAACATCCATGAAAGCAGTCAGTCCTCACTGACCTTAATAGGTGGAATGAGGCTAGTCAGGTGACCAACTAGATATTTTTTCCTGAACAAGCAAAAGAGAAACATTCCCTACTACTATAGCAATCTTCCAGTTCCAACCAGAGAAAAATCCCTTTCACTAGGGCACTGCTCACAATACTTCATTTTCTTCCTTCTATATCCATATGCTTGCCCTGGATTCATGGTGAACTGAGTCTGCTTCCTCACCTCTTAACTTTGGGCTTACGCCGTGTGACTCGTTTTAGCCAAGAAAGTGTTAACAGCTGTGACATAAGCACAGGCTATAAACTTACCTGCATAGCTGGGTTTAGCCTCTTGCATTCCTCTGATTGCCATGAGAACAGCCTATCCTGTGTGGCCACTGGTCCAAGGAGAACGTGGAGACATGTGGGAACAGAAGTGAATCGAATCTACAGGCTGACACCTTGAACTTGGAGTCCATCCTCACCCAGCTGAGGTATAGCCAATCTGCAGGTCTGTTTTAAGACACAGAATTTTGAGTCAATTTGTTACTCACCATTACTGTAGCATAGCTGACTCAGACAAAGAGAAATATAAGAAGGATTTCTCCTTTCTTGGAGTACTTTGTACATTAGCCTCCATAGTTCTTCTACGCTTCCCCTGGATTTTACATTTAATGTCAGGGAGACCAGGCAGGGATTATTTGCTTTCGAGGCCATTTCTGTTGGTAGTTTTAAGAACAGGGAGACCTTCAAAGTCTAAGGATTTGTGTAACAGAAATTGCACGAATCAGTGAGCAAAGCACCTGAGTGGAATCCTTCATTTTAACAAGCAGCTGAGTGGAATCCTTCATTTTAACAAGGTCTATTTCTGGCTTCGATGACGCAAATTTCTCCTTCCGGAACTCACCATCTTTCAAGCTTTGTCACCAGGAAAGCAAGGACAATATCACTACTTAGCCTTCCATCTGAACTAAGTGTGATGAAAAACAAAGATGGCCAAGACTTTTAAAAGCCCACAGTACTTTAAATATGTGGCTTTTCTTTCAGTACCCAGAGTGGCTGAAAGTAAACCTGGCAATGCCTCTCAAATGGACATGCTCTTCTTAGAGAATGCCCTCTCTTGAGGGCAAGCTTAACCACCTCTCCTGTTCTTTCTCTGTATGGCCAACGTTGAGTGAATTTTTCTCCCTGTGATTTTTGTTGCCTCCTGAGCATTAATAATGCTGGAATAGTATTGTTCTCTCCCCCCAGGTGCATCG
The DNA here is from genome assembly GCF_002837175.3 of Physeter macrocephalus. Lineage (NCBI taxonomy): Eukaryota > Metazoa > Chordata > Mammalia > Artiodactyla > Physeteridae > Physeter > Physeter macrocephalus. Next base: position 6,430,711 of record NC_041234.1, read on the forward strand.
ATTTTCCCGCTTGAATTGATGTACTCCCACAAAGAGAACACCTCACTGTTATTATCATTTTGCATGCTCTTTTTCCCTGGCTTGGCCATTCCACTCAGCTTAATCAAAAGTAGGCTGAGTCTATGGAAGAAAAGACAGCTTTTCAGAAATGGGAAACTTCTTGAGGTTGAAGCATGAGAACAGGCATCTACTCATAGATTAAGGGAACCAGATTTCACAAATTTAATGTAGCAATTGATGAAGTTATCAATGGAACAGCAAACTACAGACTATAAGATTTTGAACTCTACTTGCTTATGTATGTACCGGAAAATAATCATTTCTTGTATGTTTGAGTCTGGCAGCAGAGGCTAAAAATCATGATTATTGCCTATATTTTGTCTGTTTTGGATAAGGCTATTTATTCTCTGAGGAAGCTATTAAATTGGGGCAGATAATTACCAATATCCACACAGGGAAGTTTGGCTCATTCCTCTGTGCTCTTGTTGCAGTTGCTCAACTCAGTTATATTATGCCTATTTGTGGTGTATGCCCAGAAACTTCTCCCCAGGCCAGAGGTCAGCCAGGCTATCACAGTCCTTTGGGTACAGAACTAATGGAGCAGTTCTTTCCCCTGAAGCTTCATCAGGGCTGAAAGCAAGGAGGATGCATAGCAGAGTTGAATAGGAAGTTGACTCTATAAGTCAGAAAGGTCAAATCAAAGCAGATGGTTAAAGTCACAAGGCCAGAAGCTGATAGTGGCAGGGATTTGGTGCCAGGGAGAAGAGAAATCCACTTCCAGAAAGCACAGAATTACCCCAGACGTTTCTTGGCACAGGCAGTGTTGTCAGGGTTGGCACCTGTGCGCCTGTAGGAGTGTACTAAGGAGGAGGCAGCCATGAAGGCTAGAGATGGGACCTATACTCCAAGGCTGTCTCTCCCACAAGCGGTGAGCTCCCTCAGGAAGCTCTTACTTTAGGACTCCTTATTCCTGTATTGCTTATCATATATGAACTAAATGAATTTTGGCAGCATGGAAAACGAATTATCCAGATTAAGTAGATACACGATATTTTTGTTAGTGTAACGACTCAAGCAAGTCAAGTCATACAAAGAGACTATTGGGTGAGGTGAGTTAACTTTCATTTATATAATAATTAGTTGCAATTTGTGTAATGTAAGAAGAGAAAAGACAGAATTAAAAGGGCTACATGTACACTTTCTGAAAGAAAAATGCCGGCCAAAGCCAGGGTTTTCCGGTACCAAACTAAGTACATATTTTCAAAATGGCTACAGTGATTCTCTGGAGTTAGTAAAAATTGTGGCTTCTACTGCTGTGAAAAGAAGATGGACTTAAAATGTACCCTTTAGGTTCTTTTTAGAGAGAAGCACTGTGAAAGGAGAAAACACCATATAAGCACCAAGTCTTACTATTATCATCACTGCCATGAACACCTCCAAGCCACAAAACAAGAACAAAAATATGTTCATAAAAGAAGTCTGTTTCGGAGATGAGCTGGTGAACAAAAGTTCATTTGAGATATTCCACACACAAGCAGCCTGCATTTAGTGCCATCTCCCTGAAATCCCAAATTACTACTGTCACCACTGTGTGCAGTAAAAGTTTCAGGTAAATAAAAAGCACAGAGGGAAGAAAATGTTAAATGCTTATACCATGGTCTAATGATAACAATCCAAGAGCATTATTTACTTTCATGGTAAATCAGAGCATGAAGATAACAATATACATTCCCGTTACTGACCACTGTCACCAACCAGCATGGAACACTGGCTCTTTTTGTCTTTCCCTAAAATTGTAGAAAGTCTGAAATAAATCTTCCACACATGAATGTCCAGTCTCTTTGGCCTCCAGCTCCTCCAGAACTGCTCAAGTTCTCATGCCCATATTCATCTATACATTCCTGATATGTTTATATACACGCATGTCTAGAGCAGGGGTTGGCAAACTACAGCCTGTGGTCCATATGTAGTCCAAAATGCCCACTTCCTGTTTTTGTGTCTCATGAGCTAAGACTGGTTTTTACATTTCTAAATGGTTGAAAAGAAGTACAAAGAAGAATATTTCATGACAAAAATTATATGCAATTTAAATGTGGATATCCACAATAAAGTTTTATCAGAACACACTCATACTCATGAGTTTATGTATCATCTATGGCTGCTTTTGCACTATAACAGAGGTAGCGAGCTGTGACAGAGACCCTATGACCCACAAAGTCAAAAATATTTGCTGTCTGGTTCCTGAGAGAAAAATTTTGCCAACTCCTGATCTAGAGCATACTTGTTGCTCCTTTTTCAAAATTACCTTTTTGTTGAAGCATAATGTAATACTTGAATAAAGGGTAAAAGGTACAAATTCTATGACATTTTACATAGGCATTCACCTGTGTGACCAACACACAGATGAAAGTAAAAAAGATTTCCAGCACTACAGAAAGGCTCCCTCCCAGTCAACATTCCCTCACAAAGTGATCCATTTTTTTTCTAAAGGCTTTTACCATGAATTGATTCTGCCTATTTTTGAAATTTATATAAATAGGGTAATACAGTATATATTTTTTGCCTGGTTAATTTTACTCAACTGTGTGTGAAATTCACTCATGTTGTTGCATGTGGCAGTAGTTTGTTCTGTCATATGAATAGACTATAATTTATTTATATAGTCTACTCCTGTTGGATATTGGGTAGTTTTAAATTTTTTGAATATTGTGAATACTCTTGTACATGCATTTTGGTGAACATATACATGCAGTTCTCTCTAGAATGGAACTTCTGGAATGATGATGCTCTTTTAAAAAACAGAACTTCAGTTTGATGTGAGCAAGATACATTCAGTAGAACCTTTTAAAAGTATGAAGCGAAGGTATTTTTACTTTTGGAAATGCAAACTGAAGTATTTAGGGGGTAAATTCTGGGGTGTTGTTTAAAAGGCTACAGCAAAGGAGAAGATAAAGGGGAATAGATTTTTTAAATGAAAAATATTTATGGTGACTGAAACTATGCGATAAATCCATTAAGGTTCATTGTACTCTCTATTCTCTTAGTGCATTTGGAAATTTTTCCAGTAAAAATTAGAAAAAAGAAGCAACAGGTTGAAGTAAACAATAAAGCAGGTGAACTATTACCCAACCATAAGGCTAGGCATTGAGGAAAGTTTCAACTTCTATAACTGTGATTAGAGCGGCATTTTCTAGTATGTGAAGGAAAAAAAAAACAAACTTGTCTCATTTATTATAAAAATGACTGCAGATATCTAGCATAAGATGTGGGGACAAAAACAACTAAGTGTATGAAACTCCACATCTGGAAATTGCGAGGTATACAGTGTTAGGCAATGTCTTTACCTTTGTCTGTAAAATGGATATTCTTGAACCCAGAGTTACTACGAGGATTATTAAACAAACAAGTATGAGCCTTTTGTTTAGCACCCAGTACTTAGGAGCCACTCAATAAATGTTGTGTAAAGCCTACGTGTATTGTGCATAGACTGAGAGGGAGTTCAACTTTGGCAATGTAACATGTCTCTCACTGAGAACACTAAGAAAAGCTGAACAAAATATTTTTTACAAACCCTCTATTTGAAGGCATAGGAAAGCGATCAAGGTACAGGGATTAGGTTAGTAGCGCTAGGATCCTATAGAGAAGAAAAATCAGAGAAGTGAGCCTAGCATTTGGCATTGCTTTTTACCTCAAGAAAAAACAATTCCAAAAGCAGTTGCTGACAGGCTAGTTAAGTGGGACAGAGCTTTCAACAGACTCAGAAAATTCAAGTTAAAGACCACCAAGAGGGAGGAATCCTAACGTATACTCCAGGATTACTACTGGAACTCTAAAAGCATCTAAATATATAAAGCAAATATTAACAGACCTAAAGGGAGAACTAGATAGCAACACAAAAATAGTAGTGGACTTTATTACTCCACTCACATCAGTGGATAGATGGATATCAGTGGATAGATTTTCCAAACAGAAAATCAATAAGGAAACATTGGCCTTAAATGGCATGTTATACCAGATAGAGTTAACAGATATATACAGAACATTCCATCCAAAGGCAACAGAATACACACTCTTCTTAAGCGCACACTGAACATTTTCCAGGATAGCTATGTTAGGCCACAAAAAACCAAGCCTTAATAAATTTAAGAAGACCGAAATCACATCAAGCATCTTTTTGAACCACAACTGTATGAAACTAGAAATCAATTACAAGAAGAAAACTGGGGGGCTTCCCTGGTGGCGCAGTGGTTGAGAATCCACCTGCCGATGCAGGGGACACGGGTTCATGCCCTGGTCCAGGAAGATCCCACATGCCACGGAGCGGCTGGACCCATGAGCCATGGCCGCTGAGCCTGTGTGTCTGGAGCCTGTGCTCCGCAATGGGAGAGGCCACAACAGTGAGAGGCCCGTGTACCACACAAAAGAAAAAAAAAAAAAAAAAAACAACACTGGAAAATTCACAAATATGTGGAGGTTAAACAACAGGCTACTGAACAACCAAAGGGTAAACAAAGAAATCAAAAGAGACATCCAAAAAGGTCTTGAGACAAATGAAAATGGAAATACAATATACCAAAACTTATGGGATGCAGCAAAAGCAGTATTAAGAGGGAAGTTCATAGCGATAAATGCCTACCTCAAGAAACAAGAAAGGGGACTTCCCTGCTGGTTCAGTGGCTAAGACTTCGCGCTTCTAACACAGGAGGCCCGAGTTTGATCCCTGGTCAGGGGACTAGATCCCACATGCTGCAATTAAGAGTTTGCATGCTGCAACTAAAAGACCCTGCATGCCACAATGAAGATCCTCTGTGTCGCAACTAAGACCTGGCACCGCCAAATAAATAAATATATATTTTTTAAAAAACCCACAAAAACCAAGAAAGATCTCAAATAAACGACCTAACTTTACACCTCAAGGAACTAGAAAAGAAGAACAAATGAAGCCCAAAATTAGTAGATGGAAGGAAATAACAAAGATAAGAGAAGTAAGTGAATATAAACTAAAAAGAAAAGATCAATAAAACCAAGAGTTGGTCTGAAAAAAGATAAACAAAATTAACTTTAGCTAGACTCACCAAGAAAAAAGAGAGGGCTCAAATAATTAAAAACAGAAATGAAAGAGAAGATGATACCATAGACATAAAGAGCATCATAAGAGAGTACTAAGAACATTTATATGCCAACAAATTGGAAACACTAGAAGAAATGGATACATTTCTATAAATATACAACCTTATAAGACTGAATCATGAAGAAACAGAAAACAGACCAGTTACTAGTAAGGAGACTGAATCAGTAGTCAAAAACCACCCAACGAACAGAAGTCCAGAACTAGATGAATTCACTGGTGAACTCTCCATTCAAAGAAGAATTAATATCTATCTTTCTTAAACTCTTCTAAAAAACAGAAAAGGAAGAAATGCTTCCAAACTCATTTTACAAGGCCAGCATTACCCTGGTACCCAAACCAAAGACACTACAAGAAAAGAAAATTGCAGGCCAATATCCCTAATGAACATAGATGCAAAAATTCTCTACAAAATATGTGCAAGCCAAATTCAATAATATATTAAACGGATCATATGCCACAATCAAGTGGTATTTATTCCAGTAATGCAGGATGGTTCACTGTCTGCTAATCAAAGCGGTACAACACATTAAACAATGAATAAAAATCATATGATCATTTCAACAGATGTAGAAAAAACATCTGACTAAATTCAACATCGCTTTATGACAAAAACTAACACCAAAGTGGGTACAGAGGAATGTGCCTCAACATAATAAAGGCTATATATGTCAAGCCTGGCTAACATCATATTCAGTGGTGAAAAAGTGAAAGCTTTTCTTCTGAAATCAGGAGCAAGACAAGGATGCCCACTCTCACCACTTTTATTTAACATAGTATTGCAAGTCCTAGCCACAAAAATTAGGCAAGGAAAAGAAAGAAAAGGCACCCAAAGTGGAAAGGAAGAAGTAAAACTGTCACTATTTGTGGACAACATAATTTTAAATATAGAAAACCCTAAAGACTCCACCAAAAACTGTTAGAATAAACAAATTCAGTAAAGTTGCAGGATACAAAATCAGTATACGAAAATCTGGTGTGGTTCTATACAGTAATAATTAACTATCAGAGAAATTAAGAAAACAATCCCATTTACAATTGCATCAAAGAGAATAAAATGCCTAAAAACAAATTTATCCAAGGAGATCAAAGACCTGTAAACTGAAAACTGTAAGACACTGATGGAAGAAACTGAAGAAGATACAAATGAATGGAGAAATACTCCATGTTCACGGATTGGAAGAATTAATATTGTTAAAATTTCCATACCACCCAAAGCAATCTACAGATTCAATGCAATCCCTATCAAAATTCCAATGGCATTTTTCACAGAAATGGAACAAACAATCCTAAAGTATGTATGGAACCACAAAAGACGCTGAATAGCCAAAGCAGTCTTGAGAAATAAGAACAAAGCTGGAGGCACCATGCTCCCTGATTTCAAATTACATCACAAAGCTATACTAATGAAAACAGTATGGTATTGGCATAAAAACAGACACAAAGATCACTGGAACAGAATAAAGAGCCCAGAAGTAAAACCATGCATATATGGTCAATTAATTTATGGCAAAGTAGCCAAGAATATACAATAGGGAAAGGACAGTTTCTTCAATAAATGGTGTTGGACGGGCTTCCCTGGTGGCACAGTGGTTAAGAATCCACCTGCCAATGCAGGGGACACAGGTTTGAGCCCTGGTCTGGGAAGATCCCACATGCCGCGGAGCAACTAAGCCCATGTGCCACAACTACTGAGCCTGCGTGCCTAGAGCCCATGCTCCACAACAAGAGAAGCCACTGCAACGAGAAGCCTGCACACCACAATGAAGAGCAGCCCTCGCTCGACGCACCTAAAGAAAGCCAGTGTGCAGCAATGAAAACCACTGCAGCCATAAATAAATAAATAAAACAAACAAATAAATAAATTTATTTTAAAAAATGGTGTTGGGAAAACTGGACAGCCACATGCATGCCAAAGAATGAAACTTGGCTACTATCTTACACCATACACAAAAATTAACTCAAAATGGACTAAAGACTTGAATGTAAGTCCTGAAATCCTACAACTCTTAGAAGAAAACATAGGTGGTAAGCTCCTTGACATTGGTCTTGGTGATGATTTTTTAGATATGGCTCCAAAAGCAAAGGCAACAAAAGCAAAAATAACCAATTGGTACTCACCAAACTAAAAAGCATCGGCACAGCAAAGGAAATCATCAACAAAATGAAAAGGCAACCTACTGAATAAAAGAAAATATTTGCAAATCTTATATTTGATAAGAGGTTAATATTCAAAATGTATAAAGAATTCATATAACTTGATAGCAAAAAAAAATCTGATTAAAAATGGGCAGAAGATGTGAATGACGTTTTTCCAAAGAAGACATATAGATATCCAACTGGTACATGAAAGGACATTCAACATCACTAATCATCAGGGAAATGCAAATCAAAACCATGATGAGATATCACCTGACACCTGTTAGAATGGTTTTATCAAAAGGACAAGAAATAACAAGTGTCTGCTAGGATGTGAAGAAAAGGGAACCCTCGTGCACTGTTGGTGGGAATGTACAGTGTTGCAGCCAGTATGGAAAACAGTATAGAAGTTCCTCAAAAAAATTAATAATAGAAGCACTATATGATCTAGCAACTCCACTTCTGGGTATTTATCTGAAGAAAATGAAAACACTACTTCAAAAAGATATCTGCACCCCCATGTTCATGTGTTCATGGCAGCAATTTTTACAATAGCCAAGATATGGAAACAACCTAAGTGTCCATCAATGGATGAATGGATAAAGAATGGATAAAGAAAAGTTTTATACACACACACACACACACACATACCCACACACATGTATATGTATACACACATGCATATATACATACATATTATACAATGGAACATCATTCAACCATAAAAAAGAATGAAATCTTGCCATTTGCGACAACATGGAGTGACCTTGAGGGCATTATGCTAATTAAAGTCAGACAGAGAAAGACAAATACCGCATGATCTCACTTATATGTGGAATATGAAAAAAATAAAACAACAGCAGCAAAAACTGAACCCAAGCTATAAGTGTAGAGAATGGATTGGTGGCTGCCAGAGGAGGTAGGTGGGAGAAATGGGTCAACTGTTATTTATTTTTTTTGGTTTACATAAATTGTTTAAATAAAAAGACCAACGAACAGAAAAACAGGCAAGAGACTTATAAACAGGCATTTCATCAAATATATCCTAATGGTGAACTAACTTTAAAAAGGCAAACTAAACATCTAAAGACTTACCAGAATGACTAAAATTTTAAAAACCCCAGAAATATCTAATGTAGGCAAGAATGCGGACCAAGGAGGATATATCTATACTACTGGTGGGGGTTTAATTGATTCAATGACTTTGGAAAACTCTGTGTTTACCAAAGTTGAACACACGCATATCCCATGACTTCAAAATTCCACTCTTAGGCATGTAACCGATAGAAATGTATACATATTTGTACCAGACATGTTAAGAAATATTTATAGCAGCTTTATTTGAAATGACAAAGAACTAGGGGGAAAAAACACCACCAAATTTGCATCAAGTATAGAATGGGTAAATAATATTATTGCCCGAAAGAAGCCAGTCACTAAAGAATAGATACTGTATGATGACATTTTCATAAAGTTCAAGAAGAGGCAGAACTAATGTATTTTCTTGGAATTCAGGATAGTGGTAACCTTTGGGGATAAATTGGTCCTGACTGAGAGGAGGCATGATGGTGGCTTTTTGGAGGCGGATACTTTGCTGTCTTGATCTGAGTGGTGGTTACTTCAGTGTGTTCGCTTTGTGATAAATCACTGAGCTGTTTATTTATGATTTTGGATATATATTATACTTCAAAAAAAGTTAAAAAATAATTTATCATAAAAAGGCAAGTAAACAATCATGTATATTTTATCATGCTTTCTTTTTTTGCAACCACAGTGATATTCATGTTTTCTAAATTTATGTGCCAGTAAATTGATATGTCCCAATGACAAAACATCTCAAACCAGGTTGAAATGATTAGACGGAAAAATGATTTTTTATTGTAGTAAAGACAAGCATGTAAGATTTACCCTATTAATAAATTCTTAGCTGTACAGCACAGTAATGTTAAATGTAGGCACTGTGTCGTACAGCAGATCTACAGACCATATTCATCTTGCATAACTGAAACTGTATACCCATTGAACAGCAACTCGCCATTTCCCCTAGCTCCTGGCGACCACCATTCTGTGTTCTTCCTCTATGAGCTTGGCTATTTTAGATACCTCATATAAGTAGAATCATGCAGTATTTATCCTTCTGTGACTGCCTTATTTCACTTAGCATGTGTCTTCAAGGTTCATCCATGTTTTTGCATGTGATAGGATTTCCTTTATTTTCAATGCTGAATAATATTGCTTTGTACATATATATACACACACACACACACACACACACATACATACATATACACACACACACACACACACACACACACACACACATACCATTTTATTTATCCATTCATCTGTTGATGGACATTTAGGTTGCTTCTACATCTTGGCTATTGTGAATAATGCTGCAGTGAACACGACAGACCAAATATTTCTTCAAGATCATGATTTCAAGTCTTTGGATAAGTGCCCAGAAGTAGGATTGCTAGATCATATGGTAGTTTTAATTTTTTGAGGATCCACCATACTGTTTTTCATAGCGGCTACACAATTTTAGATTCCCACCAACAGTGCACAAGTTTTCCAATTTCTCCACATCCTTTCCAACACTTGTTAGTTTTTGATAATGGCCATCCTAACAGGTGTGAGGTGATATCTAACTGTGGTTTTATTTGCATTGCCCTAATGATTAGTGAGGTTGAGCACCTTTTCATATACTTGCTGGCCATTTGTATGTCTTCTTTGGAGAAATGATTATTCAGTTCCTTTACCCATTTTTAAATTAAGCTATTTACTTAATTTTGCTACTGAGTTGGAGGAGTACCTTATATATTTTGGATATTAACCTCTTATCAGGTATGATTTGCATGTATTTTTTTTCATTCTGTAGTTTGCCTTTTCACTCTGTTGATTGTTTCCTTAATAACATTTGTTTAATGTATAAAAATGACAGCACTAAATTAGTTTAATTTGGATTTAGTTTTCTTGCAGTTAAACACAGAACTAATTTTCATCTTATGATTCATAGCTGCTGAAGAGTTCCTTTCACAGAATGGATGTGTAATTTAGTCTGTCCATTTTCTATGGATGCATCTGACTGCTTTAGCTTCTTTAGAAATTCCAGCTCAGATATGTTTGGGCACTTCAATGCATTTCTGAGACAAAACACAGCCTAACTTTACAAAGCATTCTCTAACTCAGAAACGGGAAGAAGCTGATCTATAATATCCACCTTCATCATAGACTCTTGTTGTTTGTGACTTGGGTCAAATCACTGAATACCATCTGAAATTTTGATTTCTAATTTTCTAAAACTTTCTGACCTCTAATGGAGGATTTTATGATAGTTCTTTGACTTTTCTTTTCCCAGTCTTTGTGGTCTATTCTAGGTGAAGCAGTTTCTTCTGGTGGGATTGGCATATCTTTTCCTTTTTAATGCTTAAGACTTACATGATTATAGTTTCCCTTTTGTTTATAGAGTTTAAGGATAAATATTAAATATTATTCATCCTGGGCTCACTGGAACCAGTCACATGTTTCTGGGCCTGCATGGTCACATCTTTGCTTGAATTATTTATATATAATTATATTGCTTTTCAGAAAAATAGGAGATGTAATTGGAGACGCTGTTAAAATGACTGTAGTTATAATACATGAGAAAAGGATCCAATTTTGTGGATAGTTGTTTATTCTGCATTTTACCTTTCAAAACAATTAAGTTGTTGTTATACACTTACATGCTCACAGGGAATATTTGCAATATAATTTTAAACTGGGGCAAATTACTATTTTATATCAGCCTGTTAGAGAAACAACGAAAGAACCTAATCCCCCTCCATTAGGTGAGGCAAATGGTGGTCTCGGGAGATGGCTATCCTTTTATTTTCTCTAACAACTAAGAAACTGTGGAAGAACTTCCTGTCATCATTCTGAGGCCTGTGAGGCTACGAGGATTGGCAGTTAAAGGGCCATACTTTGGCTCAAGCTTCTCTTACCTATTTAGGTACCTAGTGATGATGGCTTAAGCTATACTGTAATCCTGCTCCAACCTTAGCCCATTCCCCACTCCTCTCTGATTATAGGAAACTGCCCTGCCATGGAGGTATGCGTATTCCGGTGTCTGGATGGACTTGATAGTTCTGCCATTTTTCAATTTAATGAAAATCCACAATGACATTACATTCTAAATGTCTTTCAAAAAGTTTGGATAATTATTCATTACTCTATTTGAGTAGCTCAGGAGCCTTTAGTTTTCATCTAATTGGTAATGACCTTCAGCCAACTTCCTTCTCTCTCAAATTCCCTAATCACATTTCACAGCAGTACCATCAGACAATCCTGGAAAAGCCACATGCTGAGATGCCAAGGAAATCCATGCTGGCTTGAAACACTTAAAGAGAACTGGATTGGACAAGAAAAAGAACAATCATTTAACTTCTTCAAGTTTCTAAAAGGCAGTATCTGGTAATGCATCTCATTAGATGGTCCAAAAGAATTCTTCAAATTATTTTCCGAAAATAACAAAGACTTTGCAGTTCCAGAAAACCCAAGTCTCGCAGTACTTTGCATTGTTTAATATCACTTCAGAATAGTCACAAAGCTCTGTTTTAAACATTTCTGCGTCTTTAAGTGAGCCTGGTATTATCTTTCTTATGATCAATTAACACAGACATGTAACACAGTCAAGGTCTATGCCAACCACTATGGAAATGTTGGAAAAGTAACTTAATGATAGCATTATTCCTCAGAAGTAAATGCAACATTTTCAGAGAATCAGTGGGGTTCCAGGGCTTTACTGCCACAAAGCCAAGTCAGCAGACCAAATGTGAAAACAATGTAATCAAGCACCTAAATCATTTATATGTACCCTGGATGCCAGGTTTAATGGAGCTCAAACAACTTGCCTAACCACCTGAGTGTTTCTTATGTCTTGGGTTGTTATAGGATCGTGTGGACACTAACTATATGACTCTAAGATCTATCTTTATTCAATAAGAATTGTGCATAGTACTGTACATGCCTTGAATTTATATAATGCTCTCTATTCTGGCATTTTACAAGAGGAGATGATTTAAAATGTGCCATCTGACTTGCAAGTAAAAAGAGCATCTCTAAAATGATACTACTTACTGAAAATACAGCAGCAGAGAACTTGTTTCTGGAAAACAAAAGAGTGATTACAAAAAGCTCGTTTGAAAGTGCTGTCCTGCAAGAAAGGGCTCAGTTGGTAGACCTCTGCTCTCCATCTAAGCCCTTCCCCTTACTCTCTCCTCCCAGTATTGCCCCACCCAGGGTACAGGTGTTTAGGTAAGTTTAAAGAAGAATGAGAATGTACTGACATACAATGAAGCATTTTCTTGGAGCATCTGAATCCATTCTCAGAGTTGGCCTAAGACTGGCTGAAAGAAAGTGAGAGAGAGCAAGAGAGAAAACCATCATCCTAAAAGAAACAAAATTAACAGAGTCTGATCAAAATGGAAATGGACCTAAAAAACTTCATCTAAAATAAAAATATAGCAAAAGTGTACAGATGTCAGTGAATGTTTTATGTTACTGTCTTGTGCTTTATGATTTCAGCATTGGTTCTGATTTTGTTCAATTTTAAAAGAACTGCATATTTAAGGATTTCCTCAACTGTGAGGCAAGAAAGATTAAGGATAGTTGAGAAGAGAGACGCTCTTCAGCGAGTAAAGAACATTTTTTAAAAAGTTTATCTTCTGGATGCATGTGAATGTTTTTTTCCTGAAGTCTTTCCAATTTCAGGGTAGACCAAAGAATGTTGACAACAACTTATAAATGATTCTAGTAATCATGGGCCTTCCTTCACCTCTTAGCTGGACTATAATTAACAGTTTAAAAATCGGCCTGAGTATGAAATAGTTGTCTAGTATTATTGCCTCTGCACATTTTGATCAGCTGGCAGCTGAGAAACCTTTGGGGCAAAACTTTATAAGCTTATCTCTTGGTTCATTAGGGCTACTGGGGGAAGAAAGAAATGACAGTCTTCAACTTGCTGCTAATTAAAATGATCGCCAAGGCTCCTCTCCAAGGACCACTCTTTCAGTTATAAAGTGCATGTGTAAATGAAGCACCCCAGGCCATCAGCAAATTGACAAAAGCAAGTCAGAACCAGTGAGGTTTTTCTGTTTCAACTGAGCTAGCATACAACAGTCTTGGCAGGAAAAATGGTGAGGTAACCTCTTCACAAGGGTTCTGTAGATTGTATGAGCAGCAGTTCTGAGGAATATCGGGAAAATATTGGTTTCCTTTTTTTAGGGCAGTCATTGGAACTTGGATTTCACATTTCTGATCCAAAGCTCTGACCTATTTGCATTTTTCATTTAGGGCGCTTCAGGTTGATATTTTAGGGAATAATAGTGCCAGCAAAGATGCTGTCAGTGTCCCATTCAGCAGCCAAGGGCAACTTACTACAAGCTTCTGTGTCTCTCTGCCAGAAGGCAGTCTCCAGCCACAGGTGCTTGCTCAAGCTGTGCATAGCACAGGCTCACTCTGGGGACTTTTGCCCCTGGGAGCAGTCATCCATCCATAAATGATAATCAGAAGTGGTAGAAATATACCATGAGCCTCCTTGGCTCTAGGGTGGGTCAGCTCGGAGGTGTCTTCTCCACTGTCTCCCGCAAGTTCTCAGTGGGATTGTGGCCCAGTTGCCCTCAGTGGGAACCTGATCATGATGCAGTCTGTACTGGCTTCCTTCCCTTGTGTACCCTATTCCCTCCTTTCCTGCTCCATAATTGCTGAAACCACCTCCCAAATAAACTATCTGCACTTAAATCCTTGTCTCAGGGTTTGCTTTTGGGAGAACGCAACCTAAGACAAGTATTATTTGCTAAGATAGACGTACAGAGACAGTCCACTTTGTATCGATCCAAATAAGTTCACCCGCTTTTATTTACTGATGTCCTTACCTTCCTCAATTATAATCCAAAAAGAAGCCCCCAGAGAATACGAGAATTTTGGCAATTAAACAATGCATAGAATGATCACATCTCTGATACCTAAATATTCATAAATGTTTATCAGAATTGTTAAACCAATCTGAATTTTAAAAGAACTCACTTGCAAGCATCTCATCTCAATTGGGATATTTTGATACAGTCACAGGGACTTCTGGAAGTTTTGTGACATACCTATTAATCAGAAACATGATTAGTTCACTGGATACTGAGCAGAGCTCAAGTCAATATGTCCATGACATCTTTCAGTTAAAAATGTGTAACACTTGAGTTTAAAACCAGAATATTTAGTATTTCACCCCCAACTTTACATATATTTAACTATTTGGGAAAGTAAATTATCACTTTTGTTTCAGTTTCAACCAGATGTTTGTCATGGCATTTTCAATATTGGGCTTTAAAAAAAAATTAATTAATTAATTTACTTTTGGCTGGGTTGGGTCTCCGTTGCTGCACGTGGGCTTTCTCTACTTGCAGCGAGCAGGGGCTACTCTTCGTTGCAGTGTGTGCGCTTCTCACTGCAGTCGCTTTTCTCGTTGTGGAGCACGGGCTCTAGGCACGCAGGCTCAGTAGTTGGGGCTCACGGGCCCTAGAGCGCAGGCTCAGTAGTTGTGGCTCATGGGCTTAGTTGCTCCGCGGCATGAGGGATCTTCCCGGACCAGGGATCAAACCTGTGTCCCCTACATTGGCAGGCAGATTCTTAAACCACTGCAGCAACAGGGAAGTCCCTGGGCTTTGATATGTCATTGAACAATGTTTACAAGGCTCTTTCCTCAACCCTCCTGAGTCTTTTAAACAATTATGTTCTGTTGATAAGCATAGTAAAGTAGTAAACAGAATCTTTTAAGGGTACAAAGTCAACCTATCTCTCCCACTCCCCAATTTTTTCCTGAGTATCTGGATGCCACACGGAAATAATGTTATTTTAGCGCATATCTTTCATTTGTTCAAGTTACTTTCATGTGCTTACACATGCAAACTCAGAAAAGGAAACAGAGTGAATTCAATCAACTCACAGATTATTTACAAAATATCTGATCAGTAATCCAGTTATTAAATAGTTCGCAGCTGGTCAGAGAAAAGTGTTCACCAAACCCATGCCACAGACTCAGACCACCAGTATTTGAATGAGCTTTGTTCCATATGAGACTTGTATTTCACACTCAATTTAGCCATACATCTTACAAATTCATTATTTTGGTCACCCTTAAGAAAAACCTTACACTCCTAAAACAATTCAGTATATGTCTCTCAGTACTTTATGGTCTACAGTTGTAGTTTTGTTCTTTGGCTTATTTCATATTCTCCAAAACTTTTGAATCTCATTCTGTTACATCTGGAGTGCTGATCTCAAGACAAAGTGATTAGAGTCACCAGAGAGAAAAATGAGAGTGACTATTTTTATTTATTTTTGATCAGCTTAGCTTTTTCTGTAGAGCCTAGAATGTTACATTTAAAAAGATGTCCTCCTGGGACTTCCCTGGTGGCTCAGTGGTTAAGAATCCACCTGCCAACGCAGGGGACACGGGTTCGATCCCTGGTCCGGGAAGATCCCAGATGTCGCAGAGCAACTAAGCCCGTGCACCACAACTACCGAGCCTGTGCTCTAGAGCCCGCAGGCCACAACTACTGAGCCAGCATGCCACAACTACTGAAGCCCGCATGCCTAGAGCCTGTGCGCCACAACAAGAAGAGCCACCGCAACGAGAAGCACGTGCACCACAACGAAGAGTAGCCCACGCGCAGCAACGAAGACCCAATGCAGCCAAAAAAAAAAAAAAAAAAAAAAAAGATGTCCTCTTTCTCCTCTGAAACCATTGGTGAACTCTTAAAATCTAAATCAGGTTTTTCACTGTAGCTAGTAAGTATAAACAAGCATCTCAAGCCTAAGTATAAACCATATACAGTTGACCCTTGAACAACACAGGTTTGAACCGTGAAGGTCCACTTACATGCGGATTATTTTCAATAAACAAAATATTTTCATTTTACAGATCTTTAAATTAACTAAGTGCAGGGAAAAGTTTGTGTTCAATTAGAGATTCCAATGTGTGGAATCAGAAAGAACTAGGGTTTGAGTCCTGATCCTATCCAAACTGTTTCAGCTTCCTGACCTTGGGTGACTCATTTATCAATTCCTTTCTTTTTGAGGCAGAGAGAGCAGGACAAAGATGTGTGACTGTGTGGGGGCTTAGCACCCCTAACCCCTGTGTTGCCCAAGGCTCAACTATATTTCATATTCGTCCTTCACGTTGACTACGGTTGAGTTCAAACTGCATTCCGTGGTGTTCGGACGCTTTTCCTGAGGTATAAGCCTTTAGGCGATGAAGGAATACACGCTCTTTTTGGCTCCTGCTGCTACTGTCACACTGCTTACCTGTTCATTATCCTTTTCCTCTGCTTCTCCTCAGCACCTGATCCTATCTTTCCAGATAGTCAGAATGCTATGAATTATAGATGGAATCAATGCATTATAAACGGGCAAAAATCCAAATAGAAAGATATTTTGGGAAGAGAGATGTAACGGAGTATGCCATCTAGAATAGCAAATATTTTATTGATGTAATAGAGGAAAGACTAATGAAATTTGTCGATTAGGCAAGCCGAGAGAGATCCCAAATTCTTTAGAAGTCAAGATTAAAACAAAATGAGATCTTGATAAATCATGTAAGACATCCTGGCTTCAAAAAAGACAATGATAAAATACTGGTTGATAATAAGTACTGATTGACAAAAAAAGATCCTCACACAGAAGTTGAGGGAGTTATATTCTCCTAAGGAAGGAGATTTAAAAGTTCAAATGAAATAAATGTGAAGAAAAAGTGCAAAGAAATGTGAAGAAAAACAAATGTCACTCAACTGTGATAAAAATATTAAAGTGAAACTAACACTGTGAACATATGATTGAGGTAAGTCTGTATTGATAGGAGGAAAATCATTAGCTTTGAAGTCAGAAGAGGGGTTCAAACCTTGGCTTCTCCATTTACTAGCTGTGTGACTCTAGATAAATTATTTATCCTCCTTCAGTCTTACTTTCTTCAGCTATAAAATTATGATAATACCATTAGTTTTACAAGGATTTTGTAAGGGTTAAGTGAGATCATGTAAGTCAGTGGTTCTCAGAAAGGGGCAATTTTGCTCCCCAGGGAACATTGGGAACATTATCGGTTGTTTCAACTTGGGGATGCTATTGGCATCCAGTCGGTAGGGGCCGGGGATGCTGTTCAACATCTTAACAGTGGACAGTCCCCCACAACAAGGAATTATCCAACCCAAAAGGTCAATAGTGCCGAGATTGAGAAACTCTGGTAAAGTGCGTAGCCCATCACCTGACAGGTAGTAAACATGGAGTAAATGATAAGTACTATTTAAATTATTGCTACCTAAATAAGAATACAGAGAACTAACTTAATTTGATGGGAAGGGACAAAGCAAAAAGGTGTAGGATTAAGCTGAGAAAGCATGCTGAAAGTGATCCTGGTAATAACCACTGAAGGACTTTGGGGGACAAACTGAAATGCTCATTCCAAACCTTCCATTTTAAACACTAAAAACAAAAGGTAAAAAAGTTTAAGCAATTAAAAAGTGATGAGACCATTTAAAAATTCCTATTGCTAGGGTAATGAGAGGCCCTTGGAAAATTTTAACCTACACAAACAAGTAAGACTGGATTAAACACATTCCAGAGTATTAAAGCTATTAAGATTATTCGACTGTGAAATATGCTGCCAAGAAAGTACCAAATCCACCATCTCTTGAGACACTTAAAACTCAACTAACAAAACAGTACAAAGTGTATTTCTGGGAAAAGGAAACTAGCACCAAAGGGGATCAAGCTATTAATTCAAGAGATCTTTTTATTTTCCTTCTGATATTCGTGTTTCAGCAGCTACTTTTAAAATGCTGGGAGGAAAAATGTCAATTTGGAAACGAGCTCCATGGGATCAAACCATAAAATCAGTTACTTGATCAGTTTGGCAAAGATTGGAAACTGGCAAAAGCTTATCTATCGTGAAAAAAATTAAGGCTGTCAAAGAGAAGGAGATATAATCTATCAAATTAGCTTTAGCATCTACAAGTAGACAGCAGGCTTGACTTTGGGCAAAAACAAAAAAATTCTTCAGACATTAACAAAACAACCTGGAAATGGTTACATAGAAGATAATGATAAAATTCAGTGTAATAATTTCTAAATTGAATGCCTATCTCATCCCAGCTGCAGTTTCTTTCCCTCACAAATCAATGAGTTCACAAATCTTTGAAAATATTTAAGGATATAATGTTTGAGATGCACTTTGTAAACTGTACATATACCAAAAACATTATTTTTATGTTTGTATTTAGTAAACTATGCTTCATTCTCTTTAATAGAAAGTCATTTGACAAGTATCATCTTAACTGATTAAAACAGAACAAAATGTATGCAAATTGACAAGGTAGGAGGAACAGAGAAAATGGAGCAGAATCAGGCTAAATGACTTGCTGAAAGCCACTTGATATGTTTACAAGGCAGAGCTGGATTGACAAAATTAGATTTTTGCCTCTCTGAAAACTAGATCAGCGCTCTTTCTGCTGCTTCAATCCCCCAATCTCTACCCCACCAGTGCCTGTGGCCCCACTTTCAAATGAGTGCTCATGAAAGGGCAATGGTTAAGGTTTGTATTAAAATAGGCATCTCAGTGTTATTCTAGATCATACGCTTCTAACTCATGATTGTGTCTCTACATATAGCAGTTGGGCACTTAATAAATAAGCTGAATTAATGAATAAACTTTGAGCTTTTAACAAAAGAGATTCAACAGATAGACCATTGAAGTTTAGATGAAATGGATACATTTTCTTAAGAATCTCCTTTAGTCAAGATAATCTCTGTTGCAGGTTAGGTTAAGTCTCTTTGAATTAGCAACTACGGATTGTCAACCCTTCATTGTCTAAATTAAGAAGTATTATATGGGAAAGTGTTTTGAAGTAGAAGAAATTTTTAATGATTTGTTCTATTTTCATCACCATTAGCTGAAAGCCAGATATGTTAGTTAAAAGAAAATATTTCTGAATACACAATGGAGATGACAAGGGGAAACACCCCAGTAATTTTCCACTCTTGGAAAAGTTGTCACGTAAAGAGGTATTAGGTTTATTCCCTGTGGTCCAAGAGGGCAGAACTAGAGCCAAATGATAAAAGATACAGGAAGTCTGTATGAGTAAGGGCTGTCCCAGTGTGGCAAAGGCTTCCTTTGGAAGAAATGATCGTCTCATTTTTAGAAGTGTTCAAATGGAGGATGGACAATCACTCACTGGGAAAGCTGTGCAATGATCCAGACATTGAGTAGAAGTTTGGGGCTTAAAACTAAAAAATTCATCTTTGAGATTCTATTATGATAGATAAAAAGGGATATAAATTCATAAAATTGGTACCCAGCTCTTTACCTCAAAAACTAGTATCGGGCTTCCCTGGTGGCACAGTGGTTGAGAATCTGCCTGCCAATGCAGGGGACACGGGTTCGAGCCCTGGTCTGGGAAGATCCCACATGCCACGGAGCAACTGGGCCCGTGAGCCACAACTACTGAGCCTGCGCGTCTGGAGCCTGTGCTCCGCAACAAGAGAGGCCGCGATAGTGAGAGGCCGCGCACCGCGATGAAGAGTAGCCCCCACTTGCCACAACTAGAGAAAGCCCTCGCACAGAAACGAAGACCCAACACAGCCAAAAATAAATAAATAATTAATTAAATAATTAAAAAAAAAAAACTACTATCAGCCAACAAAGTTGTACTTCAAGAAAACTGCATAGACTATGTTATCAATGGGGTCAAAACTGCGCTCACGTTTAGCCAGACTTTTCCTATTTGGGCACACTGTTTCTAATTGAAAGTAAGATAGATGGGGTACTGAAATCTAAACGGTGCCAGTAATGGCTTCTATTATTTTGTTGTAAAAACATAGGCATTCTTTCTCTTTTAATGGCTGTGTTTTCCTGCTGTTTTCAATTGAAACAGCTTCTTTCAGAAACTGTGCAAAATATTTCCTAGGCAATCATTTGGCTAGGCCCAAATGAGCAATTTATGCAAGATATGCTAAATAAAATAACTAAAACTCAATGTTACTGCCCAAAGAAAAAGTGAGTGTGGAATACACGGCAATTTAACTCTGCAGGATCATGGGTGTAATCTCGCTGTAGGAGAGACCGCTGACTTTGCAAACAGGTTTGCAAATAACCTAATGACCGAAGGAATGATAAATTAAATCAGTCAAATTAAAATGTAAACACAAAGTGGGGGATGCTTGGGAGGGTTAGAAATGATTTTTTTCCAAAAAGGCATTTTTTTCAAATAGCGTGCATGAACATCATCAGTGGATTTGTTAAAATGCCCAGTCATGGGTTCTACTCCAAATATTCTGATTCAGGAAGTCTGGAATAAGGCAGAGAAATCTGCATTTTTAATAAGCAACGGGGGAAGGAGGTCGGGGGTGGGAGTCCAAACCAAGTGGTCCATAGAGTATATTTTGAGAAACAGTGGTAATCCTTCTGAATATTACACCTTAGTTTCTCCCCCCCACCCCTAGAGTATGAGTTATAACACAGGTGGTTTTCATCTGTTGGGGCTTTTATTTAGAATTATGCTCCTTAGGACACTTAAACAATTCTAGAACTCTTTTGGAGTCAACCGTTATTTTTATATCCATTTGTAAGAGGAGAAAACTGAGACCCATAGAATTAATCTCTATGTTCTACAGGGCTCCAAAAGAACAGGAAATTACCTTTGGTTAGCAAGTAAGTTTAACTTCTGTACTGCTAAGACTCTAGTCAAGCCCTGTCCAATTATTACTTTCTGTGATGATGAAAATATTCTTCTCTATCCAACATGGTAGCCAATACCCACATGTAGCAAGTGAAATGTGGCTAATGTGACAAAAGAACTAAATTTCAGATTTTAGTTAATTTAAATTTATAAGACACATGTGGTTAGTAACTACTGGTTGGGGCATCACAGCTCTAGAGAGGACTTCTGAAAGGTGCAATTTCTGGAAGTAAACTCTTACAACTGCTTCTAAGACAATGGGAAGACTGGTGAAGACTTCAGGAAGATGCTGGGAGTGAATGTAGTACATCTGGAAAAGATTTTTTTTTTGCCCACCAGACACTGGCCATTTGCCCAGGTTTTGTTGGGCTAAGCTACCATGCTCTCAACAACTTTATATAATAAAACAGACAGATGCCTTTAGCCAGCAGTCCCCAACCTTTTTGGCACCAGGGACTGGTTTCGTGGAAGACAATTTTTCCACAGACTGGGGTGGGGGGATGGTTTTGGGATGATTCAAGCGCATTACATTTATTGTGCACTTTATTTCTATTATTATTACATTGTAATATATAATGAAATAATTATACAACTCACCATAATGCAGAATCAGTGGCAGCCCTGAGCTTGTTTTCACTTGCCACTCACTGATAGGGTTTTGATGTGAGTCTGCAAGCAACTGATTTATTATGGTCTCTGTGCAGTCAAACCTCTCTGCTAATGATAATGTGCGTTTGCAGCTGCTCCCCAGCACCTCAGCTCGACCTCAGATCATCAGGCATTAGATTCTCATAAGGAGTGTGCAACCTAGATCCCTCATATGCGCCGTTCATCGTAGAGTTCGCACTCCTATGAGAATCTAATGCCGCTGCTGATCTGACAGGAGGCGGAGCTCAGGTGGTAATGTGAGTGATGGGGAGCGGCTGTAAATACAGATGAAGCTTCGCTCACTCACCCACTGCTCACCTCCTGCTGTGTGGCCCGGTTCCTAACAGGCCACGGGCCAGTACCAGTCTGTGGCCTGGGGGTTGGGGACCCCTGCCTTTAGCCTCTCTCTGACTACATTTAGTCTGTTTTCCTGTGTTCTCTTTTTTATTTTTTACAGATGCTGACATTTTTACAGTGAATTACCTTTAACATATACTTACTGAGAGCATACATCCTCACAGCTGCAAAAATTAAAATGAAATATATTCCATTACAGTTTTGGTGGCATCTCTCTTAGCAGTAGATCTTGTAAGTCCCATTTCTCAAGTAATACTGCTTTTGATCACTTTCTAAATTCTCCAAGTGAAATATTCATTGGTAATGAAATGTCTTAGTAAGGCATGTTTAAAAGAGGAGAGGGAGAACAGATGCTGAACCATAAGCTAAGACTATGGTAAAAATGAAAAAATCAAAAAGAAATGGAAAAGGTACTACTAGTTTTTAATTAACCTATAAAAGTGTTACTGATTTTTACCCCATATTTTTTTGAAAGACTTTATTCTCTCCTTTTTTTCCCATCCCACATAAAACTGTATCGTAGCAGGTTCTTCAAGTCCAACTGTCAGTAACTCTGGCTGAATATCAGAATCACCTGGGAGCATTTAAAAAATACGACATCCACACTCCACTCCTGGAAGTTCTGATTTAACTGGTTTGAGGAGGGGCCCTGGCACAGCATGTTTTAATCTTTCTATATTTTAGAAACCACAGGATTTGAGAAGAGGATGGGAATTAGAAATAAATGAGTTAAGTCCTCTTATTTTGTAGATGAGGTAAATGAGGTCCAGAGAAGTGCAGTGACTGGCTCAAGCTTATGCAGGTATTTCTGCTTGAATTAAGGCCAGAGTCAAGGGTCTGAGTCCCTGTATAATTCTCCTAGAACAGCAAACTGCCTCCACGGGTGTGTTTCCAAGGTATGGGTTCAACCTACCTTTATTTTGATATGTTTCTTACTAGTCCTACTCTTCCTGATGCCCCTTTGGCTTTCCCTATGGTATCTATTTCAAATATTCTTAGGTTATACAATGCAGTTATACTGACTAGTCAGTTGAGGGGACTGTTATAATTAACTTTAGGCAGCTTATCTCTACTTATTATATCACAAATGAGGAGGTATATGTTAGTTTAGAACAGTGGTTCTCAACCCCAGCTTCACATTAGAATCATCTGGGAGATTTTTAAAAATACTGATGTCTACGTTCCATCGACATTAAATCAGCATCTCTGTAGATGGGCCCTTGGCATTTTTAAAAGTTCCCCACGAGATTCTAATGTGCAGCCAAGCTTGAGAACCTCTGGATCAGAGGACGATGTCAAGGAAGGCCTCAGAGATTATTAAATACTAGGTAGTCAAGGGATAGAAACAGTTATGCTGATTACACCCCCCCCCACCCTTGTCATTTCCTCCAGTTAATTTAATATGAATCTGCCATGTTGGCTTTACCAGGCCTCACAACTTAGGCAGTTACCACAGAGAATATCAATATTTCCTTCACAACAAAATGTAAGCTATGCTGAACTTAGAGACCCCCTGACTTTTTTTTTCAGTAGCTTTGAGAGAACTGCTTTATGTTTAGTTTTGTGTAAGAGGTAATATTCAGACTCATGGGCCAAACCTAGGAAATTATTTTTAGTTCTCTTTTGAAAAGTGCCTTTTTAAGAAAAATACTTTAGAAAGTGAAATCACCAAAACAGGGAAAAGTTATTCCAGACTTAGCCCCCCTCACAAGAAGAACAACTATTCACGGATGTCAGTGAGAGAATCCTAGAATGCGGGAGTGAGGCCGAAGTACCCCGGCACCACAGACGCCAAGGCAGAGTGCATTAGAAAGGAAAGAGGAGTGGCTGGCTGCACACTGACCACATTGCACCTCCCCCAGCGTAGCACAGCACCACTTGGAGAGATGTCCCCTGAGCCTCTGGTTCCTCTGGTGGGAAAAGAACCCAGGGGTGATATCCAGCCCCTAATATTGTGGGTCACTTCATGGGAACCCCAAAACTCTGGTTTTGCCCAATAGGGATCACAGGGAAATTGGAGGGGCTCAACTATTGCGAATCTCATCATGACGGAGAATGGGAGAGCAGTTTACAGCAACCAGCGCTTGGATCTTGGCAGACTGAGCTTCTACCTACAGAGTCCAACTAGTAGTCCCAACCAGCAGCTTTACTCATCTTCAGAACCAAGTTGGTGGTGCAGTCTGACCAGGAAACTCAGTGGAGTGCAGGTCTGCCTGATTTGGGCCCTCAAAGGAGGAGTTCCGCCAGTCCTGGAGCCTGGTCTGCCCACACCCAGGCAGAAGGGCCGAGTCATAGCCCGACCTGCTGTGAAGCGTGGCCCCCAACCCCATCTGACATGAAGGGCTGGTGAGAGGGGCTGGAAACTGCATAACCCAGAAATGCTCAAGCTGAGAGGCAGGCAGATAGAGGTGATAACTTTCAGAGCAAAGCCAGTAGCCCTGCTTGGCCAGGGAACTTGGGGCATGACTCAGCTAGAGTCAACACCACAAAGAGCCTTAGTGACCTTGGAGCTGCTTCTCTAAGCAGGTTCTAGCCTGCCACCTTGCCAGGGCAGGGAAGCTAATTCATAGTCCCACCTTTTGCTGAGTATAATACCTAGTCCTGAATGTCGAGTAAGCCTGATCAGAGAATCCAGGCAACAGTGCAGCCCATCCTAGAGCCTCACTTAGGCAGGGAACCAAGCTATCAGTCCTACCTAGCTGTTCTCAGCCAGTGGCAACCCCCCACCCCACCTCAGAGCTTGAATAGGTGCCTCTTCCCAAAACAGACCCCAATAGCCAGCCCCATCTGCCCAAAGGCATTACCAGCAGACACTTCCAGAAACTCAAACTGAGCCAAATGGTGAAGAACTGTCTCTGCCAAAACAAACCTACCCAGCCTGAAAGAGGGGACTACTTACTCAAAGGTACAGATACCAGCATAAGGAATGAAGGATCATGAAAAATCAGGTAAATATGATGATACCACCAAAGGAAACTAAGAAGGCACTAATAATTGACCCTAAAGAAATGGAGATCTATGAACTGAAGACAAAGAATTCAGAATAATCATCTTAAAGAAGTAAACTACAAGAACACACATAAAGACAACTAAATGAAATTACGAAAATGCATAAACGAGAAGTTCAACAAAGAAAGAGAAACCATGAAAAAAAAAAAACAGAAATCCTAAAGCTGAAAAAGACAATAAGTGAACTGAAGCATTCAATAGAGAGCTTCAAAAGTAGGGACATACAAACACAAAGCAATATCTGCATTTTTTTTATATTCCAGAAGGAGAAGAGAAAGAAAGGGATACGAAAGTTTATTTAAAGAGCAATAATGGCTGAAAACCTCCCAAACCTGGGGAGAAAAATAGATATTCATTTCCAAGAGACCCAAAGGACTTCAAATAAGTTGAACCTGAATAGGACAACACTGAGAGACATTGTAATTAAATTGGCAAAGGTGAAAGACAAAGAATTTAAGAAGCAGCAAGAGAAGAGAGAGAATTTATATACAAGAAACCTCCCCAACAAACTATCAATGGATTTCTCAACAGAAACTGTTCAGGCCAGGAGAGAATGGGATGACATATTCAAAATATTGAAAGAGAAAACTGTCAACCAAGAATACTATATCTGGCAAAGCTTGCTGTCAGAAACGAAAGAGGGATAAAGACTTTCCTCAAGAAACAAAACATGAGGAAATTCATCACCACTAGACCTGCCTTACAAGAAATGCTAAACAGAGTTCTTTGAGTGGAAGTAAAAGAATGCTAATTAACATCACAAAAACAAAAGAAGGCAGTGTAAAAGTCACTGATAATGGTAAATATACAAAGTTAGATTTTGTAATATGGTAGTGGTGGTGCATAATTCACTTATAACTCTAGTTTAAAGGTTAAAAAACAAACGTATTAAAAATAGCCATAACTACAATAATTTATTAGTTACACAATATAAAAAGTAAGTAAATTGTAACATCATTAACCTCAAATGTGAGAAGAAGTGTAAAGCTTAGAACTGTATTGAAGTTAAATTCTTATTAATTTAAAATAGGGTGTTATAATATTAAGATATTACGTAAGTCTCATAGTAACCACAAGGGAAAATCTTGTCGTACTTATACAAAAGAACATGATAAAGAAGTCAAAGCATATTGATATCACAAGACATCAATACACAGAGTCAGCAAGATAAGAAACAAGGAATAATGGATCTACAAAACAATCAGAAAACAACAAAATGGCAAGAGTAAATTCATATTTTCCATAATTACTTTAAACATAAATGGATTCTATTTTCCAATCAAAAGACAAAGAACAGCTGAATGGATGAAAGAACAAGGTACAAAGAAATGCTGCCTACAAGAGACTCACTTTAGCCTTGAAGATGCACAAAGACTGAGAGTGAAGAGATGAAAAAGATATTTCAAGCAAATGATATCCAAAAAAATGCAGGGGTAGCTATACTTATATCAGACAAAATACACTTTAAATTGAAAATGGTAAAAATAAACATAAGAAGGTCATCTAATGATAAAGGGGTCAATATATCAAGAAGATGTAACACCTGTAAATATTTATGTGCCCCAAATTGGAACATCTAAATACATAAAGCAGAAAGAAAAACAGCTGAAAGGAGAAATAAACAACAGTACAATAATACATGGGAACTTTATTTAATACCCCACTGTCAACAATGGATAGATTATCCAGATAGTGAATCAATAAGGAAACAACAAATAACACTATACACCAAATGGCCTACCAAACATATACAGAATATTCTACCTGACAACAGGAGCATACACATTCTTCTCAAGTACGTGTGCAGTATTTTCTAAGATAGAACATATGTTAGGTTACAAAACATGTGTTAGCAAATTTAAGAAGACTGAGATCACACTATCTTCTCTGACCACAATGGTATGAAACTAGAAAACAATAACAAGAGGAAAACTGGAAAATTAACAAACACATAGAAATTAAACAATAGTTTACTGAACAACCAACAAATTAAAGAAGAAATTAAAGGGAGGAAAAGTATCTTGAGACAAATGAAAATGAAAAAACAACTTACCAAAACTTATGCGATACAGCAAAATAAGTCCTAAGGGGGAAGTTCATAGCAATAAACACCTACATTAAGAAGCAAAAAATATCCCAAATAAACAGTCTAACCCTACATCTTAAGGAACTAGAAAGAAGAAAAAACTGAGCCCAAAGTTAGCAGAAGGAAGGAAATAATAAAGATTAGCACATAAATAAATAGAGCACATAAAAACAACAGAAAAGATTAACCAAACTAAGAGCTGGTTCTTTGAAAAGATAAACAAAATTGAGAAAACTTTAGCTAAACTAACCAAAGGAAAAAGAGGGAGACCCAAGTCAACAAAATACATTAAAAAGGAGACATTACAACTGACACCACAGAGCCACAAAGGATCATAAGAAGCTACTATGAACAAATATACATTAACAAACTGGACAACCTAGAGAAACTGAAAAATTCTTAGAAACATACAACCTACAAAGACTGAAGCAGGAAGAAATATACAGTCTGAATAGACCAATTACTACTAAGGAGATTGGGAGATTTTTGATTACTGATTCAATGAAGGAAAACCCAGGACCAGATGGTTTCATAGGCGAATTTTACTAAACATTTAAAGAAGAATTAACACCAATTCTTCTCAAACTCTTGTTATAAATCAAAGAGGAGGTTACACTCCCAAACTTATTTTACAAAGCCGGCATTATCCTGATACCAAAGCCAGAAAAAGATGCTAGCAGAAAACATAACTACAGACCATATCCCTGTTGAATTTAGATGCAAAAATTCTCAATAAAATACTGGCAAACTGAATTCAGTAGCACATTAAAAGGATCATTCACCATGATCAAGTGGGATTTATCCTTGGGATGCAAGGATGGTTCAACTTAGGCAAGTCAATCAATGTGACCCATCAGATTAATAGACTGAAAGGAAAAAAAATCATACGATCAGCTCAAAAGATGCAGAAAAGTCATCTGACGTAATTCAACATCCAGTCATGATAAAAACTCTTAACAAATCAGATACAGAAAAAGCGTACCTCAACATAGTAAAGGCTACATATGATAAGCGCACAACTAACATCATATTCACTGGTGAAAGGTTGAAAGCTTTTCCCCTAAGATCAGGAATAAGACGAGGGTGCCCATTCTCACCTATTCAATATAGTACTGGAAGTCCTTCCCAGAGCAATCAGGCAAGAAAAAAAAAAAACACATCAGAATTGGAAAAGAGGAAATGAAACTGTCCTGACTTGCAGATAACATGATTTCATATATAGAAAATCCTAAACACTCCACCAAAACACTGTTGGATCTAGTCAATTAATTCAATAAAGCTGCACAATATGAAATGAACATATAAAAATCAGTAGCATTTTTATACACTAACAACAAATTTTATGAAAAAGAAATAAAGAAAACAATCTCATTTTCCACAACATCAGAAACAATAAAATACTTAGGAAAAAACTTTGCCAAACAGGTGAAAGATCTCTACTCTTAAAACTACAGGTAGGGACTTCCTTAGTGGTCCAGTGGCTAAGACTCCATGCTCCCAATTCAGGGGGCCCAGGTTCGATCCCTGGTCAGGGAACTAGATCCCCCATGCTGCAACTAAGAGTTCACATGACGCAAGTAAAAGATCCCGCGTGCTGCAACAAAGATCCCGTGTGCCACAACTGGGACCCGACACAGCTAAATAAATAAATATTTTTTAAAAACTACAAGTAATTGAAGAAGACACAAATGAAAGGAAAAGTATCCTGTGTTCAAGGAATAGAATATTGTTAAAATGTCTATCTACCACAATCCATCTATAGGATCAATGTAATCTCTATCAAGATTCCAATGGCATTTTTAAAGAAGTATAAAAAACAATCTTAAAATTAATATGAAATTACAAAAGACCCCAAATAGCCAAACCCATCTTGAGAAAGAACTAAGTGGGAGGCAACATACTTCCTGATTTCAAACTCTACTATAAAGCTATACTAATCAAAACAGT
Organism: Physeter macrocephalus; assembly: GCF_002837175.3. Taxonomy (NCBI): domain Eukaryota; kingdom Metazoa; phylum Chordata; class Mammalia; order Artiodactyla; family Physeteridae; genus Physeter; species Physeter macrocephalus. Next base: position 6,459,788 of record NC_041234.1, read on the forward strand.
AGGGCACTGGCATAAAAACAGATACATAGATCAATGGAACAGAATCGAGACCTCAGAAATAAACTCACACATATATGGTCAAGTAATATTTGACAAGGGAGCCAAGAATACTCAATGGAGAAAAGACAGTCTCTCCAATAAATGGTGCTGTGAAAACTAGATTTTCTCTATACACACACACACGTGCACGTGCATACATACAAACACAACGTGCACACACACACAATGGAACATTATTCAGCTATAAAAAAGGGAAATCCTGCCATTTACAACAACATAGATGGACGCTGAGGGCATTATGCTAAGAGAAATAAATCAGAGAAAAACAAACACTGTATGATCTCTCTTATATGTGGAACCAAAATAAAACTTCATAGAAAAAGAGATCAGATTTGTATTAATCAGATGTGGGCGGTGAGGTGAGGGGTAATTGGAGGAAGGTGGTCAAAAGGTTATAAACTTCCAGTCATAAGATAAATAAATACCAGTGATGTAATGTACAGTACGATGACTATAGTTAATACTGTTGTATGATATATAGGAAAGTAAAGAGAATAAATTGTAAGAGTTCTCATCAGAAGGAAAAAAGGTTTGTTCTTTTGCTTTTTTAAATTGCAGTAATCATTTCACAATATATGTAAGTCAAACCATTATGCTGTACACCTTAAACTTATACAGTGATGTATGTCAATTATATCAAAATAAAACTGGGAAAAAAAGAAAAAGAAAAATGATTTAATGAGATCTTGATGAATACATTTTATCTAAAATGAGCTGGTCAAAGAATGAGCATAATAATCAGGAAGTAAATCCTAAAGGAAGAGAGTTGGAAAAGGGGAAAAAAGAGAGGGAGAGAGAAGAAAATGAAGAGGAAAAGACAAAGAGAGAGAAAGAGAAAAAAGCTATAGATGTGATACTTTGAACTCTTACCAAGTGTACGTAGTTGTACTAAACAACTTTCAAGTATTATCCCATTTGATCCTAAAACAAATCCTAGAGTTAGGTGTTATTACATTTGTCGTTGTTCAGTTGGGAAAACTATTCCTCAGAGCAATCAACTTGCTCAAAGTTACTTGATTAGTAAGGAGTAAAGCAGGTATTCAAGTCCTGGTCTGGCTGCCAGCAAACCCTGGGATTTTAATCACTTCAGTATCTTTCCTTTCTGATTAAGACCATGGCTTCCGAATCAGGGTAGAAAGTGTTACTATGGGACTTTTTCATGTGTATTACATGTGTCATGCTCAGAAAATGCAGGAGGTATGTGGTAGATGTCATTAATTGTCCCAGTTCTTCACTGTCTCTTCTTCCTTTATTCATGCCCTTTGATATATGACTTTGTAGTTCCTCCCCTTAAAGAGTTTAATTACATTTCCTCACCCTTTGACTTTGGATTTGGTCATATGGCTTGAGAAGCCATATGGAATGAGAAGGAAGTGATGATCTGCCGCTTCCAATCCTAGGCCTTAGAAGGCCTTTTGTGCCTCTGCCATTGTAATAAAGGGGCTATACCCTGGTTAGCTCAGTGTTCTGAGGAGGAGGAGGAACATCTGCTACCAATTCGCAGACCTACAGTGTGAAGCAGAGCTACCACAGACACCATATCCTTAATCAGTCAAACTCCAGATGACCTGTTGACCTTTAGACACATGAGACCATCCACTTGAGTTCAGCAAGCCACCCAATCCAACAACAGATGAGTGATATGTGAGTAAGCCCAGCTGGGGTCAGTAGATCAAAAATGAATCAAATGCTGATTCTGTTTATACCACTGAGATGTTATGATTGGCCCAATAGGTCATATTGCAGGACAAAAGGGAGCCAATACCACTGTAATCTTGAATATACGGACACATGAAAGTCCACAAACGGCAGTCTACATGTTCTGAAGACCAATACTTCTACAAAATGACTAGTAGGAGGGAAGAAAACACCCTGTTACTTATTCCTTCTAGTGACACAATTCCGAGTAGCATTCAGCCACAGGGGTATTTCCTTCATGGTGACTGATCCATAGTGCAGTACCTATTAGAAAGGACACTGAGTCAGAGAGAGAAATCAGAGAGACCTTTACAGTCTTTAGGTTGATCAGTGGCACCAGGTATATGATTCTGAAAATCCTATGGCCTGAAGGTGCAGAAATGGCCAATGGGCTTTCTCTTCTTTGTAAAGATGTCAAATATTGCTGAGTCTTTGCTCCCACTGAGCAATATCCATTTATAACCTTTAGGGACTAGAGACCTAGAACAGTGGTGCTTCTCAAGGTTGGGTAGGTAGGAAAGAAAGGTGAGATGGGAAAGAGCAATACAGGGAGAAAGTTTTTGTAACACATGTGCCTACCCTATCAGGATTGCTAGTGGGGAAGTGATATGCATATTTTGTAAAATAAAATCACCCAATATACTCTGATATTTCTAATATGAGTTTCCAGTTGAGGGGGACTTCACTAAGAGCAATTTTAAACTTTTTTTTCTATGACCCATCTTTATTACTTGCTCCTACTTTCTAAATGAAAAACGATAATGATACCAAAAATGATAACCATGATAATAAAGAACTGTAGGCAACAACTGTAGTAAATGTAGTAAAACTGCTGGCAACATATGAGTCACTTATTAACTTTCCTCCCAAAATATGAGTTTTTAAAGATGTTTTTTAGAGTCCCTCTATATTTTTTAAGTTTAGGAATCCAGCTGCTCAATAAATGAGGGACTGACAAATTCATATTTGAACTTCAATGCATACACATCTTAAAGATATCTATTTATGGGAAAATTATATATCAAAAATATTATTGATGCAAATATGTATCCCTTATCACTGTAAGGTGAACAAACAACTACTCCCAAGCTAAATTAATAACGATGAAGCTAAACTGACAGTATTTATAATTAAAATGTAAGGACTAGAGTAATTGAAAAACACAATCAAATGAAGACAACAGTGATGATAAACTCACTGATTAGAAATTGCCCTCTTTGGAATTTGGTGGCATTCCAATTGCATATATACCTAGCAACACATGCACCAGTTAGATTTATTAGTAGAGCATGAATGAAAATCTTTAGTAAACTCTGGTAATAAGTTAGAAAAAATAAAGTTGGGTCTGAATTATTTTGCTGTAAGAAAGCAAGGATGCTTTTAAAAGTTCTGGGGGGCTTCCCTGGTGGCGCGGTGGTTGAGAGTCCGCCTGCTGATGCAGGGGACGCGGGTTCGTGCCCCAGTCCGGGAAGATCCCACATGCCGCGGAGTGGCTGGGCCCGTGAGCCATGGCCGCTGAGCCTGCGTGTCCGGAGCCTGTGCTCCGCAACGGGAGAGGCCACAACAGTGAGAGGCCTGCATACCGCAAAAAAAAAAAAAAAAAAAAGTTCTGGGGGAAAGACCTTTGCACCTAGAATTCTATACACAGCAAAAAGAAATTAAAAAAAAAAAAAGGCCAAAAAGTTCTGGGGTTGTAGAAAAAGGAGCCAATCTAAAGGGGCTTCCAGTGGTCAAACTGTGGCATTGGAGCATGAAAAGAACTAACTATAGTCAGTAGTGCTCCTGAGCATGAGATATACAACCAACAGAGAAATTAATATTAATCATAAGATTTTCTGCTGCAATGCAGCAGCCGTCTACTTGGAAAATATTAGATGATATTTTGTACATTATCACAAATATTAATGGCTTGTGACAAGGCATACAATTCATGGCTGCAAGAATAGATGCTATTGGGCTACAGCCTGGAGACTGGATACAATTTAAGCTTCAGCAGAAAGGACATCACTTCAATTGCACTGGATGGAGCCATACCATGTCCTTCCAACCACTGACCCAATGACAAAGCTTCATATTCTCCAGTCCTAAATCTTTGTTTCCTCTGAGAGATACCTGCCACACTCACAAGGAGCTCCTTGCTCTTAGTTTCACGTATCACGTAGGTTTAAAAATACATTTGCATTTATTTTCTACTATTTTCTACTAGCCCCAAATTTATCATTTAGAATGCCCACCTTGTAGGTAAAAATTATTAAGATTATAAACATAGAATTTTCCTTGCCGTCTGAGAGCAACCAATCCATAGGAAAATCATGCTTCCTTGAACCTATCCCAGAAACCACCAAACAGAAGTCTATATCCTATAACAAGTCCCTTCTGATACCCTCTGAGATGCCTCATCGTTTCTGTCTTCTGTCACTATATCCTCATGATGTACTGTCTTCCTCGTCACAGTAGCCAAAAAGCCCAACTTTGTTCAACTATGGGTATGTTCCTGATGGTCTCTGACTGGAGGAAACTGATATCACAAATAAGATTTGAGCTAGACCACCTCAAAACAAATCAAGGGTTACAGTTTTAAAGTGTAGACTACAAGTTAAGAATCTTTTGTTGAGAGAAAGAGAGATGAAATACTAACCACTGACATAATTAAGCCTTAAAAAAATCACCCTGCTAGTTACACCTTGCTATACTGATCTTTCATTTCAGGTTGTAGGTAAATGTCAAAGAAAGGTTAACAAACATCAAAATGATATACCTTTTTCTACTTAGTATTCATTACCCAAATGACTCTAAATATTGGGTATGTGCTGTTAATAACCAGGACTCTAAAGGAGAAGGTTCTTTAACGGAGAAAAATTAACGCCTACATTTAAAATAGTGCACAAGGTATCCATAGTTTGATATCTACAGTTATACTGTAGAGTCAAATTTAAAGAAAGATGGTACTTAAAAGCAATTGGGGGGTGTGTGTGGAAATGCTCCTTCTGAGAAAAAAATATGAAAATGGAAACAAGTCTCTTTTTAATAAGAGAATCAACTTTAATTAGAGAAAAACAAAACAAAACTAATCACTCTGACCTAAAATATCGAACATCAGTTATTGATATGGGATCTGCAAGTAACTGACCGTGATGTTAAAAAAGGTGAATTTATAACCTGGTGACCTAAAAAATAGCTTTGAATAGGAAACTACTCAGAATGAAGCAAACGTCTCAAGTAAGATTCAACTGTACTAAAGTCTAACATCTGTTTTAGTTGACAAACCTTCTTGTTGAGCTTTCATTCTTTTGTATGTGAAGAGATGCTCTTGGTGTCAAATTGTCTTCCAGTAAGAGCCGGTCTTACGCATGTGAACTTCAAACATGCAGGATAGTGTGGACATCACATTTGGTGAAAAAAAATTTTAAATAACTTATGGCTTCACTGGTGAATTCTACCAAACATTTAAAGAATTATACCCAGCAAGGCTCTCACTGATTTGACAGAGAAATCAAAAGCTTTACAGAGAAGCAAAAGCTAAGAGAATTCAGCACCACCAGACCAGCTCAGCTGTGCAACAAATGCTAAAGGAATTTCTCTAAGCAGAAAATGCCACTACTCGAAACAAGAAAATTACGAATGAAAAGCTCACTGCTAAAGGCAAGCATACAGTAAAGGTAGGAAATCATCTGCACACAAATATGGTATCAAAACCAGGAATGTGAGAAGAGGAGAGCACAAATGCAGCATATTGGAAATGCATATGAAATTCAAAGACCAGCAACTTAAAACAATCTTGTTGATATATAGACTGCTATATCAAAACCTCATGGTAACCACAACCCAAAAATCGACAATAGATACACACACCAAAAAGAAAAAGAAATCCAAACACAACACTAAATTTAGTCATGAAATCACAAGAGCAGAAAACAAAAGAGGAAAGGAAGAGAAAAGACCTACAAAAACAAATCCAAAACAATTAAGAAATGGCAATAGGAACATACATATCGATAACTACCTTAAATGTAAATGGATTAAATGCTCCAACCAAAAGACATAGACTGGCTGAATAAATATAAAAACAAGACCCATATATATGCTGTCTACAAGAGACACACTTCAGACCTAGGGACACATACAGACTGAAAGTGAGGCGGACGGAAAAACATATTCCACGCAAATGGAAATCAAAAGAAAGCTGGAGTAGCAATATTCCTGTCAGAAAAAATAGACTTTAAAATAAACAATGTTACGAGAGACAAAGAAGGACACTACATAATGCTCAAGGGATCAATTCAAGAAGATATAACAATTGTAAATAGATATGCACCCAACGTAAGAGCACCCCAATATATAAGGCAAACACTAACAGCCATAAAAGGAGAAATCGACAGTAACACAGTAATTGTGGGCCTTGGTAAATTTAGAAAATTGAAATCATATCAAGCATCTTTTCCAACCACAACTCTGAGATTAGAAATCAACTATAAGAAAACAAACTGTAAAAAACACAACCACGTGGAGGCTAAACAACATGCTACTAAACAACCAATGGATCACTGAAGAAATCAAAGAGGAAATAAAAAAATACCTAGAGACAAATGAAAACGAAAGCATGACGATCCAAAAACCTATGGGATGCAGCAAAGGCAGGTCTAAAAGGGAAGTTTATAGCAATACAGTCTTACCTCAGGAAACAAGAAAAATCACAAATAAAAAACCTAACCTTACGCCTAAAGCAACTAGAAAAAGAAGAACAAACAAAGCCCAAAATTGGTAAAGGAAAGAAACCATAAAGGTCAGAGCGGAAATAAATGAAATAGAAACAAAGAAAACATCAATGAAACTAAAAGCTGGTTCTTTGAAAAGATAAACAGAATTGATAAACCTTTGGCCAGACTCATCAAGAAAAAAATAGAGAGGGCTCAAATCAATAAAATTAGAAATAAAAAAGGATTAAGTTACAATGGACACCACAGAAATACAAACAATATGCCAATAAAATGGATAACCTGGAAGAAACAAACAAATTCTTAGAAAGGTACAATCTCCCAAGACTGAACCAAGAAGAAACAGAAAATATGAACAGACCAATCACAAGCACTGAAATTTAAACTGTGATTAAAAAACCCCCAACAAACAAAAGCCCAGGGCAAGATGCCTTCACAGGCAAATTCTATCAAACATTTAGAGAAGACTTACCACCTATCCTTCTGAAACTATTCCCAAAAATTACAGAGGGAGGAATACTCCCAAACTCATTCTATGAGGCCACCATCACCCTGATACCAAAATGAGACAAGGATACCACAAAAAAAGAAAATTGCAGGCCAATATCACTGATGAACATAAATGCAAAACTCCTCAACAAAATACTAGCAATCCAAATCCAACAAGAAAGGGATCATACACCATGATCAAGTGGGATTTATCCCAGGGATGCAAGGATTTTTCAGTATCTGCAAATCAACGTGATGCACCACATTAACAAATTGAAGAATAAAAACCATATGATCATCTCAATAGATGCAGAAAAAGCTTGTGACAAAATTCAACACCCATTTATGATAAAAACTATCTACAAAGTGGGCACAGAGGGAACTTACCTCAACATAATAAAGGCCATATATGACAAACCTACAGCCGACATCGTTCTCAATGGTGAAAAGCTGAAAGCATTTTCCTCTAAGATGAGGAACAGACAAGGATGTCCACTCTCGCCACTTTTATTCAACATACTTTTGGAAGTCCTAGCCACAGCAATCAAAGAACAAAAAGAGAAAGAAGGAATCTAAACTGGAAAAGAAGAAGTAAAACCAATACCATCTGCAGATGACGTGATACTATACATAGAGAATCCTAAAGATGCTACCAGAAAACTACTAGAGCTCATTAATGAATTTGGTAAAGTTGCAGGATACAAAATTAATAAAAAGAAATCTGTTCCATTCCTATACACAGAAAATGAAAGATCAGAAAGAGAAATTAAAGAAACAATCCCCTTTACCTTCACACCAAAAAGAATAAGATACCTAGGAATAAACCTACCTAAGCAGACAAAAGACCTGTACTCTGAAAACTATAAGGCACTGATGAAAGAAACCGAAGATGACACAAACAGATGGAGAGATGTACCATGTTCTTGGATTGGAAGACTCAATATTATGAGAATGACTATACTACCCAAAGCAATCGACAGATTTGATGCAATCCCTATCAAATTACCAATGGCATTTTTCACAGAACTAGAACAAAAAATCTTAAAATTTGTATGGAGACACAAAAAGACCCCAAAGAGCCAAAGCAATCTTGAGAAAGAAACACGCAGCTGGAGGAATCAGGCTCCCTGACTTCAGACTACAGTACAAAGCTACAGTAATCAAGACATGGTACTGGCACAAAAACAGAAATATAGATCAATGGAACGAGATGGAAAGCCCAGAAATAAACCCACACACCTATGGCCAATTAATCTCTGACAAAGGAGGTAAGACTACAAAATGGAGGAAAGACTGTCTCTTCAATAAATGATGCTAGGAAAACTGTACAGCCACATGTAAAAAAATGAAATTAGAACTTTCTGTAACACAATACACAAAAATAAACTCAAAATGGATTAAAGACATAAATGTAAGACCGGATACTATGAAACTCTTAGAGGAAAACATACACAGAACAATCTTTGGCATAAATCGCAGCAAGTTCTTTTTCAAGCTGTCTCCTAGAGTAATGGAAATAAAAACAAAATAAATAACTGGGACCTAAGTAAACTCAAAAGCTTCTGCACAGCAAAGGAAACCATAAACAAAATGAAAAGACAACACACAGAATGGGAGAAAATATTTGCAAATGATGAGACTGACAAGGGATTAGCCTCCAAAATTTACAAACAGCTCATGCAGCTCTATATCAAAAAAAAAAAAACAACCCAATCAAAAAATGGGCAGAAGACCTAAATAGACATTTCTCCAAAGAAGACATACAGATGGCTAGGCTAAAAAGCACATGAAAAGATGTTCAACATCACTAATTATTAGAGAAATGCAAATCAAAACTACGAGGGGACTTACCTGGTGGTGCAGTGGTTAAGAAGCCACCTGCCAATGCGGGGGACATGGGCTCGATCCCTCGCTCGGGAAGATCCTACATGCCCCGGAGCAACTAAGCCCATGCGCCACAACTACTGAGCCTGCGCTCTAGAGACCGTGAGCCACAACTACTGAGCCTGTGTGCTTCAACTACTGAAGCCTGCATGCCTAGAGCCCGTGCTCCACAACAAGAGAAGCCAACACAATGAGAAACCTGCACACCGCAACGAAGAGTAGCACCTGCTTGCCGCAACTAGAGAAAGCCTGCGTGCAGCAACAAACACCCAATGCAGCCAAAAATAATAAATAAATAAATAAAATTTATATATATAAAAAAAGCATATGGTGGGGGGAAAAAAAAGCCTACAATGAGGTATCACCTCACACCAGTCAGAATGGCCATCATCAAAAATCTGCAAACAATAAATGCTGGAGAGGGTGTGGAGAAAAAAGAACCCTCCTACACTGTTGGTGGGAATGTAAGTTGGTACAGCCCCTATGGAGAGCACTATGCAGGTTTCTTAAGAAACTAAAAATAGAACTACCATATGACCTAGTAGTCCCACTGCTGGGCATATATCCAGACAAAACTATAATTCAAAAAGATACATGCTCCCCTATGTTCACTGCAGCACTGTTTATAATAGCCAAGACATGGAAGCAACCTAAATGTCCATCGACAGATGAATGGATAAACAAGATGTGGTACATATATACAACGGAATATTACTCAGCCATTAAAAAGAATGAAATAATGCCATTTGCAGCAACACAGATGGACCTGGTGGTTAGTGAAGTAAGTCAGACAGAGAAAGAAATATCATGTGATATCGCTTATATGTGGAATAAAAAAATGATACAAATGAACTTATTTATGAAACAGAAACAGACTCACAGACTTAGAGAATGAACTTATGGTTACCGGGGGGAAGGGTGTAGCGGGGGAGGGATAGGTTGGGAGTTTGTTATTGATATGTACACACTGCTATACTGAAAATAGATAACCAACAAGAACCTACTGTATAGCACAGAAATGCTGCTCAATATTCTGTAATAACATAAATAGGAAAAGAATTTGAAAAGGAATAGATACATGTATAAATATATAAAGAGAATTAATACATTAATACCAATCTTCCTCAAACTCAAAATATCGAGGAGGATGGAACACTTCCAAACTCATTCTTTGAGACCAGTATTACCTTCATACCAAAACCAGATAAAGATACCACAGGAAAACTATAGTCCAATATCCCTGATTAATAACAGATGTGAAAATTCTCAACAAAGTAGTAGCAAACCAAATTCAAGAACACATTATAAGGATTATACAGTATGACCAAGCGGGATTTATCCCTGGGATGCAAGGATGGATCAACTTATGAGAATCAACAAATGTAATATATCACATCAATAAAACGAGAGATAAAAATCCCATGGTCGGGCTTCCCTGGTGGCACAGTGGTTGGGAGTCCACCTGCCAGTGCGGGGGACGCGGGTTCGTGCCCCGGAGCGGCTGGGCCCGTGGGCCATGGCCGCTGGGCCTGCGCGTCTGGAGCCTGTGCTCCGTGGCGGGAGGGACCGCAGCGGTGAGAGGCCCGCGTACAGCAAAAAAACACACACAAAAAACAACAACAAAATCACATGGTCATCTCAATATATGCGGAAAAAGCATTTGACAAGAATTCAAAACCCATTTATAATAAAACTCTCAAAAAAATGGTTAGAGAAGGAACATACCTCAACATAATAAAGGCCATATATGACAAACCCACAGCTAACATCATACTCAATGGAGAAAATCTGAAAGCTTTTTCTCTAAGATCAGGAACAAGACAATGATGCCCATTCTCACCACTCCTATTCAGTATAGTACTGGAAGTCCTAGCTAGAAAAATTAGGCAAGACAAGGAAATAAAAGGCATCCAAATCAGAAAAGAAGAAGTAAAATTATCACTATTTGCTGATATGATTTTATATATAGAAAATCCCAAAGAGTCAACCAAAAAACTGTTGGAACTAATCAATGATTTCAGTAAAGTTGCAGGGTATAAAGTTAACATACAGAAATCTGTTGCTTTATTTTACAGTAATGATGAAACAGCTGAAAGAGGAATAAAACTATCCCATGAACAACAGCATCAAAACCAATACAATAGTAATGAATAAAACTAACCAAGAAAGTGAAAGATCTGTGCAATGAAACCTACAAGACTTTGATGAAAGAAATCGAAGAAGACACAAACAGAAAGACATCCTGTGCTCCTGGATTAGAAGAATTAGTACTGATAAAATGTCCAGACTACCCAAAGCTATCTACAAATTCAATGCAATCCCCATCAAAATACGAAAAGCATTATACACAGAAACAGAAGAGCAATCCTAAAGTTTGTGTGGAATCACAAAAGACCCCAAGTAGCCAAAGCAATCCTCAGAAAAAAAAAAAAAAGAACAAAGTGGGAGATATCATGCTTCCTGGTTTCAAAGTATTCTACAAAGCTATAGTAATAAAAACAATATGGTACTGGCACAAAAGAAGATACAAAGACCAATGGAACAGAATAAAGAGCCCAGAAATAAATCCTGGCATACAGTCAACTAATATTCAACTAGGGAGCCAAGAGCACCCAATGGGAAAAGGATAGTCTCTTTACCAAACTGTGCTGGGGAAACTGGAGAAACACATGCAGAAAAATGAAATTGAATCCCTATCTCACACCACTCACAAAAATTAACTTGAAATGGATCATAGACTTAAATGTAAGACCTGAAACCATAAAACTCCTAGAAGAAGATGTAGGGAAGAAGCTCTTTGACATTGGTTTTGGCAATGACTTTTTGGCTATAATGCCAAATGCAAAAATCAACAAATGAGACTACATCAAACTCAAAAGTTTCTGCAGCGCAAAAGGAAGAGTTAACAAAATGAAAGAACAATCTACAGAATGGAAGAACATTTTTGCAAACCAGTGTCAGATAAGGGGTTAATATCAAAACAAAACAAAACACCCCGAAAAAACCTTATACAACTTAAAAACAAAAAACGACAATGCAATTTTAAAAAGTGGGCAGAAGAACTATATAGACATTTTCTACAAAGAGGACATTAAAGTGGTGAACAGGCACATAAAAAGATGCTCAATATCCCCAGTCATCAGGGAAATGGAAATAAAAACCACAATGAGACATCATCTCACACTTTGTAGAATGGACTGATGGGACAACATCAAGCATACTAACATTCACATTATATGGGTCCCAGAAGGAGAAGAGGGAGACAAAGGGGCAGAAAACTTACTTGAGGAAATAATGGCTGAGAACTTCCCTAACCTGGGGAAGGAAAAAGACATCCAGATCCAGAAAGCCTAGAGAATTCCAAACAAGATGAACCCAAAGAGACCTACACCAAGACACAATTTAATTAAAATGTCAAAAGTTAAAGACACAAGTAGAGAATCTTAAAAGCAGCAAGAGAAATACAACTTGTTATGTACAAGGGAACCCCTATAAGGGTATCAGCATATTTTTCAACAGACACTTTGCAGGTGAAATGGGAGTGGCATGACATATTTAAAATGCTAAAAGAGCAACAAAACTTCCTACCAAAATATTCTACGTAGCAAACTTATCATTTTGAATTGAAGCAGACATAGTTTCCATACAGTCAAACACTAAAGGAGTTCATCACTAGTAAACCAGCCTTACAAGAAACGTTAAAGGGACTTCTTTAAGCTGGAAAAAAAGGGTGCTAATTAGTAACAAGATAATATATGAAAGTATGAATCTCACTGGTAAAGGGAGATGTATAGTAAAGGTAGTCAATTAATTACTTATAAAGCTAGTATGAAGGTTAAAATGCAAAAGTAGTAAAAATAACTATAACTACAATAAGTAGTTGACATATACAAGATAAAAAGATATAAGGTATAACATCAAAAACATAAAACATAAGGGGGGAGAATAAAATGTAGAGCATCTGAATACATTCAAACTCAAGTTCTTATCAACTTATAATAGACTGTTACAAATACAGGTTATTATATGTAAGTCTCATGGTAACCACAAAGCAAAAACCTATGGTAGATACACAAAAGGTAATGAAAAAGAAATCTAAGCATACCACTAAATAAAGTCATCAAAACATAAAGGAAGAGAGTAAGGGAAGAAAGGAACAGAAAGGAACTACAAAACAGCCAGAAAACAACAAAATGGCAATAAGTGCATACCTACCAATAATTGCTTTAATGTAAATGGACTAAATTCTTTAATAAGAGACACAGAGTGGCTGATGGATTCAAAAACAAGACCCATCTTTATGCTGCCTACAAGAGACTCACTTCAGATGTAAGGACACTGCAGAATGAACGTGAAGGGATGGGAAAAAGATATTCCCTACAAATGGGAACCAAAAGAAAGCTCAGGTAGCTTTACTTATATTGGACAAGAGAGACTTTAAAACAAAGACTGTAACATGAGACAAAGGAGCATTACACAATGATAAAGAAAGTCAGTACAAAAACTGGATATAACATTTGTAAATATTTATGCACCCAACATAGAGCACATAAATATATGAAGCAAATGTTGAAACCTAAAGGGAGAAATAGACAGGAACACAATAATAGTAGGGGACTTTATTACTCCACTTACATCAATGTATATATCATCCAGACAGAAAATCAATAAGGAAACAGCCTTAAATGATACGTTAGTCCAGATGGACTTAAGAGATAATATGCAGAATATTCTATCCCAAAGCAGAATACACATTCTTCTCAAGTGCAAACGAAACATACTCCAAGATAGATTGTATGATACACCACAAAATAAGTCTTAATAAATTTAAGAAGACTGAAATCATGTCAAACATCTTTTCTGACCATAACGGTATGAAACTAGAAATCAATTACAAAAAGAAAACTGGAAAATTCACAAATATGTGGAGATTAAACAACATGCTACTGAACAACCAATGAGTCAATGAAGAAATCAAAAGAGAAATCAAATGAAGAAATCAATGAGAAATCAAAGAATACCTTGAGACAAATGAAAAAAGAAATTACATCATACCACAACTTACGGGATGCAGCAAAAGCAATTCTAAGAGGGAAATTTGTAGCGATAAAAGCCTAGCTTAAGAAATAAAAATCTCAAAAAAAAAATCTAAAATTATACCTCAAGGAACTATAAAAAGAAGAACGAATGAAGCCCAAAGTTAGTAGAAGGAAGGAAATAACAAAGATCAGAGTGGTGTCAGAGTGGAAATAAATGAAAGAGACTAAACAGTAAATAGAAAAGATCAATAAAACTAAGAGCTGGTTCTCTGAAAAAATAAACAAAATTGGCTAACCTTTAGTTAGACTCACCAGGGAAAAAAGGGGGCTCAAATCAATCAGAAATGAAAGAGGAGACAGTACAACTGATACCACAGAAGTACAAAGGACAATAAGAGACTACTATGAACAATTATATGCCAACAAATTGGACAACCTATAAGAAATGGATAAATTCCTAGAAACATATAAACTTCCAAGACTGAATCATGAATAAACAGAAAATTTGGCTAGACTGATTAGTAGTAAGAGGATTGAATCAGTAATCAAAAACCTCCCAACAAACAAAAGTCCTGGACCAGACAGCTTCACTGGTAATTTTTATCAAACATTAAAGAATTAATCTCAATCCTTCTCAAACTCTTCCAAAATTAGAAGAGGAGGGAACACTGCCAAACTTATTTTATGAGGCCAGCATACCCTGATACCAAAACCAGATGAGGTTGCCACGAGCAAAAAAACTATAGGCAAATGTCCCTGATGAACACAGATGAAAAAATCCTCAACAAAATTACCCTGATACCCCTGATACCAAAAGTTGCCACGAGCAAAAAAACTATAGGCAAATGTCCCTGATGAACACAGATGAAAAAATCCTCAACAAAATATTAGCAAATGAAATTCAACAATACATTAAAAGGATCATACACCATGATCAGGTAGGAGTTATTCCAGGGATGCAATGATGGTTCGATATCTGCAAATCAATCAGTGTGGTATAACACATTAACAAAGCGAAGGATAAAAATCATGATTATCCCAACAGATGCAAAAAAAGCATTTGACAAAATTCAACATGCATTTATGAAAAAACTCTCAACACAATGTGTATAGGGAAAATATACCTCAACCTAATAAAGGCCATATATGACAGTCCTAAAGCTAATATCATATTCAGTGGGGAAAAGCTGAAAGCACTTCCTCTAAGATCAGGAACAAGACAAGGATGCCTACTCTTAGCACTTCTTTTTTTTCTTTTCTTTTGTTTTGCTGTGCCACTTGGCAGCATGTGGGATCTTAGTTCCCCGAATAGGGATTGAACCCACACCCCCTGCATTGGAAGCGCAGAGTCTTAATCACTGGACCACCAGGGAAGTCCCCACCCTTACCACTTTTTTCTTAATTTTTATTTATTTGTTTATTTATTTGGCAGTGTTGGGTCTTCGTTGCTGCACACAGGCTTTCTCTAGTTGTGGCGAGTGGGGGCTACTTTGTATTGCAGTGCGCAGGCGTCTCATCGCGGTGGCTTCTCTTGTTGCGGAGCATGGGCTCTAGGCATGCAGGCTTCAGTAGTTGTGGCATGTGGGCTCAGTAGTTGTGGCTCGCGGGCTCTAGAGCACAGGCTCAGTAGTTGTGGCACATGGCTTAGTTGCTCCGCGGCATGTGGGATCTTCCCGGACCAGGGCTCGTACCTGTGTCCCCTGCATTGGCAGGCAGATTCCCAACCACTGTGTCATCAGGGAAGTCCCACCCTTATCACTTTTTTTTATTGTATTTTTTTAAATAAAGACATCTATCATGCTTGTTTATTTATTTATTTATTTATTTTTGGATGTGTTGGGTCTTCGTTTCTGTGCGAGGGCTTTCTCTAGTTGTGGCAAGCAGGGGACACTCTTCATCGTGGTGTGCAGGCCCCTCACTGTCACAGACTCTCTTGTTTCAGAGCACAGGCTCCAGACGCGCAGGCTCAGTAATTGTGGCTCACGGGCCCGGTTGCTCCATGGCATGTGGGATCTTCCCGGACCAGGGCTCGAACCCGTGTCCCCTGCATTGGCAGGCAGATTCTCAACCACTGCGCCACCAGGGAAGTCTCCACCCTTATCACTTTTATTCAACATAACGTTGCAAATCCTAGCCACAGCAGTCAGAGAAGAAAATGAAATAAAAGGCATCCAAATTGGAAAGGAAGGAGTAAAACCGTCACTAATTGCAGATGACATGATATTATATATAGAAAACCCTAAAGACTTTACCAAAACACTGTTAGAACAAATTCTGTATCCTACGGTTGTAGGATACAAAATTAATATACAGAAATCTTTTGCATTTCTATACACTTATAACGAACTATCAGAAAGAGAATTTAAGAAAGCAATCCGTTTACAAATGCATCAAAGAGAATAAAATGCCTAGAAATAAATTTAACCAAGGAAGTGAAACACCTGTACACTGAAAACTGTAAGACACTGATGGAAGAAACTGAAGATGACACAAATAAAAGGAATGATATTATGTGCTCATGGATTTTAAAAATTAATGTTCTTAAAAATGTCCACAGCACCCAAAACAATCTACAGAGTCAGTGCAATCACTATCAAAATTCCAATGACATTTTTCAAAGAAATAGAACGAACATCCTAAAATTTGTATGGAACCACAAAAGACCCTGAATTTCCAAAGCAGTGTGAGAAAGAAGAAGAAAATTGTAGGCATCATGTTACCTGATTTCACACTATATTCAAAGCTATAGTAATCAAAACAGTATGGTACTGGCTTAAAGACAGACATCCAGATCAATGGAACAGAATTGAGAGCCCAGAAATAAACATAGGCATATAAGATCAAGTAATATTTGACAGGGAGTGAAGAATACTCAATGGAGGAAAGATGGTCTCTTCTATAACTGGTGCTCGGAAAACTGGATATTCAAATGGAAAAAAAAATGAAACTAGATCCCTATCTTACATCACTTCCAAAAATTAACTCAAAATTTATTAAAGACTTAAATGCAAGACCCACAGCCATGAAACTCACAGAAGAAAACAGGAAAAAACTTCTTGACATGAGTCTTGATAATGATTTTTTGTTTATGACATCTAAAGCTCAAGTAACGAAGTAAAAAACAAAGAAGTGAGACTATATCAAACTAAGAAGCTTCTGCACAGCAAAGAAACAATCAACAAAGTGAAAAGACAACTTCAGAATGGGCAAAAAATATTTGCAAACTATCTGATAAGCGGTAAGTATTCAAAATATATAAACAACACATACAATTCAGTATCAAAGAAAAACCCCGAATAATCTAATGTAAAAAAAGGACAAATGAACTGAATACACTATTTTCCAAAGAAGATATACAAATGGCCAACAGGTACATGAAAATAAGTTCAACATAACTAGTCATTAGAGAATTGCTAATCAAAACCACAATGAGATATCACCTCATGCCTGTTAGAATGGCCATCATCAATAATATACAAGGGAACAAATGCTGGTGAGGATGTGGAAAAAAGGGAACCCTTGTGCACTTTTGATGCGACTGTAAACTGGTACAGCCACTATGGAAAAGAGTATGGCAGGTCCCCCAAAATTAAAAATAGAACTAATTAGAACTACCAGATGATCCAGCAATTCCTCTTCTGGGAATATATCCAAAGGAAATGAAAATACTAACTTGAAAAAATATCTGCACCCCCACATTCATAGCATCATTTACAATTAGCCAAGACATAGAAACAACAACTGATGGATGAATGGATAAAGAAGTTGTGGTATATATATGTAATAGAGTATTACTCAACCATTTAAAAAATGAGGAAAGCTTGCCACTTGCAACAATATGGATGGGCCTTGAGGGCATTATGCTAAGTGAAATAAATCAGAGAAATAAATACTGTATAATTTCATTTACACATGGAATAAAAAAACCAAGCTCATCAATACAGAGAACAGATTAGTGGCTGCTGGAGGTGGATAGTGGGTGTGGGCAACATGGGTGAAGGGGGTCAAAAGGTACAAACTTCCTGGTATAAAATAAATAAAACATGGGGATGTAATGTACAACATGGTCACTATGGTTAATAATACTGTATTGCATATTTGAAAGCTGAAAGTCCTTATCACTGAAAAAATGTTTTTTTCTAACTATATAAGGTAATGGACGTTAACTAGACTTACTGTGATGATCATTTCACAATATATACAAATATCCAATCATGTTGTACACCTGAAACTTTATAATGTGATATGTCATTTATACCTCAATAAAAAATTTGAACTCTTATTTTTGAAAGCTTTTAAAAACCAAGTGCACGTAAAGCTATAAATTCATCTAAGTGTTATTTTATTTGCCTTTCATAACTGCTACTATGGAGGATTTTCATTGTCATTTGGTTGTATACATTTACAGATTTTTTCATTCTGATTTTCTCTTAATTTAAATATGACTTAAGAGTGCATATTTTTTGGTACTTCCCTGGCAGTCCAGTGGTTAAGACTTCACCTTCCAATGCAGGGGGTGCAGGTTCAATTCCTGGTTGGGGAGCTAAGACCTACATGCCTCGTGGCCAAAAAACCAAAACATAAAACAGAAGCAACATTGTAACAAATTCAATAAAGGCTTAAAAAAAATAGTCCACATCAAACAAAAAAATCTTAAAAAAAAAGAATGCATAATTTAGTTTCTAAATATGTGAGTCTTTTTGTGACTATTTTTATTGTTAATTTAAAGTTAAGTGACTTATGGTCAGAGAATTTTTTTTGTTTTTTATAATTTGGGCTGCAATTCTCAAGACTTCTATTGGCTTCAAATGTTCAATGTGTTTTGGAAATAATTTATAATAAAGTTTAAAGCTTGATCAAAATATTTATCTAGAGTCCATGTAGGGGTCTAGATGTATATTTTAGATCAAACTTTACATTTTTATTCAAATATTTTATGTGTTTACTCACTTTATTATCTTCACCTATCAGTTTCTTATAGTTCTGTTAAATATCTTGATATGATGGTAGGTTTATTTTGCTTCATATTCTATTAAGAATTTCTGTATGTTTTCAGTCAAGGGCAGGGGGATATTAGCTCAGTGCCATGATACTGAACTAGATCAATTTATTCTTTCAGGAGATAAAGAAATGAAAACCTCATTAAGCCCACAGAAATCATGAATTCTATTAGGTAAAAAGATAGAGCTTAGCATTTGATCCTGGACCTTGACTGTTACAGTTAGAAAGGATCTTACAGATGATTACATTTCCAGTTATATGTTAACTGCTGTGGGTAAATTACTGCTTCCTCAAACGAACAAGAGATTCAAGCCCTGGCTCTTTCACTTATTTTATGTGGATACTGAGACAAAGAAATATTTTCCTCAAGAACTAAAAAATTGCTGTTTTTATCAATTTAAAAGAATCTTAAACTTTTAAATAAAAATACTTTTTTTTTAAACCCAGGGGCTCAGGCTCCCTGCTCTGAGTTCCTTATTTATTTATATATATATATATATATATATATATATGTGTGTGTGTCTGTGTATGTGTGTGTGTGTGTGTGTGTGTGTGTATATATATATATACATATATATATATTTTTGGGGGGGCGCGTTGTGTCTTTGTTGCTGTGCGCGGGCTTTCTCTAGTTGTGGTGAGTGGGGGCTACTCTTTGTTGTGGTGCGTGGGCTTCTCACTGCAGTGGCTTCTCTTGTGGCGGAGCACGGGCTCTAGGTGCACAGGCTCAGCAGCTGTGGCTCGTGGGCTCTAGAGCGCAGGCTCAGTAGTTGTGGCGCACGGGCTTAGTTGCTGCGCGGCATGTGGGATCGGATCTTCCAGGACCAGGGCTCGAACCCGTGTAACCTGCATTGGCAGGCAGATTCTTAACCACTCTGCCACCAGGGAAGCCCTTAAAAATACTTTTTAATAATCCATTAATAGAAACCAGAGGAGAAGGAGAATAAAACAAGTTTATTTCAGAGATTTCGTTAGGAGAGGGAGGGGGAGAGGGAGGGAGAGAGGGAGGGAGAGAGGGAGGGAGAGAGGGAGGGAGAGAGGGAGGAAGGGAGGTGGGGGGAGAGAGAGCAAGGGCATGCCTAATGGTCCTAGGGTCAAAGTAAAATTTCTACTCAATTAAATCCGCCTTCTATCTGTACCTCTATTGTATTAGAGCACAAGAATTGATCTTCTGAATGATCCTAATGAAAATCCTAAATGATCTATGATTCAATTATATTTCCCATACTCAACTTACTAAGGTAATAAAATATTTCATTTCAAAAGACATTTCAGCAATAAGAATTAGAATTAAGGTGGGTTAGATTTAAATTTTAATTAGTAGGAAAATTAAATTAACTAAATCCTCCATTCTTGAAGTACTTTGGTTAACTGAGTTTTACTGTAGTAAATAAAATTCAGACTGCATTTTTACTGAGTAGGTGATTTCTCCTATACTTCTAATTCAAAGCTTCGAATAAATGCTGTTTAATTGCTTCCGTGTCCTGGCTATTGTAAATAGTGCTGCAATGAACACGGGGGTGCATGTGTCCTTTTGAATTATGGTTTTCTCTGGGTATATGCCCAGTAGTGGGATGGCTGGGTCATATGTTAGTTCTATTTTTAGTTTTTTAAGGAACCTCCATACTGTTCTCCATAGTGGCTGTATCAGTTTACATTCCCACCAACAGTGTAAGAGGGTTCCCTTTTCTCCATGCTCTCTCCAGCATTTGTTGCTTGTAGATTTTTTTAATGCTATTTAATCTCTATTTTCAATTTTTTTCAGACACATATAACAGCCATGAAGACTGCCTTCACTCCATCTTTTTATCAAGTGATTTTGCCTAAGAAATTTCATTTATTTGGTGTTCTGCTAGGATATAAATACGCACAAATGTACATATATATATGTATATAATTTTTATCTCTATGTATATTCAATATTCCTAAACTCTATCCCCAAGTCAAAATCTAAAAGATTTGGTTGCAGAGCACATAGCTTCACCATTTGTATATGTCACTTAAAACAATATTCTTCAAAGAAGTTTTTGTCTCTGAAGGGGAGAATCAAAGAAATAATAACAAAAGAAACAAAATATTTTGTAGACTGAATTGAAAACCTAAAAAATATTCTTGTTTTATCATTTACCTTCAAAAAGTGTTTTTCAAGTGTCTCCTTTCCAGAGCTACAGATGGTCTTTGCCATTTAGCATCCTCATCCCTGTTAGAAGAAGCCAATTTATATCATATCCCTATACTTCTAATCAAGGCTGCCCGATTAGTGCTCTGTTGAATGAATTGCTGCTGATTAACTGAAAATTATCCAGTGAAACTAACGATTTTCTCTCCAGACCCCGTGGGCCCATAAAGTGTTCGTCAGAATTAAGGACAGGTAATTACGGTGTATGATTTGCCAGTAGACTAAACTTACTGAGTCAGTGTGAGGAGCCCAGGTTGGGGGTGATTTGATGCAGGCTGGCAGATCCTTCTTTCAAGGTTTGCTGTTTTCCTCTTAGCTCATGTCTCTTCCAGGCATTTCCAGGAGATGGTGTCTGGCAGCTCTTTTACTCAGTTTACAAGATAATCTCCCAGATGTATCACGCAAGGAAGAGGAAAATAAGAGTCTTTCATCACTGGTACTGTATTCTTCGGTAAGCAGCAGAATTTCTGGGGGGTGACAAAGATCGTTATAATTTTAATATGCTTTTAAGCTGCTGAAATATATCGCAGTCAAGACGGAGATGATGCATCTGAGTGTATGCCACCAAGGTTATGCTGGTTAGGCTGCATCTGTAACAGTACAGTGAACAGATGTGAAGACGATGCCCTTCTAAATTGTTGACCCTTGAGCTCCCAACAGAAAGAAAACAAGGTTGGGGCAAATTTTTAAGAGCAATAAGAAGAATCCCCAACTAAATAAGACAAAACAGTGGATATACAGGGAAATGTCAAGGACAGAAAATTCAAACACACTGACTATAAGATATTGGAATTCAGGCTGTCTCTTTCCTCAGACCTCAAACTACAGTTTTATACATGGTATTGCTTGGTAGTTATGTCATTTTGGTACTTCAGTTATTAAACCCATTAAATAGAATTTAAGATGGATGTGCCTTTTAATATAAGATGTGAGGACTGACAGATGTAAAGTATTTCTATTTAGATCTATGTATCATATTTCAAAATAAAGACTGCCTAGCACCTTCTCACATACACTACTAATGTACACGGTTAAACGAGGGAAATATAATTCATATAAGTCTAAATGGTCTTTTGTAAAAGGAACTTTAGTAGTCTTCCATTACTATTTATTGAACCTGCCTTTTCTAGATATAAATCATCCTAGGGCCCTACTGAAGCTTTCTATGAGACCATCTCCCTTCATTTTATATTTTAGTTCAGCATCTTGTACTAAAAGAGATTGTCTACTTATACATGTAAGGGTGTAACAACAGAATCCTGTTTTGAGCTGAGGAATTAATATTAAATGAAATTTCTCCACTTGATAAAAGATCCTTGGTGAGAGAAAAACTCAACCAAAAAATGTTCATTTTTTTTCCCCCTTTTTAAAAGATTTCTTCAAATGAGGAACATGGAAGCTCAGAATTGGTTGCAGGTGTGAGTGAACCAGAACTTAGGTGAACCAAAAAAATAATTCCAAGAGACCCTTAAATGTGATGTCTTTAATGATACGCTGAGATAATCACTGAGATTGTGTAATGAACAAGAGGCACTCAGGATTAAAAAAAAATAGCAGAGAACTTTGCTGAAATATTTACTTCAGGCTTTACCAAGGTAAATGTTGTGAGGCATGAATGAATGGTGGAATTAATCAGGATTTCAATCAGCCTTGCTTGGTTCAAGCCCTGGCTTCACCACCAATGATCTATGTATTTTGGCTGAGTCGTGTGTCTTCTCTGTGTCAGATGAAAGCATGGGCCAAAACCTGTGGGTCTGGTGTGGCCAAATATGCTTATCAGTAAGCTGAGTGGCAAAACACTTGGGCACTACTGCTGTCTAGTTTACCCTCTTCCCCCTAGTACTCCAAGTTACAATTTTACACCCGATCCTTGTCTGTCAACTAATCCTAGCATAGATATTAAATGATGAGGTATCATTCGTACCTCCAGACCTTCAGGCAACTTTCTTTTAAGTAACCATCATGTAACCATCATCAGAAATTGACCTTTCCACAGCTAAATAAATTAGTTTTGGCTAATAAGGCTTAAAATGACAGTTGGTGAAGAGAGAGAGGATGCTTTATTTCATTATCTTTCTCCTCTCTTTATTCCTTCATGAAGAAACAGCTGTCTGCGTAGTAGCATTAAGGTGACTCCATCCCTTTCTTCTTTTTTTAGCAAGAATGACTACAAATTGACTTTGGGCACCACCTTTAAAAAAGACTCGTAATCCCTAAGAGATCCTGCTATTTTGAAAGAAAAGTCTGTATTATGTTTTAGTTCTGGGCATTCTTCCAAGAGGAAGATGTAAAAAAGATGGAAGAGTTCAAGAGAGTGGCAAATAAATGATCAAGGGGCTTCCACAGCATATTGGAGTCAAGTAAAATTCTTCAAAAGAATCATCAGATCTATAGATTTTCCTCCACACTTTGAATGTTTAAAGTGAGCATTCGTAGCTTAAAATTACTTCTTAAAGAGGGTTTTCATATATACAGTCTTTCAACAGCCTTGAGAAAGACATCAGGGTAGGTATAATCTGTGTTTTACAGATGAAAAAAATGGACATCTGAGAGATATTATGACTTATTCAAACTGTGATGGCCACTGATAACTTAAAGAACCCAGCCTTGGAATCTGATCTCATACTTGTTCCACTCTTCCAAATTGACTGATATCCCCCCCTTCAGGCTGGACAGGAAAGGGCCCGAATTATTTTTTCCAGTCTCTAAATATATATTCTCTTTGACCTGTAATTGATGGTATATACTTCAATCTCCTTCTTGTCTTGTTTCTAATCATTTCAAATGCTGTAGACATATCTAGTATTAGTATATTTACCTTATTTGATTTTGAGATTGGGGATCCTCAGAGAAAGAGGACTATTTTTATGCGTTTTGCTCAACAAAACTGTGTTAAAACAAATCAAGTAATCTTTTTGTTACTGTCCTAAGAGGATGTCACAAAGGATTTAAGGGGCTGATCAGAGATCAGCAAGCTATGGCCCATGGGCCAAACATGCTTGGTGCCTGTTTTTGTAAATAAAACTTTATTGGAACACAGACACACTCAGTCTTTTATGTGCTGTCTATCTGCTTTTGTACTACAATGGTAGAGTTGGGTAGTTTTAACAGAGATTGTATGGCCTTCAAAGCCTAAAGTATTTACTATCTGGCCTTTTACAGAAAAACTTCGCCAACTCCAGGCCTAAATAATCATATATAGCGTCGTTCCCTGAAAAGTGACCAAGGAACAAGCAATGTAGAATGGGCTGTCCTGTTTCTTTCTATGAATCTGATACTTCACGACATGTAATTATTTCAGGGAGAAAGAGTATTTTTTGGATACTTAAGGTAATAGGAAGTAGAGGGAAATGTAAGAGAATCTGGCAAAATTACATGGAGCTCTTCAGAAGGGGAATTATATTTAGGAGAGTTACTCTACAATCAATCAAGGGAATGAAAGGGAGAATTGCATGAGGTAAAGGTATGAACTGGGGCGGAACACTGAGAAGTGTTTCTCATAAGATGACTGGTACCCTTTATAATACACAGTAAATTTACGAATGCCAATCAAAATCCAAACTTAAGTTGAAAAATCATTTAAATTATTAGAGTTTATTTTTCTTTGCTTTTAGCAAAGAAAAAAACTAGCAGGCTTTCTTTATTACATGAGTAAATCCTGAATCCTGGGACATGGATTCAGGTTAAGCAGATGTTAGCACGAATTGTTGTGTGTCGGCTATTATAAAAACAAACTTCTAATATCCCGTCTTTTGAGATTTATGGAGGTGACTTTCCTTTTCTTTGGAGATGATGAATGTGTGCTGACTGGCGCCGCTGTTTAATTATAGATGGCTAGCTGTGAGGAACGTGAAAATGATCTCAGTCATTTAAACCTCAAGGCAATCTCCCGATGTGACCTAAAAGGTGTGCATTTTATTTATGTAGCTATTTTACCTACTCACCCAGATTTCTATTGCACTGAGAAATTCCCAAATGCAGTGTCTACAATTATTTTTTAAAGGGTTTGAAATAATATTCCCTTCCTTCTCGTTCTTGCTCCCAGGAAATTTGTGCTTCAAGGTGCATTTGGGAAATAGTGCATGGGAGTGGTAGAGGGGAAAACAGAACAGACTTTAGACTCAGGCATACTTGGAAGGCCCTTTGAAAGGTCACCATGTATTTCAGGGAACCACAAATGGCTCACCATGCCTGGATGGCAGAGTGCATGCTGAGTGTGGAGAGTGACATGTCTGCAGAGGTGGTTGGGAGCCAGACAATGAAGAATGCTGTGTTCCATGCTAAGGAGCAGGGACAGTTCTCAAGGTAATATGGAACCCCTGAAGGGTTTTGAGACAAAAATGTAACACATTCAAATTTACAATACTGAAAAATACTCTGGCAGCAGGGTAGATGATGGACCAAAATGGAGAGAGTGAGGGTACATAGAGATTTGAGAGGCTGGTGTAGGCATTGAGGTTTTCAAGGAATGATGAGGTCTAAAGCTGGGAGTGTGTGAGGGTAGGGGATTGAACTGTTTAGGACATATTTGTGTGGCTTAACTGATAGAACTTAATTTTAACAGAGACAAGGGTGAGGGAAGGGTCAGTTTAGGGGCTGAGTTGACTATAATAGGAAAGATAAAGAGAACAAGGGTTAATGCCTATCAGACTTACTACTCATGCCCAGAACCTAGGCCTGCCAAGCAAAGTGTTCTTGTGATTTGTCAGACAACAGGAGAAGATTTTTTTAAAAAGTAAAGGAAACAAAGCAAAATTTAGGTGATAATGACAGATGATGGCAAGAGAGAGGATACATCCACAAGATAATATACACAGTCACAAGTGCAAAGTGTCAGCAAGAAAAACTGAGACAGCATTGTCTCCAAAGGCGGTGGTCCCTCTCTAGACAACTTTGCCTATAAGGAGCTTCCTTGTGTGAAAAGAATATCTGCCTGGATTCCCCATAACTAAGACCCTCAGACTATGGTTTTAGCACACATTTAGGAGGTGATTACCAGCAGGGAGTGGAGAAGTGAGAAAGAAAAGTTAAAGCAGCCAATACAGAATGTGTTCATGAGTGATTACCACTGTGGGCAACTGGGGGCTCAACCTTACTAAGAACCTCTGGGAGACAGTATATAACACGCCTCAGCATTGCCCCATCTGAGCGGCAAAGAAGGTATTTATCAACCAATTCTAGTTTGCTACTGGTTAACGGGTTAACCAATGACAGCTTCCAGGTCCTTCCAACCAGCCCTGTGCTTGAGCTAAGCATACTACCATGGGCAGAGAAATCCCTGAAACAAAGAGTTGTGGTTGCAGGAACAGTGAACGCAAAGGCATATGAGCAGGGTTCTGACAGAGCCTACTACACATAGATACACCCTAACAAGGGCAGTACACCCGCTGTATCTATGCTTTGAGTTTGAAAGGGTAGAATCTTACTTAAAATTAGACAACTTACTTATTCCAATGAAGGAGGTTTTCTACTTTTTTGGAACCTATCTCAGTATATAGATATACTGGTTATTTAGAAGTCTCAAACTTCAATGCATCAATATATCGATGATTTAAAACATTAGTAAATGGTGATCCGTGGTGATGTAATCCTGTGTAGAGATAAATATGAAAAGTTGCATGTAACCATTAAAACTGACTCAGATATATCTAGAGGAAAAAAACACATTCTACAAACAATAAATGCTGGAGAGGGTGTGGAGAAAAGGGAACCCTCTTACACTGTTGGTGGGAACGTAAATTGGTGCAGCCACTATGGAGAACAGTATGGAGGTTCCTTAAAAAGCTAAAAACAAAACTACCATATGACCCAGCAATCCCACTCCTGGGCATATATCAGGAGAAAACCATAATTCGAAAAGACACATGCACCCCAATGTTCACAGCAGCACTATTTACAATAGGCAAGACATGGAAGCAACCTAAATGTCCATCAACAGATGAATGGATAAAGAAGATATGGTACATATATACTATGGAATATTACTCAGCCATTAAAAAGAATGAAATAATGCCATTTGCAGCAACGTGGATGGACCTAGAGATCATCATACTAAGTGAATTAAGTCAGACAGAAAAAGACAAATATCATATGGTATCGCTTGTATGTGGAATCAAAAAACTGGTACCAGTGAACTTATTTACAAAGCAGAAATAGAGTCACAGATGTAGAAAACAAACCTATGGTTACCAAGGGGGAAAAGGGGGGAGGGATAAATTGGGAGACTGGGGTTGACATATACACACTACTATATATAAAATAGATAACTAATAAGAACCTACTGTGTAGCACATGGAACTCTACTCAATACCCTGTAATGACCTATATGGGAAAAGAATCTAAAAAAGAGTGGATATATGTATAACTGATTCACTTTGCTGTACATCTGAAACTAACTAACAACACTGTAAATCAACTATACTCCAATAAAAATTAATTTAAAAAAACCACATTCTGTGCTCTAAAACACTGCCATTTCCTAAAATGAAACTACTAAGATACATGGTTTTTGCCTAATATAAGTATTTAATTATTGATTTTGAAAAAAGTAAACAGACTAAGGCACAAGATGCCTACAACACAATAAAGCAGCAATCCCAACTCTCTGTGATTCTGGAATTGGATATAAGGAATTAAACAGAAATATGTTGAAAGAGAACAAAGTTACGAAGTCAAATATGAAATGAAAGAATTGGATTAATTGCCGAGTAACCTGGAAATGAGAAATACAGTACTAAGGTCATTTTTTGATAATCCACTGATGGGTTTTTCCAGTTTTAGTATTTTCCTTTCTTTACATCTCCTGGTTTCCTCCTTTAAATGCAAAGCTACTGGAAATGGGTTAGTAAAGAAATCATTCGTATTCGAGTCTGCTATCTTGAAGGTCCCACTCTGCCACTCGCTGGCTATGTAACCTTGGATAAGTTACTTAACCTCTTTGTACTTTAGATTCCTCATTTGAAAAAATGGTGATTATAAGAGTACCTACCTCATAGGGAGGGTATGAGGATTAATAAATTGGTGTATGTAAATTAGAGTACCTGACACATAATAAGAAATACCCATGTTTTTGTTAGTGTTAATATTAAGCATATATACTTGTCTTCTAGGTGAAGAGCAAACTGACATAGATTATGGAATTTGACCTCCATAAATCACACAAGAAGTGTATCAGACTATTCTTTTTAAAGACTTTTAACCTTCAAAAGAATTGACTTAGAAAAAGGATTCTTTTGCATTCCAGAGGCAAAACTAAGACCAATGGTAGAAGTTTCAGTTCTGACACAAGGAAGAAATTTTAGTCATTGCAGCTGTCAAACGATGAAGGCTTTGAAGTCATGCACTTGCTGACATGGGAGGTATAACAGTCTGGATGATTGCTTATTAGTGCTGCTGGAGAGGGAGTTTGTGCATCAGAGAAAAGGTATAAATAAATGATCTTTCAGATTTTTCTAATTTTGAAAGTCAATGGTTTCACAGCTTGTCTCTAAACTCTTTCCAATCTTCTGCCTTACTATTTCCTTATGCAAATCCTCTGCCCCAGACACACAAGCATACTCAAAAACACTCAAGTTTTATGCTTTCTGTCATTCTCTCCACATTGAACGCCATTTTCTTAACAGAATAGGGCAAGCATTTAAAAAGTATAAATCTTATTAAAAGTTATACAGCATATGGTGTCTTAAAGCTTAATTTCTATGTATAATATAACTAGGACCAACTTTTTTTTAATAGCCATGTTATACTTGGTCCTGAAATATTTAAATGAATATATATGAAGGCTGAAGAGACAAATTACCTCCCCAGTCCACATACCCATCATTTAGAAAGGAGTAAATAAGGCTTTGGGATCTAACTTATACTTGAAGTAATAAAAATCTCTCTAGTTTTTTAGATTTTAATTTATACTCAAATTTACCTCTGAAAATATTTATACTTCAACATTGAAATTAAATAAGGTAAATGAAAGTGCGTCTTTATACCATGTTTCATACAAATATACCTATTAGTACTTTCAAGGAACGATTTCTGGGGTAAAGAAGGCAAGTGAATGAGCTGCTAGCCATAAATTGGTCCAAAAGTTTCACATATTTTTGATTAGAATGCTTTATTTAAATGGAACTTTACTAGGAAGGGTAGCATGAAAATTTCAAGCTGCTTTAATTGAGGAGGTGGTGGGAGAAGAAACTGCCTGGAAGACCTGTAGGGTAATGGGAGTGCTCTTTGAGGCTGGGCCAGTGAAGGGGACAATCCTTCTTGCTCTGAGAATCAGGACTATTTTCCTGGCCCAAAGGCACCACAAGCTTGCTCTGGAAGGTATATCTGGAAGGGCAAATGTGAAATTTTGTGTTTACATGAGCTAAATAAGCATTTGAAACACGCTCTGTGGATTATAACATCATTTCCTGATATGACTTGAGAATCTACATTGGCTTTTATCCATGTGGGTTTTTGTTTTTGTTTTTGTTTTTTTGGTACGCGGGCCTCTCATTGTTGTGGCCTCTCCCGTCGCGGAGCACAGGCTCCGGACGCGCAGGCTCAGCGGCCACGGCTCACGGGCCCAGCCGCTCCGCGGCATGCGGGATCTCCCCGGACCGGGGCACGAACCCGCGTCCCCTGCATCGGCAGGCGGACTCTCAACCACTGCGCCACCAGGGAAGCCCCTCCATGTGG
Source organism: Physeter macrocephalus (assembly GCF_002837175.3). Lineage (NCBI taxonomy): Eukaryota > Metazoa > Chordata > Mammalia > Artiodactyla > Physeteridae > Physeter > Physeter macrocephalus. The sequence goes on from NC_041234.1 coordinate 6,489,526, forward strand.
GTTTTAAAACCCCCAAATTATGTCCTGCCATCTTGATTTCCTAGTGTTTTATATAAAATCATTTATCTTTTTCCAATTTTTTATTATATAGAACTTTAGGTATTCCTGGGGAAAAAGTATTAATACTAAAATACGTGCTTTCCTATCAGAAGTAATAAAATAAGTCACAGATCTTTCCCTTTTTTCCATAAAATTCCAAGAGGAAAAACATTTAGAAAATGTAGACTGTGACTGAAGGATTCTACTGAGCATACATGATAAAAAAAATCACATAATACCTGAGCAGGAATATGCTGTTTCGAGATCATTGTCGGGTTACAGTTTTTGTTATTTCAGGGTGAAAAAGATGAGTTGCTATGGTTTCTTGCTCTGCTCAAATTGAGGTTTTTGGCCACATTAATATTTGTAGTTATTTTTCCATTACTCGTGAAATAACCACAAACACTCGGCAATAACTGCGCCTGTTTTTTTTTTTTGTTTTTTTAATGAGCATACATCTCCCCTGACAGGCTTTAGGAATTCACATATGTTCTCAGAATCTTTTTATGATGCATTAATAATATGTTTGACAAAGCGCATGCTTTCAGTATATTTACTGAAATGCTTTTTCTACAGCTCCCCCCCAAATCGTTTACCTACATGATTCATGAAAAATAATTTAGATATGCAGATGACTATGCATGAATGCAGAATGGTCTCAAGGGTGTAATGTATATATTAGAACCTCTTAATCACCCATGCCTCCATCTCTGACTCACAGGAGGGGAAGACCCTCCCTTAACTCACAACCCACCATGATGTATTTAGCCTTGGATCCTACATAACAGAACTCAACAGAAAAAAAAGTGGTTCCATATTAGAAAACAAACAAAAAACCCCACTGTTTTATCTAAATGATTAAGAAATTTAGACCTTTCTTAAAAATTTTAAAACATTTTGTTATATTTATGTAATAATCATTTCCTACCTGAATTAGGAATGAAACTCTCTGCTGATTCATTATATGAATTTATATGAATAAGCAAATCAATTATTACCAATACCAAATTCATTTAAATTCCTGTCATATATTAATAGAACTACAGAGGATGGGAATCACAATGAAAAAAATATTTTACTTTTTTCTTTTTCCCTCTCACAGCACAATCTTTTTAAATGATGTTACTGAAGGAATAAAATATATGGATTTTTTTTTTCCAGCATCAAGTGAACTTGGAAGGGTAAGCTGGGACGAAGTGAGAGAGTAGCACTGACATATATATACTACCAAACGGAAGACAGCTAGCTAGTGGGAAGCAGCCGCATGGCACAGGGAGATCAGCCAGGTGCTTTGTGACCACCTAGAGGGGTGGGATAGGGAGGGTGGGAGGGAGGGAGACACAAGAGTGAGGGGATATGGGGATATATGTATACATATAGCTGATTCACTTTGTTATACAGCAGAAACTAACACAACATTGTAAAGCAACTATATTCCAATAAAGACGTTAAAAAAATAAAATACAAAAATGTAAATGATAAATAATTCTGATTTTCAATGGGTGTGTTTTAAAATATAGTTTTAAAGTATATTTTAATTTTTGCAATGTATCGTCTTAAATAAGTAAAATAATGTGTACTGCAAAAAAAATTGTCAAAACTTTAAACAGTTAATATATAGATTTTAATATAACTCACTCAAAAATCATGAGATTTTAATTTCATGCTCAACTTATCAGCAAGAAAGATATTCAAAATAGAAATGGGTAGGCTCTATAACTCCTACTCAATGGCTGTATCTATTAAACATAATTACGAATTAAAACAAAAAACAAAGGCTGGACTGGAAATTGGTTTTTAGTCTTTATCTCTAAGTTATGACAAATTGGGGCATTCAGATACTTTTAATAGGGTCCCTCCTTTGGAAACCAGGCATTCAGAGTGCCCCAATGACTCAGAATGGGGGTGTACAGATGAGAAAAGAAAAGAAGAACGCATTACTGTAAGAGAATACAATTCATCAATTCACAACCATATCCTGATCGCCATTTACCCTAGCACTATAGCCATGATCTCCCTCAGCCTTATCCTTGTCACTGTTGCCCTTACTGCTAATTTTAACAGATTTTTACCTCTTTGGGATGGAGTGGTGAGTGGGGAAACACAATGAATCACTGTGATATGTTATGAGTTTTCCTAGGAAGGGCTCCAGGGGTCTCCCATGTGAGTGTAACAAATCCTATATGAGTGTATCTCACTTTGCACACGCATGCGCACACGCGCACGCGCACACACACGCACACACACACACACACACACACACACACACACAGGGCAATAATTTAGCATGTTGCAAATTTCTCAACCTGATACAATTTCCCTCAGTGATTCAGGTTGCCTCTACCTCATGACAAGGATTTGGAGAAGGTTTGAAGACTTTACACAAAATCTTAGCCATCCATAGATGTCTTACATCTTAGGCTATATGAAAGGGAAGCAAGAGCAGTCCTGAAAAACTGTTTAATTACAGGTTTGGTCAAGCCAACAATAAATATAAAGAAATAGCTTCATGTGCATAATAGGTACTTTCAAGATCTGACCAATTGTGGTGTTCTTCAAATTATATCACTGATTAGTCAGATCAAAAGTTACAGCAGGAGAGGACTTCCCTGGTGCCGCAGTGGTTAAGAATCCACCTCCCAATGCAGGGGACATGGGTTCAAGCCCTGGTCTGGGAAGATCCCACATGCCATGGAGCAACTAAGCCCGTGTGCCACAACTACTGAAGCCTGCGTGCCTAGATCCCATGCTCCGCAACAAGAGAAGCAACAACGAGAAGCCCGTGCACCGCAACAGAGTAGCCCCCGCTCGCCACAACTAGAGAAAGCCCGCGCGCAGCAACGAAGACCCAACGCAGCCAAAAATAAATAAAATAAAATAAAATAAATAAATAAATAAAATTTTAAAAAGTTATAGCCGGAGAAATCCTAGAACATTTCTGCCATTGGATTTGCATTTCCATACCAACAGAAAACCGCGGTATACAGTTCCATCCTTTTTATAGCTTTGTAACTTTGGCTATCGCCTCTGTTGGATGACGACCAGGTACACTGGTATAGCTCCATAAAGCCTAATACTGGAAATAATTTAAAACCTCAAAGTCAGTGTCACCTTACCTATTTCACTTGCCTAATGATATTCTCTCTTCCCATACAACCCAAACAGATATGTATTAACATTACTGGGAAGAAGAAGCTCTCCCTATATTTACACAATGGAGTAACTTTTGTCCTTCTAATTAACCAGCATGAGCCAAATGTTTAAAAGGTTTCTTCTGAACATGCCTTTAATTAACATTCACATTTTCTAAATTAATCGTTACTGACCTTAACATAAAGGATACCTTTAAGACATGTTTCAAATAGAAAAAAATAAATAAATAAATAAATAATTCCATTCAGAGAAATATACTAACTCCCTGTGTTTCATAAGTCTTTGGTCACTGCTTTTTTCCTATCACTGCATAAAATATCCTAGAATTTGGAGTACTGGATAAAGGTCCTATAAACTACCTTGAACATTATCCCCATATCTCTATAATGTCAAAATTAATGATGATTCATTAACATCATACAGTTTGCAAAATCCATACCATTCTGTGTATCGTATAGCCTGGATTTTCCTGCAGGAAAACAGTGGCATACTAAATTTCAGAATATTCTTATGACTTTCTTTTCAAAAATGAAATAATTGTAATTATTAAAGGAACCCACATGCGGGTGGTTTATACTGAAAATCAAAGTAAAGAGTTCCCAATGGGAAATACTTCACAATGTACTTCAAGGATTCAACAGAACTAAAGTCTTCTTTCTTCAAGAAATCATAACTCTGGCGAGACTCAAAGACAGAATCTAGCCAAATTTTACAATGAGAAAGAAAAGCTTTTCTAACAGATAAAAAAGAACACTGTCTATGGTACGTACAGCCAGGGACTTAAAGCATCATCTCTGAACTACCAATTTAAGAGGTACATAACTTTATCATCTACAAAGCCCTATTATTCAACATCTTGTCCATGGTGCTCAAGGTAAATGCTCTTCTAGGAGCAACCCAGAGCTCCAGCATCAGACCAGTGATGTACAGGCTGGCTGCCAGCGTGGGCCAAGGGGCTCACCTTGAAACTTTCGTCCTGTATGTCTGACTCTGCTTCTTGAACTCCCTTATTCTGTGACTTGTACTTCTGTCCTCAATGGAAGAATCCTAATTATGTTCATTTTTTTTCTCCCTACATCAACTTAGATTCTACACTCCCTATAATGATTTTGCTCCCTATATTTATTTTATGTTAACCTCATGGTAGAATTTAAAACTTGTTACTGCTTCAGCTTGAAAGAACCAGCACTAAAATTCTAAGGTCCATCTATTCCAATCCTTTTTTTCAAAAAACAGGGAAAAATTGTGCCCTAGATAATGTGGTTTTCCGAAGGTCATATAGCTAGAGATACAGTTGTAATTCCTTACTATAAAATTGCACATATTGGCATTCCAATTCTATATTCAAATGGTCTCTTCTTGTTAATGCATTTTAATTGTTATCCAGATGAATTAATCCTATTACAGCTATTTAAAGGGAAGAGAGAAAGCTTTGCTCCACATCCTTCTTACACACATACTCACTATGAACTACACGCTGGAGACTCATAAAGCACACATCCCTGAAAGGTGTAAGTGGAGACAAGCTAAATATGTGAAAATAACAGAGAAATATTCCCCTACGTAACCATCCCTGGATATGTCACTAAGACTAATGTCAAGTGAAAATAAATTTCAGGGAGGGCCAGCTTGGAGGGCCAGAGTGGTGGTGAGCAGAACACAAATTTTAATCCAGGGGGAGTGCAACTTGGAGGCTGGTTGCAACAATCAGCAAGGTCTTCTAAAGGAGGTGTTCATGAACAGCTTGAAATGTCAGCAAACTTCTCCATAAAAATACCACTGAAAAGATAACTGAACACTAATTTTATGATGGAAGAATAAGTTTTCTTTTTCTAATATGTTCTGCTTTAGAGAACTTACTGCATTTCCCCCCCTTTCCATTTAAGATGAGAAAACTGTAACTTATCTTCTTGCTGAATGAACCGTGAAAAAAATTTTATAGACAGCTTATAGATAGGCCCTGAGTCTTGGATTATTACCATAACTGCCAAGAAGGCATCTGCAATTCCTAGATTTCTCAAAACTCCTGCTGTAACCCACCTACCATACAGATTCCTCTAGTCTTTCATGTTACTTCTGCACTGAAAAGTCAATAAAGTTGTAGTAAATTAGGGTTATTTCTTCAGTGATTATTCACTCCCTCCCCTCCCTACTTTATAGGAGTACAGTTCCATGCCCCATTGTTGTTGGCTTTGGTCATGTGATTTGCTTTAGCCAATGTTATGTTGGCACATCTGACTGTGTGCTACTTCAAGACTATGCCTTAAAGAGGCACTGCTTGCTTTGTTTGCTCTCTTCTCTGGGAGAGTTGACCTTTTTCATCTTAAGAAGAAACATGCCCAGGTAGTCCTTTGGTACAAGCATGACACCCAAGTGGACCAAGTCTGAATCAAACTCAAGGCCTGGAGCCAAACCCAGCTGAGCTCAGCCTACATCCGCTAAACTCCAGCTGAATCACAGAGACATCAATTCTTACTGTAAGCCACTGAGATTTTGTGGTGGTTAGTAGCACTAGCTCACTGATACAATGGTTATTACATATGATATTTGCTGCTCTGCTGTTTTTCTATTTGTATATATTTTCCCTTTCCACAAGACTGGAAGACACTTGTACAGTTTGATGCATGTTTTTACCTTTTTTGGTGCGCCCTAAATGCAAAACACTGTAACTACTCAATATATCCTAGTTTCGAAGCCAGTGTTTTCCCTGTACTACACACTGGAGTAAGTCTTTACTGTACTATTGACAGCTCTCAGCAACAAACATTGCATTTCAGCAGCAATCTCAGAATAGGTTTCAAAAACACAGAGGCTAAGCAACTCAACAGGATAGTCGGAAGAACTGAACGAGCGGAGAATTCTTCACATGGGGGCAATGCTGGCGTTTTAAGACACTTTTCCATTCATGGTAGAACAACTTTCGCACATAAATGAAAAGGCCATTTTTCTCAAGGCAAAAGAGCTGATTTTAGTAGCACAAGGCCGGAAAAACCCTTTATGGAGAGACTACTGTTTTCCCATTGGATTTCTCCATGCATCTGGTATTTAGAGCTACCTCATGGCTAAGAGCTGATATATTTACTATTACTCTTCACAAAAGGGCACAGATCAAGCAGGGCAGCCGCAAGGTGACCTTTACTTGTGCTCAGTCCAGCCTTTCCCACACATTTATAGTAAGACACACAGTCCTGGAATTTATTCTGTCTTCCCTGAGGTAGGAAGGTCAAGGATACATGACAGAGCTAAAGGAAACTAAGGGCGTGATGAGAGAAAGAGAAACAAGGGAGCCAGTGAGAAGAGATGGCATTTGCACACAGGTGAGCTCTGTAGGGTCACAGCAGGTAGGGGATCCAAACACAGAGCTAGAGACAGAGCACCGAGTCATGTAACACTGTGCGAGCTCCCCACCTGAAACAGTGTTCCCACCCCCCCACCCCCAAATCTGAACTGAAGTTTCTTTTTCCACTTAATTTTTAATGCCTGGGCAAAAAGTCAGGGGAAAACAATCTATAATTACTTACCTTGACAGATAATCTAGTCTTTGCCATTTCCATTGTATAGCAACCCAAAATGTAAGGCAACAATATATATACCAATGTATACATGTCATATATGCCACACACTATTAGAGTTAGGAAAAACTGTCCAGCTAGTTTATTGAGATGAATTTTCTTTATTCATCTAACTGAGAAAAGTCTTACATATCCAAGTAACACCAATTCAACTATGGGCTGATAGACATTTAACGCATTAAAGATCATTAAAATATGTATGAAGGGAGAGGATAAAGAACTCATAGCAACTCCCAAATTCTATCTATCAGTGGCAGCAGATGAGTGCTTAGCCAGTCGATTGAAAAGATTTAATTACATCTCTTTCTTACCTTGAATGTCTGAATCAATTTGACAGGCTGCTTTAAAGCAATGGTTGTCTAAAGAACAAACTTCCCGAGGCTGGTGAAGTGAGTCCCCCTAACAGTAAGATTTATTAATAGCAAATTAATGATTGTCAAACCTAGGGCTCAACAACGACAAAGCTCTGCTGGAAAGTACCACATTCTTTCTCTGTGACATTTTTAGCTTTAAATGTTTGCCTGTTCTGTGCCTTGAAATCTTGACATGTAAAATCTTGGTATGTCATCTTAGGAGCACTCCTAGTTAAGATCCCTGCAAGATGCTTAAGGAGGGAAGAAAGACTGAAAAAATAAAATAACCTGTTTTGGTTTTGGTGCTATTGCTAACTTATCCAATGTTAGCAAGATGTTTTGCACAAGAGCTAAAAAAAAAAAAAAAAAAGCACAGATTCTCTGGGGCTTGAAACAAAAATAAGAACAAATCCTAAGGAACTTAGATTACAGAAAGGTAAAGTTTTAATTTAAAAAATAAATTAAAACCTTTGGTATTCAACAATAATTTAGTTCTTGGCTTTTCACAGTCATTTGTCATGCTTTTCTCAAGACACTATTAAGGGTGGAAATGTTTCAGGATATTCTGTAGGCTACTGAAAATTTCTGCCTATTAAAAGACTGTTGAAAAGTTTGTACAGGATTCTTTGAGAATATATGCACCTTTTCTAGAATTGTATTATTATAGAAACATGAACTCTTTTCCTTGCCGTTTCTCCAATGGGCACTTGGAATCAGAATTTGTTGAAAAGACAGGCATCACAGCTGCTTTTCTATTCAAGATTTTTTCAAGCTCAGGGATGAGGGGAAGTTTGAAGAATGTTTGTGGCTAGGTTGGAAATCAATGGAAAACGCCTTATGGTTTTACAACAAATCAAGTAGCACAGATTTGCTTTGTCTTTAGGAGTTAATCCACACTCTCTAAAAATACTCAAAAAGCCAGTTAAAGCAATTGAAATAAAAGTCTTTGCTGGAACCCCCTAGAGAGAACACACTGCTATGTCACACAGCTCTCACAAATGAGTGGGAGAGATCATCTTAAACCTTAAACTGTGTGTTTTAAAACACATGCCAATTGTTCTGATTCTTGCCATTAACAACTTCAGAATTAGCTTACAGATGGTAATCTCCACAAAGCAGTGACTTCTGTGTGGGAAACACAGGGAAGAAAGGTAGCTTTTAAATTTTTTTCTTTTACAGCAGAACAAAAGTGAACTAGGAGCCTCGGCACTAGGTAGGAAATACAACAATATTCACAGAAGTGTATGTCTGGCATTAGTAATTCAGAGAAAGTGATAAATAGTCAAGGGTTTGAGAGAGGCTGGAAATAAACTTTGAAACTATAAAAGCTGGAAGTTAAAGTGTTGAAAATTTCCTTGGCCATTTAAAAATTCATATAAACCAGTACATAGTTTCAAACTAACACCTTGGTGTGCAAATTCTAATGCCTCCCATAACCCTCCCAGACTTCAGACAATACTACAAAGCTACAGTAGTCGAAACAGCATGGTATTAGCACAAAAACAGACATATAGATCGATGGAACAGACAGCCCAGAAATAAACCCACACACCTATGCTTAATTAATCTTTGACAAAGGAGGCAACAACATACAATGGTGAAAAGACTGTCTCTTCAGCAAGTGGTGTCGGGAAAGTTGGACAATCGAGCGCAAATCAATGAAGTTAGAACACACCTTCACACCATACACAAAGACAAACTCAAAATGGCTTAAAGACTTAAATATAAGGCATGACACCATAAAACTCCTAGAAGAGATCACAGGCAAAACATTCTCTGACATAAATTCTACCAATGTTTTCTTAGGTCAGTCTCCCAAGGCAATAGAAATAAAAATAAAAATAAACAAATGGGACCTAATCAAACTTATAAGCTTTTGCACAGCAAAGGAAACCATAACAAAATGAAAAAACAACCTATGGACTGGGAGAAAATATTTGCAAATGATGGAACCAACAGGGCTTAATTTCCAAAATATACAAACGGCTCGTACAATTCAATAACAAACAAACAAAAACAACCCAATTGAAAAATGGGCAGAAGACCTAAATAGACATTTCTCCAAAGAGAACATACAGGTGGCCAACAGGCACATAAAAAGATGCCCTACGTCGCTAATTATTAGAAAAATGCAAATCAAAACTACAATGAGGTACCACCTTACACCAGTCAGAATGGTCATCATTAAAAAGTCTACAAATAATAAATGCTGGAGAGGGTGTGGAGAAAAGGGAACTCTCTTACACTGCTGGTAGGTATGTAAATTGGTGCAACCACTATGGAAAACAGTATGGAGGTTCCTCAAAAAACTAAAATTAGAGTTGCCATATGATCCAGCGATCCCACTTCTGGGCATATGCCCAGATAAAACTATCAATATAATTCAAAAAGATACATGCACCCCTATATTCATAGCAGCACTATTCACAAGAACCAAAACATAGAAACAACCTAAATGTCCACAGACGGATGAATAGATAAAGAAGATGTGGTGCATATATTCAATGGAATGTTAGCCATAAAAAGAATGAAATAATGTCATTTGCAGCAACATGGATGCAACTAGAGATTACCATATTAGGCAAAGTAAGTCAGAAAAAGACAAATACCATATGATATCACTTATATGTGGAATCTAAAATACGACACAAATGATCATATCTATGAAACGTAAACAGACTCACAGACATAGAGAATAGACTTATGGTTGCCAAGGGGGCGGGGGAGGGAAAGATTGGGAGTTTGGGATTAGCAGATGCAAACTATTATATATAGGATGGATAAACAACAAGGGCCTACTGTATAGCACAGGGAACTATATTCAATATGCTGTGATAAACCATAATGGAAAAGAATATGAAAAAGAATATATATATGTCAACGGGAGAGGCCACAACAGCGAGAGGCCCGCGTACCGCAAAAAAAAAAAAAAAAAAACCAAAAGACAAAAAACTGAATCACTTTGCTGTACAGCAGAAATTAACACAACACTATAAATCAACTATACGTCAATAAAATTAAAAAAACAAAACCAACAAAACCAAATTCTAATGTCTCCATTTTTCTGCCCAATTCCAAATAATAGTCCCGGATATAAAAACTGGAATAGGCTCCAAATATAAGAAATTGAGATAGAAAAACAGTGTGGCTGTTTATTTTAAAGGTGAGACAACAAGTAATCCCTAAAATATTAGTCATTTGTTTTTAAATTACCAAAAACCAAAAACAAACAAAAAAACCCTGACTACTAACAGTGAGGACTGCTGTATTTCTTCCTATTGTTTTAAGTGGTCTAGTGTTTTACAACGTGATATGATTCTGCCCAGAAATAAAGGAGAGGGAAGGATCACAAAAAAGACTAAGTTGGCCAGAAAGAAATGCCCTGCCACTTTTCAGCAGTAGAAGAGAGGTGAGGTAGATAATTCCAACTAGTGACTGGTCCCCAAGTCATTTTTCTTTGCCTTGGAAGTACAATGCCGGCTGTTTAGTTTTATATTTTCTTCTCAGTGGTTCTTCTTGCAGGCAATATTACTATGGAGGACTACTCAATTATATGGAGGAGGGAAACTTGAGGGTGACATTAGAGAGAACCAAACAGCTCAGAAAGCAGGGAAACGATCAACAGGAATTAGATATCTGCTATCATTACCCCCAGTGGCAGATAATCCATGCAAAAATATTTAGAGGTCAACTTGTTTATACCACATGCTCCTGTATCATTCGTTGAGTACCTCCCCTCACTCCTCCCCCTAAATGTGAAGGAATGTGGCTTTCTATGACTAAAGAAACTAATTCTACGAAAGATTTTCATCATAATAATGGTTAGGTAGCATGGACATAGAACAAATGATGGGTCACATGTTATTTCAGGAAAATCCAGTGCTTTAAATTATAGTGCTTGAAATTCAGGCACCTGGAGCTTAACCTAAGAAATTTCCTTGGAGACAGTCCTTCCTTGACTACTTTCGAAATGAAATATGCCCATTTCACCCACCTTCTCAAATAATGGGGTGTCTCGGCTTATATTTAAATTAATTTTATTCCTCTTTAGTTCCTAGACAGCCACACAACTCTTGTCATCACTCAGAAGGGCTCCATTTTCAAAATCTCTAAACCTGAAATCACCTCTCACTAGAGAGTTCTCTTTCTCCACCGCTTTCACTTCCTCACAGACAGTTCTCTTCAAATATCTCCTCCCACTTCAACCAGATGGCCTGGCTATGAATTTTAGAACTTCTCAGCAAGTTCCCATGGCCAATGGGATAAAGTACAAACTCCTTAACAAGATAGGCAGGGCTCTCCACTGATCTGGTCCCACCAACCTCTCTATTCTCACCTGCCTTCTATTGAGTTATATTACTCACATCTAGTTTCTGCTGAATGCTATTTCTAATCTTCCAAGAGGATAGCTCAACTTTTACAGTAACATGCTAAAAAGCATTGTTTCCTTACTGCCTATCCAATGAAAACGGACCGCTCAGCCTTGGCATTCAAGGTCCTCCATATCAATTCCAGGATTTTACAACCCTACAATGTAAAGTTTAGTAAATATTAACTCTGAACTTAGGAATCAAGGGCAGGGATGAGATCACAGGTAGGGATCAAGTGACCCCAGCTGTGAGAAGGAAAAGGCAGACTGCAGGGTCGGGGAACCTGCTGGGAATGACACTGCAAATGTTTTCACACATATATCTAATGCATACTTTGTGACACAGACATTTTTACACTGAACAAACCAAGGCTGAGAAAGTTAAAGTAACTCCCCCAGAATTACAAAGCTTATAAATGTCACAGGCACGGTTCAATGCCAGGCATCTTTCAATCCAGAACCCCCTTTATTTCCAACGCGCAAAGCTGCCTTCTAGTATTTATTTCCACACTGAATGTTTCTTCCATCACAATCATACTTACATTTCCAGGTCCAGACAAAATTCACAAAGACTTCCTTGAATTGCCCAACAATATATGGTCATTTATTCCTTGGAGAACTGTCTGCATAAGATGAAAGCGGTCTATACCTTTGCTGTCCATTAAGGTAGCCACTAGCCACAAGCGGCTACTAAGAACTTGAAATGTGGCTAGTGAGACTGAGGAACTAGATTTTAAATTTAAATGTAATTACATTAACTAGCCACACGTGGCTAGTGGATCACTAGCTCTAGGTCTCTGCTATTGAAAAGTGGTCAGTCAGCATTGGCCTCACCTGATTAGCCTATCATTAACTATGTTGAATCTCAGGCCCCGCCTCAGATCTGCTAAAGCAGAATTTCAAACAAGCTCTCCAGGTGATTCATCTGCACTTTAAAGTACGATAAACACTGCCCTCGAGCATTTGTTAGCAATCACATGGCTTTAAAAAAATCATACCTTGTATTTTATAATACAGGCTCCTGGAGGGAAGGAAACAGCTTTTTCAGATAGCTAAGTAACTATTTGTTGAATAGCAGGTATTTAAACAAGTCTATCTGGTGTTCCTTCTGGCCACATGCCTTCCAGCTTGTTGGGGAACCGAAGGCGCTTTTGGTCACCCTCCCTCCAATGTGGCTGCGCCCTGGGAGCCCTTCAAGTCACTTACCTGTGTGCACGCTTGGTTATGGGTTCCTTCAGACCATCAGACGGCCTCCGCGCTAGGGAAACCAGAGTCGGTCACCATATGACCCTCGCAGTGCGGACCCATGTAATCTTTTGTCCACATGCCATCTGTCCTTTCAAGGTCCTGGATGTCTTCTGGCCACCATCCTGCCTCAGCTACAGGGTCTCATGTGGAACTCTATCTGCATGCTCGCGAAGGAAACTTGGGGCTCTGCATGTATCAGGCTGACAGCCTGGAAAATCTTGGTTCTGTTTGGCCACTGTCCGTGCCTTGCACTGGTGCCCTGAGGGTTCTTCTGGGTGCCTTCCAGGGACTAGTCTACTGTAGAACCTGGGTTCCAGACTCCCTTGGGCCACTAGCCTTCTGGCTTGCAGGATAACTGAGTGAACTTTTGGCCACCTTCACTCAATAGCACTGCTGCTTCAGGAACCTATCTGTCACTAGCTTGCCTTCCTCTGAGATCCTGTGGACCACAAACACGCTCGCGTGCTAGGGAAGTGTGGCTCCTTTTGCTTACCATATTACCTTCCTGGTCCACCTGGAGAAAGCGTCCGGGCACCAGCGTGAACACGTGTGCTATGGTTCTGACTGTCCTTGTGGCCATCATGGGCTTTCCCTTTGCTGTGGAATGAAGAGCACTTCAGTCCACTGCCCATGCAGAGCACTGTCGCACCAGGGGCCTATCTGGTCACTATCTCGTCCACCTTTCTGGGATTTTTTGGTCCAAATGCTTGCCTTCGTGCTGGGGAACTCTTTTCGCTCATCGCAGTTTCCTCGAAGTGGTTCGCCAATGGTACCTTCCGGGCACTAGTGCTAAAGTTCCGGTGGTCCCTCTAGCTTTCACTTTCCCCCTGGCTAGGGAAACGGAAAAAATTTTCACCCACTTTCCTGCCAGTGCCTAGCCACACGGTAGGGCTCTTGGGATACTTTAGGCCACAAGCCCGCTAGTGTTCTGGGAGAAACTTGGCTCTTTTTGTCCACCATAATACCCTGATGATGGTACATCTTGTAACTTTCCCGGCGTCAGCTACCCCTAGAGCTAGGGTTCCGGTATACTTCAGTCTGTCAGTCTTCCATTTTGCTGGGGAACTTAGAGCACTTTCAGTCACCTTCCCTGCAGTGCAGTGATTCTCGGGAGGACCTATATAGTCGTTAGCCTACTCTCGCATTGAGGTTTTGGCGACTCTTTCGGCCACAATCTTGCCTGCGACCTGAGGAACTATGGCTGCTGTAGGCTACCGTAGTATCCTCTCACTGGTGCTTCTGAAGAACTATCCGGGTACCATCCTGTCCTCATGTTTGCGTTCCAGGGCTTTTAAGCTCACCTTCCTTACCCCTGCTGGGGAAAGGGGTGAACTTTCAGCCCTCTTCCCTACACCACGCTGGTTCTCCGAGGGCTTCTGTGGTTACTAGCTTGTAACCCTGGGATTTCTAAGATCTTCTGGGCTACAAGCCTGCCTGTTTACTGGGGAACTGTGACTCCCTAAGGTTACACCCTTTACTCGTGATGGTGCCCTGGGACAACCGTCCGGGCACCAGTCTGCCCACGTTCTGTGGTTCCTATGTCTTTGAGGCCATCAGCTTTCCCCATTGCTGAGGAATCGCTATCACTTTGAGCTTCCTTCCCAGCAGTGCGCTGATTCCCTGTGGGGGTGGAGGGAGAGGGGGACATCCGGTCATCCGCCTACCTGCCACCTGAGGTTTTGGAGATCCCTATGCTCTCAAGCTTCTCTGCATGCCGGGAAAACGTGACTCCTATCAGCCTGTGTCCTGTCCTCATACTGGTGCCTCCGGAGAACCAGTGGTTGCAAGTGTGCTAGGATACCTTTAGCTCTTACACTTAAGCCTTCTCCCTTGCTGGTGAAACGGATGAACTTTTTGGCCACCTTCCCTGCAGTGCGCTGGTGCTTGAGGGGTGGGGGTGGGGGGTGTATCAAGTTACTAGCCTTCCCTCCTGGGATTCCTTGGGCCACAGGCCTGCCTACGTGCAGGGGAACTGTGGTTCCTTTCGTCCTTATCCTCGCCTTGATCTCCCTGGAGAACCTTGTGACCACCAGCCTGCCCCTGTGCTATGTTTCCAGTTGTCCTTCCAGCCATCAGCCTTCCCCGTCACTGGTAAGCCGAGATCACTTGCAGCTGCCTTACCTGCAGCGCACAGCTGTCCTAAGTGCCCATCTGGTCACTAGCCTGCCTGCCCTCTGGGTTTTCTGGGTTACTTTTGGTCACAAGCCTGCCTATGTGATTAAAACAACAACAACAACTGTAGTTCATTCTGCCTGTAGTTGTTATCTTCATGCTGGTGCCTTTGGGGGAAACTTTCCTGTATCAGCCTGTGGATCTGCTATGGGTCTGGCCTTCCCCTTTGCTGTGGAACCAGAAGCACTTTAGGTCACCTTCCCTGCATAGCGCTGATGCCCTGGGGGCCCATCTGGTCAGTAGCATGCCTGCCTCCTGGGATTCCTGGGATCCTTAGGGACACAAGACTCCCTACATGCTGGGAAACTGTGGCTCCTTTTGTTTACATCATTTCCTCCTGATAGTGCCGTGGAGGAACCCTCTAAACACCTACCTGCCCAGTGCTGTGGTTTTGGTGGTCCTCAGGCCACCTGTCTTCCTGCTTCCTGGGGAACCAAAGGTACTGTGGGTCACTTTCCTTTAGCTACAGTGGTGCCCTGGTGACTTTCTGGTTTTCTTACCTGTTCTGTGCCATGTGCTGTGGTTCCTATGTTCTTTCTGGCCATTAGGGTTCCCCCTTGCTGGGGAATGAAGCACACTTTCAGTCATCTTTCCTGATGCCCTGGGGGAAGGTAAAATGGTGCAGCCACGGTTGAAAACAGTTTGGCAGCTCCTCAAAAAGTTAAGCATGAACTTACCATATGACTCAGTAATTCTACTCCTAGGTATATACTCAAGAGAATTGAAAACATGTCCACACGAAAACTTGTACACAAATATTCACAGCAACATTACTCACTATAGGCAAAAAATGGAAACAACCCAAAGGAAAACTAATGAATTGATAAGCAAAACTAATGATTGAATATTATTCAGCCATCAAAAGGAATGAAATATCCATGCTACAGCATGAATAAACCTTGAAAACTTTATGCTAAGTGAAAGAAGCCAGGCACAAAAGGTCACGTATTGTATGATGCCTTTTATGCTACAGCAGAATAGGCAGAAAGTGAAACAGTGATTGCTAGGGGATGAGGGAAGGGAGCAATTTGGAGATACATAGTTTCTTTTAGAGGTGATGAAAAGATTCTGGAATTAGATAGTGGTGATGGTTGCCAACATTGTAAATATCAAAAAAAACCCCTACTCAGTCTTACAGTTTAAAAATGATTAAAATGGTGAATTTTATGTCACGAGGGTTTTTGTCTTAATTTTAGAACATACATACATACATACATACATACATACATACATAAATAAACAAACATTTATTCCAAAGGCCCGGCTCAGAAATCCACTGTTTTAAATAGCTTTCTATGTGATTTTAATGGAGATGTTCCGTGGACTAGTGTTCGATCATCAGAGTGAAAAACCATGGATCCTAGGATAATTGCTTCAAACTTATTTTTCTAAAAATAAAAGTTGCTACTTACCAAGGACAAACAAATCACCTTTTCAAAGATGTGGGTGAAACATAATGATTTGCACAAGGTCATTATGGAATTTCTTTTTAAGAGGATTTTATAGGATTGAACTCCACACGGTGTCAGGGATCCCTGTGGAACTTTGTACAGTACAATCTACTGGTGCTCTCCCATTGACCACTTGGTAAAGCAATATTAGCTGAGTGCCCTTTGTGTATAGAACTAAAATCAGTCCCACTGTAGTTTCTTGCCTGGTGAAAAACTAAATGAAGCACTAATGGAACAGAGCAGGAGAAAGCCAAAGGAAAAAGAGCAGAGTTAACAAATACCTTTGCAAATCCTCTTCCACAACCCTGGGCTTGGCCTGTGAGCAACAACTCTTCCAAAAATGCTCATTCTGAGAGATTACTTCAAAGTCACAGCTGTAATCAGATAATGAGATCATGCCACTGAAGTTCCCATGATATATGTCAACAAAAGAGATGCTATCCCTGCAACTTCAATTGCCAAAGGGACTGCATGTGGATTCTAAAACAAAACAACCCCCCCCCCAAAATTCCTGAATTATCAGTATAAGAAAATGGACACACACTGGCTAAATCTAATATACTTGGTTTAAGTAAAGTTACAGCACAAAAATCATAATATTTTCACCATTTTATTTCATTTCACAGGACAAAAAATAAATCGTTCTCCAATTGCTTCATTTGCTGCCGTACTGTGTTTCAAGCCCCATTTTGTCAAACTTTAGTAGCCACCTTTTATGGCGCCATTTTTCTCTTAATTTATTCAGGTAGTTATAAAATGCTTAATGTGTCCTCGGCTCTGGGTATATGAAGACAAAAACAAAACAAACCAAAAGCTACAATTCCTGTTTCCAATAAACTGTTACCGAGTATAGGAAAGCATGGAAGGTGACAGTGAATTAAGAGATGGGATTGTGGGCTTGCCTGGTGGTTCAGTGGTTAAGAATCTGCCTGCCAATGCAGGGGACAAGGGTTCGAGCCCTGGTCCGGGAAGAGTCCACATGCCGTAGAGCAACTAAGCCCGTGCGCCACAACTGCTGAGCCTGCGCTCTAAAGCCCGCGAGCCACAACTACTGAAGCCCACGCGCCTAGAGCCCGTGCTCCGCAGCAGGAGAAGTCACCGCAGTGAGAAGCCCGCGCACCACAAGGAAGAGTAGCCCACACTCGCCCCAACTAGAGAAAGCCTGCACGCAGCAAGGAAGACCCAATGCAACCAAAAATAAAGGCAATTAAATAAATAAATAAAACCCCCTTGTCTTTTGCTGTTTAGTAAAGCCACCACACATTTTTTTTTTCTTTTGGATTTCCCCCCACTGAAGATTAGTTGTACAGTAGCAGGAGGTTCTGTGCTTCTTTGCCGAGAATACCTAAACCCAATAGTGCACATTAACTAACACCTTAAAGAAGATACTAACACAGGGACTGTAACAATATAATACAAGAATAACCCACTACAGTAAAGCAGGGCTTATCTCATGAATGCAGGAATTATAAAATATAAGGACATGCATTACTATAATTATGTTGATAATACAATAGCTGCAAGAAGGGATGTGCTAAAATTGAACATTTAAAGGTATTTAAAAAAAAGGAAGGGAAGGCTTTTCCATTAGTATATATAATTAATAGTCCTTATCCTGAACCTGTCATCATTATAGTCAATAGCAGATGTCTTAGACAAAGTCCCTGTAAACTCAGGAACAATAATAACAAGTATCTATGTTCACTGTTTTTGTATAGTAGCATTTTAGAAATTTTTATTAATGCAGTAAGTCATGTCAAAGAAATAGTAGTAAAAGAAAATAATACATAAAATTATTATTTTAAGGTGACTTGATTATATTCCTAGAAATCCAAGGCACTCAGCTAAAAATAACAACCTCTAGTATTAATGAAAGCTTAATCAAGGTAACAGTATCTGATAAATACTCAGAAGTCAGTAGTACTCTGTACCTTTATAAAAAGAGAACTAAAACATAATTTTAAGAAGGCCCAGTCAACAGAAATATAGTGCCCCTAAAAGCAGAAGAAATAAACGTTTATAAGATGTATAGAAGTTGACTAAATAAAACTAAATAAAAAATTTTATTTGTACATTGAAAAGAGGACCTGAATAAATGGCAAATCGTGACATATTATCAGATGGAAATACTGAATATTTTCTCATTGTTCTCTCCAAGTTATGTTTTCGATGACCTGGAATTCAATTTTTAATCTTAAATGATTTTTTTCTGGGAGTTGACAATTTTCTTCTACAGTTCCACTGTGAGAACAAATAGCTAACATTTGTAAATATACATTTGTAAAAAGGAATCCTCACAAAGGGATGAAGAGCTCCAGAAATGCTAACTGCATGGGTAAATATAGAAGATTTTAAAATTTAAATCATAATTTAAATTTCTATGTAAATCTTTTCAAAAGATAATTAACTGTTTTTCATAGAATTGCCATGTAATCCAGCAACTCTATTTCTTGGTATACACCCAAAGGTATTGAAAGCAGGATATTTATGCAACAATGTTCACAGCAGCATTATTCACAATAGCCAAAAGGTAGAAACAACCCAAATACCCATTGTTAGGTGAATGGGTAAACAACATATGGTATATACATACAATGGAATATTATTCAGCCTTAAAAAGGAAGGAAATTCTGGTACATGCTACAATGTGGATGAACCTTGAAAAGAGTATGGTAAGGTCAATGATGAAATAAGCCAGACACAAAAAGGACAAATGTTGTATGATTCCACTTATATAAAAAGGACAAATGTTGTATGATTCCACTTATATGAGGAATCTAGAGTAGTCAAATTTATAGAGACAGAAAAGAGAGTAGTGGTTACCAGGGCCTGAGGAGTGGGGCGAATGGGAAGTTATTGTTTAATGGGTACTGAGTTTCAGTTTGGGATGATAAAAAAAAGTTCTGGACCTTAATAGTGGTGATTATTGCACAACAATATGAATGTACTTAATGCCACTGAACTGTACATTTAAAAATGGTTAAGACAGTAAATTTGATGGTATACATATTTTCTACAATAAAAGGGTACTGTTTTTAAAATAACAATGTATTATGGAAACACACACACAGAACTGGAGGGGAGAAATGTAAGTATACTACGGTAAGGTTTTTTATTCTACGTGTGAGGTTTTGCACAGTTACACGTGAGTGGTATACAGTTGAAAGTAAACAGATAAGTTAAAGCTCTATACTATAAACCCTAAAGTAATCACTTAAATAAGAAAACAGAGTTATAAGCTAATAATCTAACAAAGGAAAAAAACAGAATAAAAATATTCAATTAATCCAAAAGAAAACAGAAAAAGAGAACAAAGAATAGTTTGGAAAAATAGAAAACAAGCAGCAAGATAAAAGGCTTCAACCTAACTATATCAATAATTATATTAAAGTTCTAATTGTTCCAATTAAACGTTAGAGATTGTTACAGTGGATAAAAATTCAAAAGTCTACAAGAAACATACTGTAAATACAAAGACAGAAGTAAGTTAACAGTAAAAGAATGGAAATGTATACCACGTTAACACTACTCAAAACTCGAGTGGCTATATTAACATCAAAGATTTCAGAGGAAATAATATTACCAAGGAAAAAGATGATTATTTCAGAATGAGAACAGGATTAATTCATCAAGAGACCATTATTATTCTAAACTTTTGTACACAGATGGCAAATAAGCACATGAAAGGACGCTCAACATTATTAATTATTAGGGAAATGCAAATTAAAGCTGCAATGAGATACCATTATGCACCCACTAAGAACGGCTAAAATTAAAAAGACTGATCATACCACATGTCAGTGAGGGTGTAGAACTGGAACTTTCATACAGTGCTGGTGGGAATATAATATGCGACAACTGCTTTGGGAAACAGTTTGACAGTTTCTTAAAAAGTTAGACACACACTGACAGTATGATTCAGTCGTCCCACTCTTATATATTTACCTGAAAAAAATGAAAGCATATATCCACACAAAGACTTGCACGCAAATGATCATAAACGATCATAACATTTGTAACAGCCAAAAACATGAAATGAACCAAATGTCCATCAATAGAAGAATGGATAAACAATCTAGGGTATATCCATCTAATGGAATGCTACTCAGCAATAAAATGAATGAACTATTGATACACACTACATCATGGATGAATCTCAAAATACATATGCTGAGTGAAATAAGCCAGAATGAAAGGGTACATTCTCTATGATGCCATTTATACAGAATTCTTAAAAATGAGATCAATCTATAGTGGCTAGTGGTTACCTGGGGTTGGTAGGAAGGGGCTATGAAAGGCAGGAGGGGAAAGAGGGAGTAGTAGTTGCAGCAAATATGTTCTATATATGAGTGTGATATAACATTTTACGGAAAAGCCTGAACGAAGTTTTTGGTCAACCCAACACATCACACTAAATATGAATGAAAAGTTATGTATAAATAAACTTCAATATAAATAAAAGAACAACATCTAACAAACGTAAAATGGAAAGAAATTGAATTCTATTGATTACTTATCAAAAATTGTAGAGGATGATTTCTAAGTATAGGAGAAATAGAAATAGTCACAAAGTAAAAGATGGACAAATAATTCTGTATATTCTGTACAAAAGAAAAAAAGCCATCTGGGAAAAATATTTGCAGCAAAAATACCTGAGGGTGAACATCTCTAATCTATAAAGGGTGCAAACAAATGGATCAATCCTAAGATCAGCAAGTAAACAGGAAAAACATGTGAACAGATAATTCACAAAAGATAAAATTCAACAAAAAATGTTCAATAAAAAAGAGGTAACATTTTCACTCACTTAATTAGTAAAGCCTCAAAAATGAATGCTGGTAAGTATGTGTTAAATCTGATATCCTTCTATGTTACTGCTGCTCTGAATATTAGCCTACATTTTATAGAATGTAACAGCTTTAGTTTTTAAGAACTGTAAAACTACTCAAATCCTTTCATGTAGTAATTTTCCTTCTGGGACTTTAGCCTAAGGAAATAATCCAAACTCTGGAACAGTCTTATGCATTAATATATTTTTCAAATAACAATGAAAATTAAAAACAGTCCAAATAGCTAAAATAGGAGACCTGCTAATTAAATTAGGGTATAACTGCTCAACGGAATATTTTATAGGCATGAAACAAAACATAGACACTATATAGCAATATGGAGAAGGCATATAATGCCAGGTTTAAAAGCATGATATTAAATTTTATGCACTCTATGATTAAAATAATATAAATATTCAAATGCACCAAATGTGAATGATAAATATAAAACAGATAGCAGTAGATTAGTGGGTGGTTTATTTTCCTTTTTTTTTTTTTTTTTTGAGCCCTATTTTCCTATTTTTTAACTTTAATGTTCTCATATTACTTTTATATTTAAAAATTTAAAATAGTTCATGATAAACTGTTTTACAGTAAGTGGGATATAAATGCCAAGATTCTTTGAAAAATGTTTATGGGTGAGTAGCCATATAAACATTGGAGCTTTTGGTGTACAAGTTGAACATTTGGGGGTTAATTTTTCTGGCACTCGTTTTCTTCCTGAGTACACTTATTTCTAAAGGCCCTCTAAATCTGACATTTTATGTTTCTCAGTGCTCCATCAATATTAATTAAGTTAAGCTTGGTTTCCACTGATCTTCTTTGTCTATTTGTGGACCACAAAATGCTAAACCAATCAGTTTATACAAACTGATCAATTCAATGAAAAAAGTCAAGGTGCTAATTATGCATTATATTGTCTCAAAGAAAGCTAAATGGATTTTGGTTCTTTAAGGCATTCTTTCACACTTTGGTTAAACCTTGAGGTGACGTATAGGCACCGATGAGGATCCGGCTATTCCTAAAAGGGTAAAAAAGAAACTTTTAGAGCTCTCTGGGCCACTCTGTATTGCAAACCACACTAATTTCTGATCTTATTATAACTCTGGATGGCTCAAATGAAAAGAATTATTAGATCTCTGCTAAGTATACTTCTTATTAACCCTAAGAGTAGCTTTCTTTGACCATTCTTTCCAAAATAGCCAATCCCCTGCTCTAATGCCACATCCCATAATCTTATTTTTGTATAGCACTTATTGCTATCTGAAATCATTTTATCAACTTGTTCACTTTTAATCATCTTTAATCACATGATCTTATCTGTCTTACCGCAGTATCCACTGGATCTAGAATACTGTAAACAGAAGGTGTTCAATTAATAACTGCTGAATGAATGAGTGAATGAATTTGACACCAGTAATGCTAAGGAATTAGCCATAACAGGACTGAAACCTATCATCCAGGACAAGATGAAGGTTAGAGAAGGCACCCAAATCCAGAGTTGGGACCAAAGACTATAGCCCAATGGGATGAAACAATCCCAATCCTCATTGTGGAAAATGGTTGGCACCAGGGTATTCAACAAGATGGTCTTGCGCATAATGGGAAATCTATACTATTCTGTGATTAAGGAGTAGAGTAAGGAGGTAAGGTAGTTTCATCATCACAATTCTTAGGCTCATTTTGGAAACTCTCAGAAATCACCAAATCTTAGAGGTAGGTGAGGGTTGGTAGGTATCCTACAACTTGGTAATAAGAGAAAGTCTTGGGACTTCCCTGGTGGCGCAGTGGTTAAGAATCCGCCTGCCAATGCAGGGGACACGGGTTCGAGCCCTGGTCCGGGAAGATCCCACATGCCACGGAGCAACTAAGCCTGTGCACCACAACCACTGAGCCTGCGCTCTAGAGCCCGTGAGCCACAACCACTGAGCCCACGTGCCACAACTACTGAAGCCCATAGGCCTAGAGCCCATGCTCTGCAACAAGAGAAGCCCGCACACCGCAACTAGAGAAAGCCTGCACGCAGCAATGAAGACCCAACACAGCCAAAAAAAAAAAAAAAAAAAAAAACGCCTCAGACCAAATCCTGCTACACACATAGACATTTAGTAACAAGCAGGCAAGAAGAGCCATATAATCCCAAACTAAAGAATCCTCGATTCTGTTCTTTCTGGTGGTCCATAAGTAACATGCATAAAATGTTCACCTGAGACAAATACAGTATTATTGTAGTGGTGGGGGTAACCACCCACTATAAAAAGATGATCGGGAATATTCCGGAACAACTGGGTTCTGGGTTTAGGGTTAAACATGTGCCAAAACTAATGATAAATGTTAAGGACTTGCTAGATTCTCATACCTTGCTTACTCAAAGATGGGTGGTGTCTTTAAAGTACTTTAGCCACCATCTTGAATACCACCAACTGTACCTATGACCACCCATTTCTAACATTTCTTAGCCAAATTCACAAACTATAAATTTCACTAATGAAAATCCATTTCTACCACTGATTATGCTAGCTAGCAAAACTTCTAGTATTGATGGAAGATAAATGTAGTGAAGATATTTGTAGTAGCAGCCATCCCTGGAATGGCTTTTCTTAGTCATCGTTACCTCACCATTCCTGGGATGTGGATTCTTGATTAGGATCACTGATTGCTCCTAAGGGTAGATTAAAAGTGACACATTTGTATCAAGCAGTCTACACTGAAGTATTTTAAAGAAAATTACAGATGTTGTAAATGGTATCTCTGTTCATAACCAAGAGGGCCTTAGCTAGGGAAGCTAGAGGTATAATGAGGAGGTAAACTGGAGGAAATATTGAAAGATATGAAACCACAAGGACCAAGTAGGGATTTAAGACAGGCAACAATCTCATGTCAGGGCAGAAAGCTGCTCAGGTAACTGAGCAATCCACAGAGATGGTACTAATATAAGTGGGTCCTACCTAGAAGAGGGAAAAAAAGGCAGAGATGAGACATTTAATCAGGAGCAACATGGATAAGCAGAACTTCTCTCCTGGGGAACAAAGTCTTTAATCTTGGCACTGGTGAGCCTGAAGAGTCCTGAAAGTCAGCAATTATGTGAAATCATGTTTTAATAAGTCCCACAGCTGTTTTGTTTTGTTTTTTTTTTTTTGGTACGCGGGCCTCTCACCGTTGCGGCCTCTCCCGTTGTGGAGCACAGGCTCCGGACGCGCAGGCTCAGCGGCCATGGCTCACGGGCCCCGAACCCACGTCCCCTGCATCGGCAGGCGGACTCTCAACCACTGTGCCACCAGGGAAGCCCAGTCCCACAGCTTTATGAGGGAAACGAAGAGAAATGATAAGCGTCGCAGTTCCTTGAGCTTATATGTACATAGGAATATACTCTTATCTGGAGTCCAGGTTACAAATCACATTTCATTGTAACTTTTTAAATTTGTAATCCACTATATTTAATTTTATGAATTTAAAAAAATCCTGAGATGTGTCCACAGGATGCCAAGGATTTCATAGCATATAAAATGTTAAGAATCTGTGTGTATATGTTGGAAGACCTCCATGAGGACTCAGAAGTTGAGTGAAGATAAACCTAGGAGTAGGTTAGGGGTGGTTATCAGAAGATCCATGAACCTGCAACAGGTGGAGACTAAGCGGATGCTGGCGTACAAGGCAGGAGCCAGTCCCACCATTTATATCCAAATGAAATCAAGGAAAATTTAATCATAAGGGGAAAAGCTGCCACAAGAGGCTAATATAAAAGAGGTATATTAAAGAGGTTGGACTGAATGAATACGAACCTCATCTAACAAAGCAGCTCATCTACTGCTTTTAGTGTCCACATCCCCAAACTGTGTCTTTCAAGCCTACCCCTAGACACAAATTCCAGGGCAAGTAGTTTATTTAGGGAGACACAGTAGAGGAGTGGGGAAGTGAAACAAAGAATGGAATCCAGGCAATAAAATGTTGTGTCATTACTACTGTGGGCAACTGGAACTTAATCTCACTGGGGGACCCTGGGACCCAGAGTATAACAGCACCTCAGAGATAACGCCACCTGAGGGACAAGGGCACTGAGATGTTTATGCACCAACTTCAGTCAGTCACGGGTCAAAGGCTGTTCTTGCAGGGAGGCATTTATGTCTTGGCATTTCTGGCCTCGTGTTTATATGGTAGAGTAGAAGTGCTGAGGAGTTGAAGTCCAGAGAAAGCCCAAGGGCAAAGGCAGGCAGATGCTAGCAGCTGGCAGGGCACTGAAATGTGAAGGGCTGAGGAAAAATGGGTGTGGTGGTGGGGAGGAGATCTACCATACTTGGTTAGTAACAGTTGCAATGAACTTTATATAATGGAATGTCAGAAGTCAGACGAAGGGGAAATTCAGATCTCTGTGCACCCTCCCTCCATGTTTCAGCTTTCTTAACCACTGCTGTGGCCCTCCTCCTCTGTGGTGAAGAGAAAGAAGAGGTAGAGAGTCAAAAATTTCTTCTCCAAAATGATTTTTATAGTTCCCGAAGTCTGAGCAGCAGATCCTCGGCTGTAACCAGAAGTAAACATTGAGGCTGTACCCAAAGACTGCAGTGCTTTTTGTCTTCACTACCAGTGGGGGTAGAGTGTGAGTGGAATTAACCGAAGGTTGAACATATAAGGCACTTAGAGGGCTGCTTCTTACCAGGCAGAGGAGGGAGAGTCTTCTGTTCAGCTCCAAGCTCACACTGTTCTCCATCCTCTTGGATGACTCAGGAGAATGGATCTTTTCAAAGGCATTAAAGGGACCTGTGGAAAGAAAAATGGTTTTAAAAGCATGATGAAATTAAAAGAAAAACAAAACAAAACTCCTGGCATCTGTGCCCTGAAACATCATCCAACTCCTATGATAAGTGCGTCAAGCACAGCCTTTCACTTGGGAGTGCTTGTGGTCCTGGCATTCTTCCCTCCTTGAAACTAGAGAGAGCCATCCCTATGCCCAGGTCACTGAATAATAAAGTTTATGTTGCTACTACTGACATTGATTTTGCCCTGAGAACAAAATGTGAGAAAGAGCTGGATTTCTGTGAGAAGCCACCAAGACTTGAATTTTAGAAGGTGAATTTGTTTTTTGAACGGTACATTATTATTATCACCCAAACTGCTCTTTTCTGGACAAGTGTACGAAGCCTAGAAAACATTTGAAAGCTGTAATCATAGGGGGCTAGTCTGTGCTAAATGGAATATCATAAGCCTCTTGCTGTAGCTGGGCCTCCAAAGTTTTAATCAGGTCAGAAGAGAAGGAATTAACCCTTTATAATCTGAAAAATGGGTTTTGAAGATGATTTTCGCCCTTTAAAAAGAATTCTTTTTGGTCTTCAAGACTATCCAGAAAAGTCTTTCGAACATATATGGGCTCAGAAGCAAGGTTTCTTGTGACTGTATGTGTCTAAGTGTTTCTATTGACCCTTTCCAGTCAAGGATCACTAGAGAGAAGAACATCTTAACCAGAAATGGCAGTGATGATTCACAAATACAAATGGAGGGGTTTTTTCTCACTAAGTAATTGAAAATATTTTTTATAGTCATCACGGAAATGCTTCTCTCAGTTCTAGAGGTCAGAGTTTACCTGCTGTTATTCTCTAGGAAAGTACCTCGTATTTTTAGTAGGCTCTTTGGTTTGGAATGATAATAAGACGACCTGCCATTTTCAAGAATAAAAGTCACTGATGATTGATTGGGGATTAGGTAGGCTTCATTTATCTGGGTGGTGATGCTGAAATGGGGAAAGAATCTGAGATATATTTCATCCCAAATGGCCTCTGATAATGTTCAACGGAGTGTCCATCTGTCTTTCTAGTGGTCCAACTAAGGATTTCGTAATGTTTTTATTTTTAAAAGTTTGTTGTGGCTTTGATTTGAGTCAGCTTCTAAGTACATGCACACATGGATTTGACTCCATTGAGGTGGCTCAACCTGGCCTTGGAGAAGTCACTTGGTAACAGAAAAAGTTTGCTTAGCTGTAAAATGATGGCTTCTCTGAGGTCCTTTCCTCAATTACAGACAGTGTTCTGTCTATACTCTTTACCTTTGCAGCTACCTCCTGGTGAATAAGCTAGTCAGAGGGGAGAGGGAGGCTCTGAAAAGGTGGAAGAAGGGAAAACGGAAGTGAGGAATATTTTACCGCTTTCTTCTGGAAAGAGTTATTTCTTTTTTCCCGCTCAATTCTGATTTACAGTTAAAAATAAGACGCGGCTAATCTACTTCATTATTTCTTTTACACCTAAGAAGGCTATACGAACATTGTTTCTCAGGCTCATAAAGGAAAAAGAAGAAAAAGTGTATCTATTGCTGTCTCATTTTCCTCAACAGCTGAAACATTTTCTCTAGGATTCCAGACCAGCATACAAATGTGAAGTTGAGAGGAAGATGTATTTGGAATGGGATACCAGCAATTTTACTACAGGACTAGACCTGCAGGGACGTGCATCTCCTTTCCCTTATTTCCTCAAAAAGTAGAGTGTTGGATGTTGAAGGCAAATTTCCAGTATACTCTATCAGTGTGGTAACGATTAAGCTGACTGGGCCAATATATATTTCTTCTAATAGACTAGGAAGGTACTTTTGGCTTCAGGACAACTAGTTAAATGGTTTTCTTTTTTATTACCTCTATGCAGGAAGGGTCTATGCAACAGCCCTTAAGTTAGTTGCACATAAGCACACGTGCCCCTTTAACATGGATTTCTTACTTATAAGTAAAATTTGGGTAGGTATAAGCCTACAGATTGTTTTGAAAAAGTTACATAATTGCAATCTGGCACAGTTGAGAGTTGCTCACTGCTTGAACAACAGAAAGACTATCAGTCATCTTTTATCATGTCTTCAGAACTCACAGAGAAATGTAATTTTAAATATTGGGCCCTTAATGAAGACCCAGTTTTTCAGCAGTAAAACTCAACACAGTTGAAAACAGTACCCCATTAAGGCTTTAAACTGTCAGTCTTGATCCTTTTTAATCTGAATTGTTTTTCTTTCAGTTTATAATATGCAAACAATGTTATCATTAATATTCACTCAATCTGAGGCCTTCAGTGTAGCCAGATGCTAGCAGAGCAGCATCTCTGTGGAACCAAATACTCTGCATTAAGAAAACTGTCCATAATGCGTCTAGCTAAATTGCAGATAAAATGTAACCCCATCTCACATGGACTTAGCATTTACAGGAAAATTCATTGAATTAGCTCCAGAAAGAAAGGCAAAAGGGCACATTTATCTACATTGATGGAAATCATAGATAGTTTTTTAAAACGGAGATTCTAAGAGCCAGGGATGGATGGGATCCCAGTTTCTAAATGTCTATACATTGGAGACAGGATTGATAGTCTTATTAGTCTGTGCTTTGTGTACTTAAAACATCCCAAGTTTCTGGTGCTAAAAGATTTATACATCATTTTATATTTATAACTCATTTCTATTCATTACTCTTCAGGGTAGATGCAAGCAGGTTGTTCTGGTACTGGCCCCAGGTTTCAGAGAAGATGACAGCTGCCACTGAGAGATTATGTGATGGGATAGAAGCTTGCGAGTGGCAGCAGTAGTTTTGTTTCTGTTTTTGTGGTACGCGGGCCTCTCACTGTCGTGGCCTCTCCGGTTGCGGAGCACAGGCTCCGGACGCGCAGGCGCAGCGGCCACGGCTCACGGGCCCAGCCGCTCCGCGGCACGTGGGATCTTCCCGGACCGGGGCACGAACCCGTGTCCCCTGCATCGGCAGGCGGACTCTCAACCACTGCGCCACCAGGGAAGCCCAGCAGTAGGATTTTAACTGAGTTTTTCATGTCTCTTAGAATATGTGGTCAGAAGTGAAAGAGAAACTTTGGAGGTTCAGAAGATTTTGCTCAGATTAGATAACTTCCCCCAAACCCTGGTAGCTAGAACTTTACTCAGTACTGTTAGATCCTAAGAAGTCTACACTTCCCCTCAGAGCCCCCTTGGGGCTATGTGTTGTGGCTACTAAATGAGGGGAGTAGGTAGAGGAAATGGTTGCTGTTGATCAGCCCTGAACCTTCTCTCTATGTCATCATTCCCTGACACCCTATATTTAAAGATGGAGAGAAGAGGCCAACATAATAATATAGTGTTAAGAGTTACCTATCAGGAAACAAAATGTAACTGTGATTTTCACCCACTCTCAAGTAAGAGGAAACAAGTGGGTGCTCCATTACATTGATTATCTTAAGACTTATTATGTTGGAAATTTCACAGAAGAGGAAAGTTAACCATCACCATGTCTTACTGTAAGAATGGCTTTGCTCCCATATATGTGCTTTGGGAGCAACACACCATGAAATTGTCTTGGCATTGTTTCTAAAAATATTTTTTTTCTGAGAATACTGTTCTGTGAAGTTAAAAAATTTAATCGTGGTAAAATACACATAACATAAAATTACTATCTTAGCCATTTTAAGCATACAGTTTAGTAGTATCAAGTAAATTCACATTGTTGTGCAACCAATCTCCAGAACTCTTCATCTTGTAAAACTGAAACTCTATATCCATTAAACTACAACTGCCCATTCCTCTCTCCTCTCAGGCTCTGACAACCACCATTCTACTTTTTCTATCTATGAATTTGACTACTCTAGATACTTCACATAGGTGGAATCATACAGTATTTGTTTTTTGGTGACTGGCTTATTTCACTTAGCATAACGTCATCAAGGTTCATTCATGCTGTAACATATGTCAGAATTTCCTTCCTTTTTAAGGCTGAATAATAATCCATTGTATGTTTATAACACATTTTTTTAATCCATTCATCCACAGATAGACAGTTGGGTTGCTTCCACTTTTTGGCTATTGTGAATAATACTGCTATGAACAGGGTTATACAAATATCTCTTTGAGACTCTGCTTTCAATTATTTTGGATATATACTCAGAAGTGGAATTGCTGGATCATACGGTAATTCTATTTTTAATTTTTTGAGAAAGTGCACATCTGTTTTCCATAATGGCTGTACCATTTTATATTCCTACCAGTGGTGCGTAAAGGTTCCAATTTCTCTACATCCTCATCAATATTTGTTACTTACTGTTTTTTTAATAGTAGCCATCCTAATGGGTGTGAGGTGGTATTTCATTGTGGTTTTGATTTGCATTTAACTAATGATTAGTGATGTTGAGCATCTTTTTATATGCTTGTTGGTTTTTTTTATATCTTCTTTGGAGAAATGTCTATTCTAGTCCTTCGACTGTTTTTAAATCAGGGTTTCTGTTGTTGTTGTTTTTGTTATGTTGAGATCTGTGAAGTTTTGTGGTAAAAGGACCTTATGGTCAAAGAGTATGGGAAACCCTGATTGTTTTATCACCTCTTAAAGATTGCAGTATACCTGCATCATATTAAAGGCTCTGAGAATTACTGTGCTAAAGAAAGTTGCTAACTCTGTGTAACACGGTATTTTCCATACATAACTACTGTGGAATCATTTTACACTGAACACTTATTCCCATCTTGAGCCAGTGGGTAGCCACTGAATGCAATTTGTGAAAAGCTCTTCTAAGGGTTTAAAACAATAGTTCATGAAGAAACATTTCCATTTGAGAAGGAATAACTGTTATAGCAGGCTTCAGCATGCCGTGTCTCCCATCCAGACAAGCTTTTCTCTTTCATCACCTTGCAGATATTTATTGAGTACTGACTCAGTGCTGGGGATATGGAAAAAATAAGTTTTAGCCACTTACTTCAAGAATCTCGATGGGGAGGTAAATAATTACAGTAGAATTTGGTAAAGATGCTGTGATAATGGTAAGACACATTATCTTAGGTTGTTTGGTCACAAGTAACAGAAAGCAAATCAAACTAGCTTTAGCAAAAGAGAGGTGTGTGTTAAAAGGATACAGAGGGGTCTTGTGAAACTCAAGGGCAGGAATGCAGCCAGTTTAAGGAAATATCTGGAAAGAAGCTAGGACTCTCTACTTGTCCTTTCTTCTCTCTGAGTGTCTGTATAAATTTTCTACTATGCACAATATTCTTTTTATACGACTGCCATAAAGCCTTTTACTTTACATATTATAGTTGTATGCACTTGCAGAGAATATTTTGGGTTTTTTTTTAAGTTCCAATTCTAAATTCCAAGGAAAGAGAATAACTAACTCAGTGTGTATCAAGTATCTATACATGGTTCAGTCAACTGTGGCCAGGGGGATGGAGTCACTTATCAAAACATGACTGCTATGGACCTAACATCCTCTCTTACTTCATCTCCTGTCACTTCTGACATCCAGTCCCTGCTCTGCTGATGCCATAATGATTGTCTATTGAGAAAACCAAATATAACTAACATAAAAAGTTTAATACTGATAAGGTAATTCTGAATAAACATTCAAAGCCTTACCTACATACCAGCAATAAGTAATTCAAAATGTAATGGAAAATTACAACCCATTTAAATAATAAAAATACAATTTAAATAAACATTATTCTTAACAAGAATATGCAAGACTAAAACATTTTTTTTTTTTTTTTTTTTGCGGTACGCGGTCCTCTCGCTGTTGTGGCCTCTCCCGTTGCGGAGCACAGGCTCCGGACGCGCAGGCTCAGCGGCCATGGCTCACGGGCCCAGCCGCTCCGCACCGGGGCACGAACCTGTGTCCCCTGCATCGGCAGGCGGACTCTCAACCACTGTGCCATCAGGGAAGCCCAAGACTAAAACTTTTTAAATTTAAATGACAAGGCATTGATCTTGGCTAAAATATCTAAATTGGGTTTTCCAGAAGTTGAATTTTGAAACTCAGTTACTGCCATCCTTTATGCCTCTCTATTTTATACCAACTTGGACAAAAAGTGAGAGTAGTCATTGACGTGAACCACCTAGCTTCAATGAGACAGACAGCGGATATTCATTTGCTGACTTACGCTGTCACCTGCCTTTATATATGTTAGCAACTTGAACTAATTGTTGAGGTAGTGAATAAGTAAGAAAGGATTTAGGCAATTTCAGGAAAGATAGATTAGCTCCCAGAAGCCAGAGAACGATAAATCAAAGAGGAATCCAGGTCTAAGAAGTTTGCAGAGAGCAAATTCATCACACACACACAAAATTTTAGTTAAATACTACTCACCTGAGGTTCTGTCTTTTCCTGATTTGCAATTTGAGAGGAAATTTGAAGATACAGAGAGGGAAATGTTTGGGAATAACGTTTTACATATTTCACAGGGAAGCATCTTCATCTTACGGGTTTTTAGAAAATTTATTCTATGAATGATTTCCCCCAAATATTATATTTTTACTATAGACATTAGACCGTTTTAACTTAGGTAACAAAAATCCTAAATTTGTTATCCCATTCTTTAAAACTGTTATATTACTCTGTTCTGCTAAAATTTATGCTTTTCATTCACATAACTCTTCCTCTTCAAATAGTTTAAATTCATGAGGCTAGATAGTACTGCTTTTCTCTTATCCTGTGAAGCTTTTAACTCTAACACTGTGAAGGCCTCTTATTTTTTAAACATGTTAATTTCTTGAGAAATACAGTTTCTTTAATCCTAGGTGCTTTGGGTTTTATGACATTTCTTACTGCAGGCATTGGAAAATTATCATTTTTAAATGGCAATTAAGTGGAAGTATCACATTGTTTGCCATATATTATTTAGACTCAAATATTATTCTTTGGCCAAGTAGAGAAAAAAAGTAATTTCAAGAGCAAACTAAGCGACTTTTTCCCCTTTTCATCTGAACTTGGGTATACATAGTAACTCCAACGATTAAGGTTGTAACAGCAGAAGTGCATAGGTTATTAACACTCTCCTAATTGACAGTTTTAACAGAGAAGCATATGATTGGCATCATCAAATCTCTTGTAGACATTTTAACATGCAGACAGATTCATTCACTTATTGAATTCAACAAATTATACTGTCAACTGATTTCCAGCACTGAGGATTTTCCATCTATTCTTTAAAACAGGGGTGAGCAAACTATGGCCTGCAGGACAAATCCATCCAATTTCTTGTTTTTTTTTGTAAATAAAATTTTAGTGGAATACCACTGACACCACCAAACATTCATTTACATTTTGTCTCTGGTTGCTTTGATGCTGCAACAACAGAGGTGATTAGTTACAAAAGAGACCATATTGACTGCAAAGCTGAAAATATTTAATATATGGCCCCTTAGAGAAAAACTTTGCAGAGAATTCCAGTTCTAGGCCCAAAATATAAAGATCTTAGAAGTTGTCATTCCTGTCCTTATAACTCCTGTCCTTTCAGCTAAGCAAACTGAAAGTTGATTACTTTTTAAGGACTCATCAGAGAACTAAGGCCACACAGCAAACTGCCATTCCAAAATCTGGGGGGAGAGGTGAATGCAGAGTCACTGTCAAGATTTGCTTACCTGGATCAGAAGCCACTGGGTCATTACTAGTAGGAACACTCAAATGGTAATCTTCATTAATTGCCAGAGCTTAAGTATGGGCTAGCATGAACATAGGAAAATCCTGGAGTCTTTGGGCACACCCACACTTTCATAGAAGTTACCTCCAAAAACATCACCAGTGTGGAATGCTGAGAAAAATGCCCTCAAGGCTCTGGCAGGGGGAGGAGAAGTATAACCATTTTGAAATATGCCCAGAGTGTTCTCTATAACAAAGGTCTTGTCCCACAAGGGGGACAGACATTCTCTCATTCCAGCTACCTTTAGCCTTCCTGTCTCATCCAAGGAGGGAAAACTAAGGAATGCTCATGAAGATCACAACTTGGGACACAGGTCCAATAAAAGACTGAGATTTAATCATAAGGTAATAGCATGCTTGTCCTCCCCTACCCCTTATCACCACATCAAACAGGAATCCAGTAAAACAGCAGTGAATCAAGCCAAATGAGCTACAAGACAGACTCTCTCTGAGAAGGAGTGTTTAGGGAAGGTTAAAGTCTATAGCTGAGAAAAAGACAAGGCCACAAGAGGAATTTGAATCCTCTGGCCTCTACTGCTGCAGCAAATATTAAACACAGCTCAACTCCTAACCAGATTAACATAAAACATCACACTAAAGGCCTATTTCCCTCAGCTTCTATTACTTGATAAATCATGTCCAGCTTTCAACAAAAATTAAAAAGGCATTCTAAAAGGCAAAAAAAAAAAGTTCTGAAGAGACGACGCAAATATCAAAACCACATTCAGAAACGACAGAAATGTTGGAATTATCAGACAGGGAATTTCAAATAATTATGATTAATATCTTAAAGGGTCTAATGAAAAAAGTAGATAACATGCAGGAATATGGGTAATGTTAAGCAGAGAGATGAAAATTCTTAGAAAGAATTTAAAAAATACTAGAAAAATTCTAAAAGCACTGAAATGGAAATGAATGTCTTTGACAAAGCTGAGGAGAGAATCAGTGAGCTTCAAAATAGGTCCATAGAAACCTCCCTAATGGAAACAGAATATTCAAGAACTGTGGGACAACTTCAAAAAGTGTAACATACTTGTAATAGGAAAACCAAAAGGAGAAGGGAGAACAGAGCAGAAGAAATATTTGAAGTAAGAACACCAAGAATTATCAAAAATTAATGACAGAAACCAAACCACAGATCCAGGAAGCTCAGAGAACATCAAGCAGATGAATATCAAAAATGCCATACCTATTTATATTATATTTAAACTGCAGAAACCAAAGACAAAGAAAATCTGAAAGAAATTTCCAGAGGGGGGAAAAACATTTTATCTATAGAGGAACAAGGATAAGAATTACAGTATACATCTTGTCAGAAACCATGCAAGCAAGAAGAGAGAGAATGAAATATTTGAAGTGCTGAAAGAATAAAACGCCAGCCCAGAATTCTATATCCAGCAAAGTTATCCTTCAAAAGTGAAAGAGAACTATTTTCTCATACAAACAATAACTGAGAGAGTTCATTTCCAGCAGATCTACCTTGCAAGAAATATTTTTAAAAGTTCTTCAGGGCTTCCCTGGTGGTGCAGTGGTTGAGAGTCCACCTGCCGATGCAGGGGACACGGGTTCGTATCCTGGTCCGGGAAGATCCCACATGCCGCGGAGCGGCTGGGCCCGTAAGCCATGGCCGCTGAGCCTGCGCGTCCAGAGCCTGTGCTCCACAACGGGAGAGGCCACAACAGTGAGAGGCCCGCGTAATGCAATAAAAAAAAAAAAAGTTCTTCAGGGAGAAGTGAGATGATATAGATTAGAAACTTGAATCAAAACAAGGAAAGGAAGAGCGTCAGAGAAGGGATAAATGAAGGAAAATAAAATAGTTTAATGTTTAATTCTTTATTGAACTAAAATATGACTCTTTGTATAAAGTACTACTACTAACAACGGATAGGTGAACTGAATGACAGCAATATCATAAGGGATGATGTGAGGGAGGAATTGGGAATACTCAGTTATACTGCACCTACACTACAACTGAAGCGTTATAGTGTTATTTGAGGGTGGATTTATACTAGTTAAAAATATGTATTGCAAACGCTAGAAAAAACTGCTAAAATTTATAGAAGTAAGCATAATTGATATGTTAAGACTGGAGATAAAATGGAATCATATGATATAATCAATTTAAACCAGAGAAGGCAGAAAAAAAGAGGAGAAAGAAAAAGAAACAAAAATAAGTAAATCAATAAAAAGCAATTACATGATAGATATTAACCAGCTATATCAATAATCACTTTAAATGTGAATGGTAAAGTGAGGGAGTGGCATGGACATATATACACTACCAAACGTAAAATAGATAGCTAGTGGGAAGCAGCCACATAGCACAGGGAGATCAGCTCGGTGCTTTGTGACCACCTGGGGGGCGGATAGGGAGGGTGGGAGACGCAAGAGGGAAGAGATATGGGAACATATATATATATGTATAACTGATTCACTTTGTTATAAAGCAGAAACTAACGCACCATTGTAAAGCAATTATACTCCAATAAAGATGTTAAAAAAATGTGAATGGTATAAATACAACCAATTAAAAGACAGAGATTTTCAGAGTGGACTACAAAAAAAGACTCAACACTATGTTGTCTATAAGAAATCCACTGTAAAAATAAAGACTCAGGTAAGTTAAAAGTAAAGGGATGGAGAAAGATGTACTATAAGAACACTAATAGGAAAAGATGGAATAGCTACATTATTTTTACATAAAGCAGACTTCAGAATAAGAAAATTATCAAGGAAAAAGAAGGACACTACCTAATGATAAGGGAATAAGTTCTCTAAGAAGAGAATAACGTCTGTTCACCTAACAAGAGAGGGTCAAATATATGAGGCAAAAACTGGCAGAACTGAAAGAAGAAACAGAAATCCAATACTGTAGTTGGAGACTTAGACATCTGCCTACATCAATAATTGATAGCTCAAGCAGTCAGAAAATAGCTAAGGAAAGGTTGATCAACTTGATCTAACTGACATTTATGAAATACTTCCAACAACAGCAGAAAACACATTCTTCTCAAGCTCACATGGAACTCAACAAAACAGAACAGATTTGGGGCCATAAAACACATATTAACAAATTTAAAAGAATTGATATCATACTCTAAGTTATATTACTTAGACTACAATGGAATTGAATTAGAAATCAATAACAAAAAGATAGCTGGAAAATCCCCCAATATTAGGAAATTAAACAACATACTTCTCAACACCACAAAGGTCAAAGAAGACTCAAGAGAAAAGAAAAACTATTTTGAACTAAATGAAAATAAAAATACAACTTATCAAAATTTGTGGGATATAGCAAAAGCAATAGTTAGAGGGAAATTTATAGCACTAAAAACACATATTAGAAAAGAAGAAAGTGCTAAAATCAATAATCTAAGTAAGCATCTACTTTAGGAAATTGAGAAAGAAGAAAATTAACCCTAAAGCAAGAAGAAAAGAAATAATATAGATTAGAGCAGAAATCAGTGAAATTGAAGACAGGAAAACAACAGACAAGATGAATGAACCAAAAGTTGGTTCTTTGAAGAGATGAAAAATATTGATAAATCTCTCCAGGCTAACCAAGAAAAAAATGAGAAGGCAATAAATTATCAATATTAGATATGAAAGGGGAAACATCACTACTAATACAATGGACATTAAAGGGATAATAAAGGAATACTATAAACAATTCAGTGCCCCCACCCCCAATTTTGTAACTTAGATGAAATAAACAAATCCTTTGAAATACACAAACTACCAAAATTTACACGGAGAAATTGATTATCCACATAGGCATATGTATTTTAAAGAAATTGAATCCATAACTAATATCCTTCCAAAAGAAAAAGCACCAGGCCCAGATGGTTTCACTTGTGAATTCTACCAAATACTTAAGGATGAAATGATACCAATTCTCCATAATCTCTTCCAGAAAATAGAGGCAGAGGAAATGCTTCCAAACTCATTCTATGAGGCCAGCATTACTCTAATAACAAAACCAGATAAACCCATTACAAGAAAGGAAAACTACAGACTATTATCTCTCATGAAAGTAGATACAAAATTCCTCAAAATAATATTGCACAACGTATAAAGTATTTTAACACC
This sequence comes from Physeter macrocephalus, assembly GCF_002837175.3. Classification (NCBI taxonomy): domain Eukaryota; kingdom Metazoa; phylum Chordata; class Mammalia; order Artiodactyla; family Physeteridae; genus Physeter; species Physeter macrocephalus. Next base: position 6,527,202 of record NC_041234.1, read on the forward strand.
ATGACCAATGGAGATTTATTGTAGTTGTGTAAATGTAGTTATATATTAAAAAATCAATCAATTCAATAATACACCACATTAAGAGACTAAATAAGAAAAATCATATTATTATATAAATTGATAGAGAAAAAAATTGGATAAAATCCAATACCCATTCACGATAAAAATTCTCATTAAACTTGAAATATAAGGGAACTTCCTAAACGTGAAAAAGAACAACTACAAAATATAGCTAATATATATATATATTACATATAGCTAATATCATACTTAATGGTGTTAAACTGGACATTCTTCCCCTAAGATTGGGAACAAAGCAAGGATGTCCTATCTTATTTCTGCTATTTAACATCACATTGGAAGGTCTAATCAGTGCAAAAAGACAAGAAAATCAAGTAACTGTTATATTTATTTAGAAGGAAGAGGAAATAAAACTGTTTACAGATTACATGATTGCCTGTGCAGAAAATTCCAAAGAATAAAAAAACCAAAGAAACTCCCGGATCTAAAAGTGAGTATTGACATTCAAAACTAGAGGAGGAACCAAGATGGCAGAGTAGAAGGACGTGCTGTAAAAATAAAATACAGTGTGTGAAAAAAAAATAATAAAATAAATAAATAAAATTCAAAACTAAAAATAAATAAATAAATAAAAGTGAGTATTTATTTTAGAGATTAATCCCTTGCTGGTTGCTTTGTTTGCAAATACTTTCTCCCATTCTGAGGGCTGTTTTTTGTTTTGTTTATGGTTTCCTTTGCTGTGCAAAAGCTTTTACGTTTCATTAGGTCCCATTTGTTTATTTTTGTTTTTATTTTCATTACTCTAGGAGGTGTATCAAAAAAGATCTTGCTGCGATTTATGTCAAAGAGCGTTCTGCCTATGTTTTCCTCTAAGACTTTTATAGTGTCTGGCCTCACATTTAATTCATTTTGAGTTTATTTTTGTGTATGGTGTTACGGAATGTTCTAATTTCATTCTTTTACATGTAGCTGTCCAGTTTTCCCAGCACCACTTATTGAAGAGGCTGTCTTTGCTCCACTGTATATTCTTCCCTCCTTTGTCATAGATTAGGTGATCATAGGTGCATGGGTTTATCTCTGGTCTTTCTATCCTGTTCCATTGATCTATATATCTGTTTTTAATGCCAGTACCATACTGTTTTGACTAGTGTAGCTCTGTAGCATAGTCTGAAGTCAGGGAACCTGATTCTTCCAGCTCTGATTTTCTTTCTCAAGACTGTTCTGGATGGCGGTGGAGTAGGAAGATGTGGAGTTCATCTCTCTCCACAAATGCATCAAGAATACATCTACAGATGGAATAATTCTCAAAGAACACTAGCTGAACACCAGCAGAAGACCTTGGACACCGAAAGGACAAGAAAGGTCCCCACATAACCAGACAGGATGAAAGAAAGAAGGGAAAAAGAAGAGGAGAGCAAGCGGGATGGGATCTGCGCACTTGAGTGGGAGCTGAAGCAAAGGAGAGGTTCCCACATCTGGGGAAGACCCCTCAACAACAGGGAAATCAGTTGGGACAGAAGGGGAGCATCTGAGGCTGTCAGAGGAGGGTGAAAGGGCCGGTCTGGGGGCAGACAGGACAGAATGAGACCTACAGAGATGGTCTGTGCCACAGCCCTCCACACCCCAGACTGGGACGTGTGTATGCTGGTGCACATGGGCTGAGAGCTGGAACGTGGGGATTGGAGAGCAAACCCAGGGAGAGGGCTGCTGTTGCCTGTGAGGAGACAGCTGGAGGGGATGGGAGGGAGGAAATCCACAAATGGGAATGCATGTGGAGGGAACCCACACTGCAATAGAAGCAAGGCACCACTGTTGAGTGATGTGCAGGGGGAGGAGCCACCATTGCAGCCTCTCTCTCTCTCCATGCACCGGCCCCCTGCCCCGCCAGGCACTAGGAAATGACCCCAGCAGGGATGACCTTCTCATGCTTGCCACCAGGCACCAGGAAAAGCCCCCACCAGGGCTGGCCTTCTTGCCAGCCACCAGGTGCTAGGAAAGGCTCCCACTAGGGCCAGATCTCTCTCACCCATGGCCGCCAACTTTCCTGTGCACATTTTGCGACTGGGGCCCCCACAACCCAGCCAACCATGCCACCTCCACACCCTGTCCTCACTGGGGCAGACCTGAGTGCTCCAGGGAAGCCTCAGGAACAGACTGCTGTAGGTGGCCCCCACACAGAGGTGGGGCTAAGACCACAGCTGAGCCCCGGGGTTGGGGCTACTAAGGAAGAGGAACAAAAATCTTTCTGTGCAGCTGCACAAACCACAGATTAAATTCCTACGATCAGCTTGGTAAACCCTGCATCTATGGAATATCTGAATGGATGAGTGTTCCCATAACTGAAACCGGTCTAGCTCTAGCAGGTGTGGACTTTGGGGACTAGTAGATGTGGGAGTTCAGCCAGGTCAGAATCTGAGTTGCCCCCACAGTGCACAAAGAGGGACCAGAGACCTACCTACAGGTTTTGGAGGGCCTCCTGGGGAGGCAGAGTTTGGCTGTGACTCACAGTGGGGGAAAGGACACTGACAGCTGAGACACAAGGAAAAAATAATTATTACTATTTTTTATGTTTTGTTCTGTTATTGTTTTTATTTTTATTTCATTTTTGAATTTTTAAATATTTTTTATATAGTTCTACCTCTACATTACTTTCTTGTTTTTCTGTGTTTTTCTTCTTGTTTTTTCTCTTTCCTTTGTTCTTTTTTGTATTTACCTTTTTCCCGCTTGTTCTATTTGTTCCTATCTTCTTTATCTTTTTAAAATCATTTTTGTGTTTCTTTTGTTCGCTTTTTCCTTCAGTTTGCATTCTGCTTTGTTTTGTTTTATATTTCTGTTTCTGATAGTTTTGTTATTAATTGTTTGATTTCATTTTGGGATTCTCTGTCTGGTTGTTCTCTTGTTTTTTGTCTTTTCTGTTTTTGTTTCTTATTTTGTATGTGTGTATGTTTCTTTGTTTTTGTTTGTTTGGTTTTGCTTTTACCATTTGTCTGGGGTTTTGTTTGTCTGTTTGCTTGTTTGTTTTTAATTGTTGCTCTTGCTGTTAGCTTCTTTTTGTCTCTGCTATTTCTCTTGGGTTCTGTTTGTCTGTTTGTTTTCATCTGTTTTCTTCCCACCCATTTTTTCTTTCTTTTTTCTTTTCTTTTTTCTCCCCTTTTTTTGCTGAACTGTGTGGCTTGTGGGGTCTTGGTTCTAAAGCCAGGGTTTGGGCCTGAGCCTCTGGGGTGGGAGTACCGAGTCCAGGAAGCTGGAACGCCAGAGAATTCCTGGCCCCAGGGAATATTAATTGGCAAGAGGTCTCACAGAGGTCTCCATCTCAACTCCAGCACCAGGCTCCATGCAACTGCCTGAAGGTTCCAGTCCTGAACACCAAACGCCAAACAACAAGCAAGACAGGAACACAAACCCACCCATCAGCAGACAGGCTGCTTAAAGTCATACTAATCCCACAGACATTCCAAAACACACCACCTGATGCAGCCCTGCCCATCAGAGGGAAAAGATCCAGCTCCACTCACCAGAACGCAGGCACCAGTTCCTCCCACCAGGAAGCCTACACAAGCCACTGGACTAACCTCACCCAGTGGGGGCAGACACCAGAAGCAAGAGGAAACACAACCCTGCAGCCTGTGGAAAGGAGACCTCAAACACAGTGAGTTAGACAAAATGAGAAAACAGAGAAATATGCTGCAGACAAAGGAGCTAGGTAACAACCCACAAGACCAAACAAATGAAGAGACAATAGGCAATCTACCTGAAGAAGAATTCAGAGTAATGAGAGCAAAGATGGTCCAAAATCTCGGAAACAGAATGGAGAAAACACAGGAAACATTTAACAAGGACCTAGAAGAACTAAAGAACAAAAAATAGTGATGAACAACACAATAACTGAAATTTAAAATACACTAGAAGGAATCAATAGCAGAATAACTGAGGCAGAAGAACAGCTAAGTGAGCTGGAACATAGAATGGTGGAAATAACTTTCACGGAGCAGAAAAAAGAAAAATGAAAAGAATTGAGGACAGTCTCAGAGACCTCTAGGACAACATTAAACACAACAACATTCAAATTATAGGGGTCCCAGAAGAAGAAGAGAAAAAGAAAGGGAATGAGAAAACATTTGAAGAGATTATAGTTGAAAAATTCCTTAATATGGAAAAGGAAATAGTCAATCAAGTCCAGGAAGTGCGGAGAGTCCCATATAGGATAAATCCAAGGAGAAACACACCAAGAAAGATATTAATCAAACTATCAAAAATTAAATACAAAGAAAAAATATTAAAAGCAGCAAGGGAAAAGCAACAAATAACATACAAGGGAATCCCCATAAGGTTATCAGCTGATCCTTCAGCAGAAACTCTGCAGGCCAGAAGGGAGTGGCAAGATATATTTAAAGTGATGAAAGGGAAAATCCTACAACCAAGATTACTCTAGCCAGCAAGGCTCTCATCTGGATTTGACGGAGAAAACAAAAGCTTTACAGACAAGCAAAAGCTAAGAGAATGCAGCACCACCAGACCAGCTTTGCAACAAATGCTAAAGGAACTTCTCTGGGCAGGAAACACAAGAGAAGAAAAGACCTACAAAAACAAACCCAAAACAATTAAGAAAATGGTAATAGCAACATACATATCCATAATTACCTTAAATGTAAATGGATTAAATGCTCCAACCAAAAGACACAGACTGGCTGAATGGATACAAAAACAAGACCCATATATATGTTGTCTCCAAGAGACCCACTTCTGACCTAGGGACACATACAGACTGAAAGTGAGGGGATGAAAAAATATTCCATTCAAATGGAAAAGAAGAGAAAGTTGGAGTAGCAATACTCATATCAGACAAAATAGACTTTAAAATAAAGACTGTCACAAGAGACAAGGAAGGACACTACATAATGATTAAGGGATCAATCCCAGAAGAAGGAATAGAAATTGTTAATATTTATGCACCCAACATAGGAGTACCTCAATACATAAGGCAAATGCTAACAGCCATAAAAGGGGAAATTGACAGTAACACAATAATAGTGGGGGACTTTAACAAGCCACTTACACCAACAGATAGATGATCCAGACAGAAAATTAATAAGGAAATGCAAGCCTTAAATGACACATTAGACCAGATAGACTTAATTGATACTTACAGGGCATTCTTGAAAGCAGCAGAATACATTTTCTTCTCAAATGCACATGGAACATTCTCCAGGATAGATCACATCTTGTGTCACAAATCAAGCCTTGGTAAATTTAGGAAAATTGAAATTGTACCAAACATCTTTTCCGAACAAAACACTATGAGATTAGAAATCAATTTCTAATTGATTTCATGTTTTTTACAGGTTTTTTTTTAACAGGAACAAAAAACCTGTAAAAAACATAAACACGTGGAGGCTAAACAATATGCTACTAAATAAGCAAGAGATCACTGAGAAAATCAAAAAATACCTAGAAGCAAATGACAATGAAAACACGATGACCCAAAACCTATTGGATGCAGCAAAAGCCGTTCTAAGAGGGAAGTTTATAGCAACACAATCCTACCTCAAGAAACAACAAACATCTCAAATAAACAACCTAACCTTACACCTAAAGCAACTAGAGAAAGAAGAACAAACAAAACCCAAAGTTAGTAGAAGGAAAGAAATCAAAAAGATCAGAGCACAACTAAATGAAAAAGAAATGAATGAAACAATAGCAAAGATCAGTGAAACTAAAACCTGGTTCTTTGAGAACATAAACAAAACTGATATACCTTTAGCCAGACTCATCAAGAAAAAAAGGGAGAGGACTCAAATCAATAATATTAGAAATGAAAAAGGAGAAGTTACAACTGAAACTGCAGAAATACAAAGGATCATAAGAGACTACTACAAGCAACTATATGCCAATAAAATGAACAGTCTGGAAGAAATGGACAAATTCTTAAAAAGGTACAACCTTCCAAGACTGAATCAGGAAGAAATAGAAAATATGAACAGACCAGTCACAAGTAATGAAACTGGAATTGTGATTAAAGTCTTCCAACAAAAGTCCACGACCAGATGGCTTCACAGGTGAATTCTATCAAACATTTAGAGAAGAGCTAACACCTATTCTTCTGAAACTCTTCAAAAAATTGCAGAGGGAGGAACACTCCCTAACTCATCCTATGAGGCCACCATCACCCTGATACCAAAACCAAAGATATCACAAAGAAAGAAAATTACAGACCAATATCACTGATGAACACAGATGCAAAAATCCTCAACAAATATATGACAAACACACAGCAAACATTATTCTCAATGGTGAAAAACTGAAAGCATTTCCTCTAAAATCAGGAACAAGACGAGGGTGCCCACTCTTGCCACTATTATTCAACATAGTTTTGGAAGTTTTAGACACAGCAATGAAAGAAGAAAAAGAAATAAATAGAATCCAAATTGGCAAAGAAGAAGTAAAACTGTCACTGTTTGCAGATGACATGATACTATACATAGAATATCCTAAAGATGCCACCAGAAAACTACAAGAACTAATCAATGAATTTACTAAAGCAACAGGATACAAATTTAATACACAGAAATCTCTTGCATTCCTATACACTGAAAAAGAAAGATCAGAAATAGAAATTAAGGAAACAATCCCATTTACCACTGCAAAAAGGAATAAACCTACCTAAGGAGGTAAAAGACTTTTACGCAGAAAACTATAAGATACTGATGAAAGAAATCAAAGACAACACAAACAGATGGAGAGATAAACCATGTTCTTGGATTGGAAGAATCAACATTGTGAAAATGACTCTACTACCCAAAGTAATCTACAGATTCAATGCAATCCCTATTAAATTACCACTGGCATTTTTCACAGAACTAGAACAAAAGATTTTACAGTTTGTATGGAAACATGAAAGACCTCAAATAGCAAAAGCAGTCTTGAGTAAAATAAAAAAAAAAAAAAAAAAGGGGGGCTGGATGAATCAGGCTCCCTGACTTTAGACTATACCAAAGGGCTACAGTAATCAAGACAGTATGGTACTGGCACAAAACCAGAAATATAGATCAAAGGAACAGGATAGAAAGCCCAGAGATAAACCCACGCACCTATGGTCACCTAAACTATGATAAAGGAGGCCAGAATATACAAACGAGCAAAGACGGCCTCTTCAATAAGTGGTGCTGGGAAAACTGGACAGCTACATGTAAAAGTATGAAATTAGAACACTCCCTAACACCACACACAAGAATAAACTCAAAACGGGTTAAAGACCTAAATGTAAGGCCAGACACTATCAAACTCTTAGAGGAAAACATAGGCAGAACACTCTATGACATAAATCACAGCAAGATCCTTTTTGACCCACCTCCTACAGTAATGAAAATTCAAACAAAAATAAACAAATGGGACCTAATGAAACTTACAAGCTTTTGCACAGCAAAGGAGAACATAAACAAGATGAAAAAACAACCCTCAGAATGGGAGAAAATTTTTGCAAATGAAGCAACTGACAAAGGATTAATCTCCAAAATACACAAGCAGCTCACACAGCTCAATACCAAAAAACCAAACAACCCAATCAAAAAATGAATGGAAGACCTAAATAGACATTTTTTCCAAAGAAGACATACAGATGGCCAACAAACACATGAAAAGATGCTCAACATCACTAATTATTAGAGAAATGCAAATCAAAACTATAATGAGCTATCACCTCACACCAGTCAGAATGGCTGTCATCAAAAAATCTACAAACAATAAACGCTGGAGAGGGTGTGGAGAAAAGGGAACCCTCTTCCACTGTTGGATGGAATGTAAATTGATATAGCCACTATGGAAAACAATATGGAGGTTCCTTAAAAACCTAAAAATAGAACTACCATATAACCCAACAATCCCACTACTGGGCATATACCCAGAAAAAACCGTAATCAAAAAAACACATGAACCCCAATGTTCATAGCAGCATTATTTACAATAGCCAGGACATGGAAGCAACCTAAATGTCCATCAACAGAGGAATGGAATAAACAAGATGTGGTACATATATACAATGGAATATTAGTCAGCCATAAAAAGGAATGAAATTGGGTCATTTGTAGAGATGTGGGTGGATCTAGACAGTGTCATACAGAGTGAAGTAAGTCAGAAAGGGAAAAGCAAATATAAAATAACGTATATATGTGGAATCTAGAAAAATGGTATAGATGATCTTATTTGCAAAGGAGAAATAGAGACACAGACATAGGGAACAAATATATGGATACCGAGGGGAAAGGGGTGGGGTGGGAGGAATTGGGAGACTGGGATTGACACATATACATTACTGATACTACGTAAAAATAGACAACTAATGGGAACCTACTGTATAGCACAGGGAACTCTACCTAATGCACTGTGGTAACTTAAATTGGAGGGAAGTCCAAAAGGGAGGGGATATCTGTATGTGTATGGCTGATTAACTTTGCTGTGCAATGGAGGCTAACACAACACTGTAAAGCAGCCATACTCCAATAAAAATTTTAAAAAAAAAAAACAACTGACCCCAGTAAGTAACCTTTCTCCTGAAACATGACTGAAGCATTGTCATTGAGGCTGATTTTCCTCCCAAATTGTATATTAAGCAGACTGCATTTGATTCAGCCACTGTTGAATTGACATTTAATGTCTTGAGCATTTGCATGATCCCCTGTTAAAGAGTTAAAGGCTTGTCAAAATGACTGTGTAACTGCATGGCCTTTTAAAAGAGGATCAAATGCGAAATGAGAGAGTGGTGTGAACATATATACACTACCAAATGTAAAATAGATAGCCAGTGCAAAGCAGCCACATAGCATATGGAGATCAGCTCGGTGCTCTGTGACCACCTAGAGAGGTGGGATAGGGAGGGTGGGAGGGAGACACAAGAGGGAGGGGATATGGGGATATATATATATGTATAACTGATTCACTCTGTGATATAGCAGAAACTAACACAACATTGTAAAGCAGTTATACTCCAATAAAGATGTTTAAAAAAGGATCAAATGAATAAGAACATCTTTTTCTGGGCTAAAAAAAAAAACAAACCTAAAAATAGAACTACCATGTGACCTAGCAATCCCACTCCTGGGCATATATCCGGAGAAGACCGTAATGCAAAAACACACATGCACCCCAATGTTCATTGCAGGACAGTTTACAATAGCCAGGTCATGGAAACAACCTAAATGTCCATCAACAGAGGAATGGAATAAAGAAGATGTGGTACATATATACAATGGAATATTACTCAGCCATGAAAAGGGACGATATTGGGTCATTTGTAGACACGTGGGTGGATCTATAGACTGTCATACAGAGTGAAGTAAGTCAGAAAGAGAAAAACAAATACCGCTTATTAACGCATATATGTGGAATCTAGACAAATGGTACAGATGAACTGGTTTGCAAGGCAGAAATGGAGACACAGATGTAGAGAACAAACGTATGGACACCAAGGAGGGAAAGTGGGGGTGGGGGCGGTTGTAGTGGTGGGATGAATTGGGAGATTCGAATTGATGTATATACACTAATATGTATAAAATAGATAACTAATAAGAATATGCTGTATAAAAATAAATAAATAAAAATTTTTAAAAAAAGACACATGCACCCCAATGTTCACTGCAGCACCATTTACAATAGCCAGGACATGGAAACAACCTAAATGTCCATGAACAGAAGAATGGATAAAGAAGATGTGGTACATATATACAATGGAATATTACTCAGCCATAAAAAGGAATGAAATTGGGTCATTTGTAGAGACCTGGATGGACCTAGAGACTGTCATACAGAGTGAAGTAAGTCAGAAAGAGAAAAACAAATATCGTATATTAACACATATATGTGGAATCTGAAAAAATTGGTATAGATGATCTTACTTACAAAGCAGAAATAGAAAAACAGATGTGGAGAACAAACGTATGGATACCAAGGGGGAAAGGGGGATGGTGTGATGAATTGGGAGATTGGGATTGACATATATACACTACTGATACTATGTATAAAATAGATAACTAATGAGAACCTACTGTATAGCACAGGGAACTCTATTCAATGCTCTGTGGTGACCTAAACGGGAAGGAAATCCAAAAAAGAGTGGATATATGTATACGTATAGCTGATTCACTTGTGCTGTACAGTAGAACCTAACACAGCATTGTAAAGCAACCATAGTCCAATAAAAATTTAAAAAAAGATTGCTTTGGCTATTTGGGGTCTTTTGTGTTTCCATACACATTGTAAACTTTTTTGTTCTAATTCTGTGAAGAATGCCATTGGTAATTTGCTAGGGATTGCATTAAATCTGTAGATTGCTTTGGGTAGTATAGTCATTTTCACAATATTGATTCTTCCAATCCAGGAACGTGGTATATCTCTCCATCTGTTTGTGCCATTTTTGATTTCTTTAATCAGTATCTTATAGTTTTCTGCATGCAGGTCTGTTGCCTCCTTAGGGAGGTTTATTCCCAGGTATTTTATTCTTTTTGTTGTGATGGTAAATGGGATTGTTTCTTTAATTTCTCTTTCTCATGCAGCTCAATATCAAACGAACAAATAACCCAATCAAAAAATGAGTGGAAGATCTAAATAGACATTTCTCCAAAGAAGACATATAGGTGGCCAAAAAGCACATGAAAAGATGCTCAACATCACTAATTATTAGAGAAATGCAAATCAAAACTACAGTGAGGTGTCACCTCACACCAATCAGAATGTCCATCATCAAAAAATCTACAAACAACAAATGCTGGAGATGGTGTGCAGAAACGGGAACCCTCCTACACTGTTGGTGGGAATGTACATTGATATAGCCACTATGGGAACAGTATGGAGGTTCCTTAAAAAAAAACTAAAAATAGAACTACCACATGACCCAGCAATCCCACTCCTGGGCATATACCCAGAGAAAACCATAAATCAAAAAGATACATGCACCCCAATGTTCACTGCACCACTTTTTACAATAGCCAAGACATGGAAGTAACCTAAAACCTAAATGTCCATCAACAGAGGAATGGATAAAGAAAATGTGGTATATATATATATATATATATATATATATATAATGGAATAATACTCAGCCATAAAAAAGAACAAAATAATGCCATTTGCAGCAATATGGATGGGCCTAGAGATTGTCATACTGAGTGAAATAATTCAGACACAGAAAGACAAATATCATATGATATTGCTTATATGTGGAATCTAAAAAAAGGTACAAATGAACTTATTTACAAAACAGAAGTAGAGTCACAGATGTAGAAAACAAATCGATGGTTACTAGGGGATAAGAGGGGGGAGGGATAAACTGGGAGACTGGGATTGACATATACAGACTACTATAGATAAAATAGATAACTAATAAGAACCTGCTGTATAGCACAACGAACTCTACTCAATATTCTGTAATGGCATATATGAGACGAGAATCTAAAAATGAGTGGGTATATGTATATGTAAAACTGATTCACTTTGCTGTACACCTGAAACTAACACAACATTGTAAATCAACTATACTTCAATAAAAATTCAAAAAATAAAAGTGAGTATATATCAAGGTTGTAGGATACAAGTTTAATATACAAAAGTCAATTGTTTTCATATGTGTGAGCAGAGAACAATTAGAATTTGAAATTTTAAAAAATACAATTTCCAACAGCACTAGGAAAAAATGGAATAATTAGGCATAAACCGGAAAGAAGTTTTATAAGTTGTGGATGCAGGAAACTACAAAACTCTAAGTAAAGAAACAAAAATGACCTAAATAAATTGAGAGATGTTCCATGTTCATGGATTAGAAGACTTAGTATTATTAAGACGTCACTTCATCCCAAATTGATCTATAGATTCAATACAATCTGTCAAAATCCCCCAAAGCCATTTTGTAGATATCGACGATTTGATTCTAAAGTTTATATAGAAATACAAAAAACCTAGAATAGCCAATAAAATACTGAAGAACAATACGGAGGACTCATACGACCCAACTTCAAGACTTATTATAGGAGAGAGCTTCAAGATGGCAGAGGAGTAAGACGTGGAGATCACCTTCCTCCCCACAAATACATCAGAAATACATCTACACGTGGAACAACCCCTACAGAACACCTACTGAACACTGGCAGAAGACCTCAGACTTCCCAAAAGGCAAGAAACTCCCCACGTACCTGGGTAGGGCAAAAGAAAAACGAGAAAACAGAGACAGAAGAATAGGGACGGAACCTGCACATCTGGGAGGGAGCTGTGAAGGAGGAATGGTTGCCACACACTAGAAGCCCCTTCGCGGGCGGAGACTGTGGGTGGCGGAGGGGGAAGCTTTGGAGCCACGGAGGAGAGTGAAGCCACAGGGGTGCAGAGGGCAAAGCGGAGAGATTCCTGCACAGAGGATTGGTGCCAACCAGCACTCACCAGCCCGAGAGGCTTGTCTGCTCACCTGCCGGGGAGGGTGGGGGCTGGGAACTGAGGCTCTGGCTTCGGATGTCGGATCCCAGAGTGAGGACTGGGGTTGGCTGCATGAACACAGCATAAAGGGGGCTAGTGTGCCAGAGCTAGCCAGGAGGCAGTCCAGGAAAAAGTCTGGAACTGCCTAAGAGGCAAGAGACCATTGTTTCGGGGTACACGAGGAGAGGGGATTCTGAACACTGCCTAAATGAGCTCCAGAGACAGGTGCGAGCCATGGCTACCAGCACGGACACGAGAGACAGGTGTGACAGGTCACTATCCACACCTCCCCTTCCGGGAGCCTGTGCAGCCCGCCACTGTCAGGGTCCTGTGATCCAGGGACAATTTCCCTGGGAGAACACACGGCTCACCTCAGGCTGCTGCAATATCATGTTGGCCTCTGCCACCGCAGGCTCGCCCTGCATCCTGTACCCCTCCCTCCCCCCGGCCTGACTGAGCCAGAGCCCCCTAATCAGCTGCTACTTTAACCCCGTCCTGTCTGGGTGGGAACAGACGCCCTCAGGCGACATACACACAGAGGCAGGTCCAAATCCAAAGCTGAACCCCGGGAGCTGTGTGAACAAAGAAGAGAAAGGGAAATTTCTTCCAGCAGCCTCAGGAGCAGCAGATTAAATCTCTGCAATCAACTCGATGTACCCTGCATCTGTGGAATACCTGAATAGACAACAAATCATCCCAAAATTGAGACAGTGGACTCTGGGAGCAACTATAGACTTAGGGTTTGCTTTCTGCATCTAATTTGTTTCTGGTTTTATGTTTATCTTAGTTGGCTATTTGGAGTTTATTATCATTGGCAGATTTGTTTATTGATTTGGTTGCTCTCTTCCTTTATCTATCTATATATATATTTTTTCTTTTTCTCTTTTTGTGAGTGTGTATGTGTATGCTTCTTTGCATGATTTTGTCTGTATAGCTTTGCTTTTACCATATGCCCTAGGGTACTGTCTGTCTGTTAGTTTTTTTTAATTGTATAGTATTTAGCGCTTTTTATCATTGGTGGATTTGTTTTTTGGTTTGAATGCTCTCTTCTTTCTTTTTATTTTTTTTCCCATTTTTTTATTACTTTTATTACAGAACACCTACTGAACACTAGCAGAAGACCTCAGAATTCTCAAAAGTCGTGTGGCTGACAGGGTCTTGGTGCTCCAGCTGGGTATCAGGCCTGTGCCTCTGAGGTAGGAGAGCCGAGTTCAGGATATGTGTCCACCAGAGACCTCCTGGCTCCACATAATATCAAACGGCGAAAGCTCTCCCAGAGATCTCCATATCAAAACTAAGACCCAGCTCCACTCAAAGACAAGCAAGCTACAGTGCTGCACACCCTATGCCAAACAACTAGCAAGACAGGAACACCACCCCACCCATTAGCAAGAGGCTGCCTAAAATCATAATAAGGCCACAGACACCCCAAAACACACCACCGCATGCGGTCCTGCACACCAGAAAGGCAAGATCCAGCCTCATCCACCAGAACACAGGCACCAGTCCCCTCCATCAGGAAGCCTACACAACCCACTGAAACAACCTTAGCCACTGGGGTCAGACACCAAAAACATTGGGAACTACGAACCTGCAGCCTGCAAAAAGGAGACCCCAAACACAGTAAGTTAAGCAAAATGAGAAGACAGAGAAACACACAGCAGATGAAGGAGCAAGGTAAAAACCCACCAGATCAAACAAATAAAGAGGAAATAGGCAGTCTACATGAAAAGAATTCAGAGTGATGATAGTAAAGATGATCCAAAATCTTGGAAATAGAATGGAGAAAATACAAGAAACATTTCCAAGGACCTAGAAGAACTAAAGACAAAACAAACAATGATGACCAACACAATAAATGAAATTAAAAATTCTCTAGAAGGAATCAATAGCAGAATAACTGAGGCAGAAGAACGGATAAGTGACCTGGAAGATAAAATAGTGGAAGTAACTACCACAGAGCAGAACAAAGAAAAAAGAATGAAAAGAATTGATGACAGTCTCAGAGACTTCTGGGACAACATTAAATATACCAACAATCGATATAGGGGTCCCAGAAGAAGCAGAGGAAAAGAAAGGGACTGAGAAAATATTCGAAGAGATTATAGTTGAAAACTTCCCTAATATGGGAAAGGAAATAGTCAATCAAGTCCAGGAAGCACAGAGAGTCCCATACAGGATAAATCCAAGGACAAACACTCCAAGATACATATTAATCAAACTATCAAAAATTAAAAACAAAGAAAAAATATTAAAAGCAGCAAGGG
>NC_041234.1:6543119-6568039 GCF_002837175.3 Physeter macrocephalus
ACAATGACCCAAAACCTATGGGATGCAGCAAAAGCAGTTCTAAGAGGGAGGTTTACAGCAACACAATCCTACCTCAAGAAACAAGAAACATCTCAAATAAACAACCTAACCTTACACCTAAAGCAATTAGAGAAAGAACAAAAAAACCCCAAAGTTAGCAGAAGGAAAGAAATCACAAAGATCAGATCAGAAATAAATGAAAAAGAAATGAAGGAAACAACAGCAAAGGTCAACAAAATTAAAAGCTGATTCTTTGAGAAGATAAACAAAATTGATAAGCCCTTAGCCAGACTCATCAAGAAGAAAAGGTAGAAGACTCAGATCAATAAAATTAGAAATGAAAAAGGAGAAGAAACAAGTGACACTGCAGAAATACAAAGGATCGTGAGAGATTACTAGAAGCAACTCTATGCCAATAAAATGGACAACCTGGAAGAAATGGACATGTTCTTAGAAAGGTACAACCTTCTGAGACTGAAGTAGGAAGAAATAGAAGGTATAAACAGAGCAATCACAAGCACTGAAATTGAGACTGTGATTAAAATTATTCCAACAAACAAAAGCCCAGGACCAGATGGCTTCACAAGCGAATTCTATCGAACATTTAGAGAAGAGCTAACACCTATCCTCCTCAAATTCTTCCAAAACATAGCAGAGGGAGGAACACTCCCGAACTCATTCTACAAGGCCAACATCACACTGATACCAAAACCAGAGAATGATGTCACAAAGAAAGAAAACTACAGGCCAATATCACTGAGAATTCAACACTGATTTATGATAAAAACCCTCCAGAGAGTGGGCATAGGGGGAACTTACCTCAACATAATTAAGGCCATGTATGACAAACCCACAACCAACATCATTCTCAATGGTGAAAAACTGAAACCATTTCCTCTAAGATCAGGAACAAGACAAGGTTGCCCACTCTCACCACTCTTATTCAACATAGTTTTGGAAGTTCTAGCCACAGCAATCAGAGAAGAAAAAGAAATAAAAGGAATCCAAATAGGAAAAGAAGAAGTAAAGCTGTCACTGTTTGCAGATGACATGATACTATACATAGAGAATCCTAAGGAGGCTACCAGGAAACTACTAGAGCTAATCAATGAATTTGGCAAAGTAGCAGGATACAAAATTAATGCACAGAAATCTCTGGCATTCTTATACACTAATGATGAAAAATCTGAGAGTGAAATTAAGAAAACACTCCCATTTACCATTGCAACAAAAAGAATAAAATATCTAGGAATAAACCTACCTAAGGAGACAAAAAACTTGTATGCAGAAAACTATAAGACACTGATGAAAGAAATTAAAGATGATACAAATAGGTGGAGAAATATACCATGTTCTTGGATTGGAAGAATCAACATTGTGAAAATGACTCTACTACCCAAAGCAATCTACAGATTCAATGCAATCCCTATCAAACTACCACTAGCATTTTTTACAGAACTAGAAAAAAAAATTTCACAATTTGTATGGAAACACAAAAGACCCCAAATAGCAAAAGCAATACACGATAGAAAGCCCAGAGATAAACCCACGCACATATGGTCACCTTATCTTTGATAAAGGAGGCAAGAATATACAATGGAGCAAAGACAGCCTCTTCAATAAGTGGTGCTGGGAAAACTGGACAGCTACATGTAAAAGAATGAAATTAGAACTCTCCCTAATACCATACACAAAAACAAACTCCAAATGCATTAAAGACCTAAGTGTAGGGCCAGACACTATAAAACTCTTAGAGGAAAACATAGGTAGAATAGTCTATGACATAAATCACAGCACGATCCTTTTTGACCACCTCTTAGAGAAATGGAAATAAAAATAAACAAATGGGAACTAATGAAACTTCAAAGCTTTTGCACAGCAAAGGAAACCATAAACAAGATGAAAAGCTAACCCTGAGAATGGGAGAAAATATTTGCAAATGAAGCAGCTGACAAAGGATTAACCTCCAAAATTCACAAGCAGCTCATGCAGCTCAATACGAAAAACACAACCCAATCCAAAAATGGGCAGAAGACCTATATAGACATTTCTCCAAAGAAGATATACAGATTGCCAACAAACACATGAAAGGATGCTCAACATCACTAATCATTAGTGAAATGCAAAGCAAAACTACAGTGAGGTATCACCTCACACTGGTCAGAATGGCCATCATCAAAAAATCTAGAAGCAATAAATGCTGGACAGGGTGTGGAGAAAAGGGCACGCTTTGCACTGTTGGTGGGAGTGTAAATTGATACAGCCACTGTGGAGAACAGTATGGAGATTCCTTAAAAAACTAAAAATAGAACTACCATACGACCCAGCAATCCCACTCCTGGGCATATACCCTGAGAAAACCATAATCAAAAAGAGTCATGGACCACAGTGTTCATGGCAGCTCTATTTACAATAGCCAGAACATGGAAGCAACCTAAGTGTCCATCGACAGATGAATGGATAAAGAAGATGTTGCACATATATACAATGGAATATTACTCAGCCATAAAAAGAAATGAAATTGAGTTTTTTGTAGTGAGGTGGATGGCCTTAGACTCTGTCATACAGAGTGAAGTAAGTCAGAAAGAGGAAAACAAATACAGTATGCTAACACATATATATGGTATCTAAAAAAAAAAAAGGTTCTGAAGAACCTAGGGGCAGGACAGGAATAAAGACGCAGACGTAGAGAATGGACTTGACGACACGGGGAGGGAAGTATAAGCTGGGAGGAAGTGAGAGGGTGGCATGGACATATATATGCTACCAAATGTAAAATAGATAGCTAGTGGGAAGCAGCTGCATAGCACAGGGAGATCAGCTCGGTGCTCTGAGACCACCTAGAGGGGTGGGACAGGGAGTGTGGGAGGGAGACGCAAGAGGGAGGAGATAAGGGGATATATGTATACGTGTAGCTGATTCACCTTGTTATACAGTAGAAACAAACACCATTGTAAGGCAATTATGCTCCAATAAAGATGTTAAAAAAAGACTTTTTATAAAGCTACAGTAATCAAGACAGCATGGTACTGGCAAAATAATAAAGGGATAGATAAATGGAACAGAATAGAGACCCCAGAAATACACCCGTACAAATATAGTCAACTGTTCTTTGACAAAGCATTAAAGGCAATTCAATGTAGAAAGGATAGTCTTTTTAACAAACAGTGATGGAATAACTGGGCATCCATATGTGTAATGAAAATATGCATTTTGATGCATAATGATGATCATAGTAATAATAATATAATAAATCATCTAATCACAGACCCAACAACTTTCACAAAAATTAAATCAAATTGGATCATAGAGTTGAATATAAAACAGAAAACTATATAACATCTAGAAGGAAATATAGGAGAAAATCTAAATGATATTGGGTTTGTTGATACTTTTTTAGCTACAACATAAAAGCACAATCTATAAAAGAAAAATTGATAATTACAAAATTAATTTGAAAGCTTATGTCTACACAAAAATGGGCATCTGGACGTTTATAGCAGCCTTATTCATACCTGTCGAAAAAAACTGGAAATAATCAGGATTTGTTTCAAAAGGTGAATGGTTAAACAGACCTTGAGACCTCCAGATAATAAAATATTATCCAATGATAGAAATATATGAGCTATCAAACCATGATAAGACATAGATGAATCTTAAATGCATACTGGAATCTAAAAGGAGCCAAGTTTATTCCAATCCTATATAATTCCCAAGTCTGAAATAGGCAAAACTATGGAGATATTAAACTTTCCAATGCTTTTCAGGGTTGAATAGATAAATCACAGGGGATTTTTTTTTTAAGGGAAGTGGAACTATTCTGTATGATACTATAATCATGGATATGTGACACACGAATTCATCAAAATCCATAGAAATTTGCAGCACAGAGTGAACCTTCATGTATCCAAATTAAAAACAAAATCATTTAGGAGGTCAAAGAATCCCAGGAGAGAATGCAAAATGTGACAAGATAATCTAACAGCATTACAGATGTGTGAAACAACTTCACTGAAGGTAGGTGGAGGGGACTGTAGTGACCTGAGTAACTCTGGAAATGAGTAGAATCTATAAGATTAAAGGCAAAAGAAACCATACATACTCACTCCACTTTAGTTGATAAAGATTTTTTTACTATGGAGGTATAGGTTAATAATTCTACCACTATACATCTATACCGGAATTGAACAATGAAGTAAATAGACAGCAGATGGTGGGAGCCAGGTTTCTCAATGTTGGAGTGGGAGTTTATAGTTAAGCAAGGGGAGGAGGTTAGAATGATTTTTCTGGTATTTGATTAGAGCTGGGGACATCAGTATAAACTTTTGTGCAGGTTAATATAGAGACAGATGGTTACCCACAGAAATAACTATAGATATGTGTGTATGCCCAGATTAGGGGTACACATATATTCCCTTACTCTATCAGTTGAGAGAACATAGGAGCAATGATACCTCAGTAGCAAAGAGCACACCTAGCACCCAGCTCTTGGTTTCTAATACCATTCTCCAATAAATGGAACCAGGGCTCCTTAGAGAAATGGCTGTTTCTAGGCCTTGGGCAGCCAAAATAGAAGATGAGGCTGGAGCATCTTACAGTTCCAGAAAGTAAGCAAGTACTCAAAGAAAACGGTACCCATAATGATCTGGATATTTGGATATGTCAAAGGGACATAGGAGCCAAAGAGTCCTTTTCAAAAGGACATTTGAAACAGCTTCAAATGGCCAAAGCTGAAACAATTTGAGCAAATATATACATCAATAAATACGTAAATATTGGATTAGAACCCAAAATATAATACAGATACCCACAAGTTCAATATATATATTGAATAGCTAACTAACTAAATGGAGGAGAAAAGACAAATCTCCCATGCAGAAGAATTCCAAATAATTTATGTAAATATTCCATCCTCAATTAATGGAGCATGACTCCCCACTCCTTAAGTGTGGGCTGCACACGATGACTTCCTTCCAAAAATCATAGTACAGGAAATAGAGAAAGCAAATACTACCTCAGTCAAGGGATCAAGGTCAGCATCAACAACGATGTCATATTGATAGTATATTGTAGCCATGATACTATGTGATGAAAATAACGGTTTACCTCTGTGATCTTCCTTCCAAAAACCTGTAACCCCAGACTAATCTTAAGAAAACATCAGAAAAATCCCAATTGAGGAATATTATAGATATATAATATCTAATCAGTAGTTCTCAAAATTTTCAAAGTCATCAGAAACAAGGGCATCTGAGGAACTGTCACATCTTAGAGGAACCCAAAGAGACATGATGACTAAATGTCATGTGGTATCCTAGATGAGATCCTGCAGCTGAAAAAGGACCTTAGATACAAAGTAAAGAAGTCTGAATAAAGTATGGACTTTAGCTAATAATAATGGGTCAACATTGGTTCATTAATTGTAACAAATGTACCATATAATGTAATATATTAATAATAGGGGAAACTGGGTGTAGTGTATACAGGAACTCTCTGTACTCCCTTTGTAATTTTTCTGTAAATCTATAATTTTTCTAAAATAACAAGTTAAAAAAAATCCTTTGCTGACCCAACTTTAAGTGAAAGAAAAATGAAAGTGATTGGTTTGCACATTGCTTTACGGGAGGATAAAACAAAAAATGAATTTGTTAAAGGAGGATAACAAGATGGTTTCAGATTGTCCCCATCAACTGGAGAGTCTGTTTAAACCCTGATTCCCCTCCATGCAAAATTAACTATCTTTCGCCGTGGGAAGACAGCATATTGCATGGCATAGGAAATTGGAAAGAAATATATAAAGTATTGTGATGTTCAATGTAAAACAGTTACTTGCAAATATTTGATAGGAATTCATTACATATGTCCTTTACTTTAAAAACTGCAATTTAAATTCCCAATTTTATTATATTTAAAGAAGAGAAGTATTTGTTTATAAAAGTGAATTCTTATCAAGAAAGGGAATTAAATGTGAATAAGGGACCCTTTTGATAGCAGGCTAAAATTGGAAAAAATAATTATTGCATAAGGTAAAAGCAATGGAAAATTCAATGCTTTTTTTGAAGCAGCCCCACAGAGTTAATTCCTTCACGGTGCTGAAGGTTTTTGCTTTGAAATTCATTTTATTGACCTAAAGCTTAAACTGCAGTGTGACTCAAGGATAATTGACAGGAGGGTGAGAACATCATGCTAGCATTGTCACGTATGCCCTCACTCATTCCCTTGTTAAAAGATGCATTATGTAAATGTATCCTCCGCGG
Organism: Physeter macrocephalus; assembly: GCF_002837175.3. NCBI lineage: Eukaryota > Metazoa > Chordata > Mammalia > Artiodactyla > Physeteridae > Physeter > Physeter macrocephalus. Next base: position 6,549,377 of record NC_041234.1, read on the forward strand.
AAATGTGCTAGCATTTTTTTGGTCCCTGGTAAAGTATTACCCATGTTTGTCAAGGAGGAGGGGTAAAACCCACCCTTTCAAATGGTTCAGTGATTATGTCCCTACACTTTAACTTCTGCCTGAAATTCAAACCCACATAAAAGGTTTCAAAATCTAAAGGTAGTTTTACTCTGTACCTGACTTCTGTGTATAATGTAGGTTTAGAAAAAACAATAAGGCATATTTAGAATCAGGAAATAGATGTAATTAGACTCTGAGACATGTTTCTTTAGCGAAGTACTTTTCTAAAGTTTCCTTGGAGCTGCAAAATCAATCTCTATCACACCAGCCAAATAAATGATCAATTATCATTCCAGTTATGTATATGTCAATCAAAGCATATAAAAATCACAGACAGAGATAGGTGAAGAGTTGAAAGTAGCAACAGCATGATAAGCTACTCATTAATCAGAATCCAGATTATTCTTATTCTTCAATTAAACACTGTGGAAATTACAGGTGAAGGCATGGTCTTCTATCTTTGATGGAGTGGTTAAAGTATTTCTCAATGAAACAGATTATTCCTATGAATGGTTCTTACAAAGCAGGTAAGAAAGTATCACTGCTGGAAGGAATAAAAAGAGTAGTGGGCTTTTATGAAAAATAGATACAAATGATGAATAAATTATAAATGTCTTTAGTTTATCTTTGCGTTGATGTTATCCATCCTTTAATATCAGCCTTTACTAATAGGAGCCCCTGAGAATTTGATTCTCTCTTTTAAGGCCATAGAGAGAACCCAATTAATACAGAGGGACACATAAAAACTGATCGGAAAAAATACACTATGTCCTTGGGTTTTGGAGATAAAAAACTAGCTTTTAGTCCTTTATTTGTAGTGTGTTTTCCTAGCATTAATGGAAAAAATAGAATCTTGTTTTAAAGTCTCAAAATCTCTCATATTTGCTCTTTTCGTATCGATGTGTTTGAAGAGAAAGTAACTTGAGCAAAATAAATTATGGCCCTGATGTCGACTGACTTTTAACCTGTGTTTCCCAGAACCCAGAGCTATTCTGCAAGCCGGGTTTTTTTAAACCTGAGCATGGGCCACATAAAACTGCTCGTTATAAGTGAGTCAGAACTGTATCATTCTAGGACATACACATTTTGGGGAGGGACTTAAAAATGAGAATCCTGAATAAAACTTTTGTCAGTTTCATTTCTATTTGAGCAGCCATTTAAAAAGGTTTCTGATAGCGAAAGAGTAATTAAACCTCTTTATCTTCCCTTTAAAAAAACGGGGATTGACTCAATGTAGGTACAAGTTCAGTGTCAAAACTTAGTCATGCAAGGAGGGTAGGGCTTATTAACCAGAGGTAATCGATACAGGCATTAGTGTCACATAGCTGTGGAGTCAAGTGATCGCGCCTCTCTTGAGCACGCTTCTCCCCTCACCACGCAGTTCATTAGTATGCAGCTGGAAAATACCAGCACAGAGCATGCCAAAGCAGACAAAGAAACGACTCAAGGGAGATTTAAACTCCGTGACTATACATATTCCCATACAGTTTAAAGAACATAACTACTCACAGCGGGGCAAAACCCCACAGTTTTCTTTCAGTGAAACAATCCCCATTACCCCTGTGGTTAGAATGATGAGAAAATGAATTTGAAAATATCTGTAGAATGGTGTTGATATCTTTGGTCAAGAAATGAGAGTGGGAATCCCTTTCATCTTCTGAGATCTACAGCTTGTTCCTGATACTGGTGGCCTAGTGAGGTTGTGACTGTAACATCAGACTGGAGAGGCCTGAGTTGTAGGCTTATATCCACATTTCTTAATCACAACTGTTTCTCTGCACTGGAGCTAAAGCAGAAGATGGTGGCCATTATCAGAATATTTAAATTTGCAGAACCAATCTTGCTTTATCTAGATATCTTGAGAAAAAGTATTATCTTTGTTTTTAACCATTAGCAATAACAGTTATCAAGTAGTGCATGCTGATATGTGCCAGGGTGTGAGCTTTAGGTACATAATTCATTTAATCCTCACAAAAGTGTAAGAGGAAGATATTATGATAGACATGTTACAGATGAGGAAGCAGAGGCTCACAGGGGTTAACTTTCTCTATCACATGTTTTACAGTTAGAAAGGGCAGGATCTTACCAAATCCCGGGGCTCTGTGTGTGTGTGTGTGTGTCTGTGTGTGTGTGTGTGTGTGTGTGTGTGTTTGCATCCAACATTCATTTTACAGGTTTACCTAGTTGCCTAAATTCTTCATATTTTACCAACTATATGCACATCTGTACAACAGTGGAAAATGCATTTGTTCTAACTTGGCCAGGTTAAAATATTCAGGTCTGGACAATAGCTTGATGGTAGCAACATGATTGATATCCAGAAATACTGAATGGAATGACGGTAAATAACCTCTGGCAAAGTCATTCAGTTGACTTCTGTGATACCATGATCTCATTTTTGAAGATCATTTTGCATGAACCTCTTACTCACTGACTACATCCAGAATGTAGCCACATTGCTTCACCCAAACAATGAGCACACCCTGACTTGGCATGACTCTAGATTTGTTTGTTTCCCTGGATTACAAAGGGAAAGGGACAAGGCATTTTTATTGGAGGCCAAGTCAATTACATTTAGAAATAAATAATACAAATATGAATCAATAAGTGCTGAGGGCCTTATTTGAGCAATAAGCAAATAATTTCCAATTTAATAGGGAAAAAATACTTGGCTTTAGTTATCCAAGTTCGTGACTAGGTTATTTTAATCAAATTCACTACATAATGACTTGCTTGTCCTCTATTTTGCTGGCAGCATTATTAGAGCAGCTATCAATAGAAAACTTGGGAAAGCTACAGAATTAGCACTGAGATATTACAAGTTCATGTGCAGAAACTCATTCATTCATTATACAGATACACTTGAGTGCTTTCTGTATATTGGGCACTGTTTTACGTGCTGAGGATACACTAGTAAACAAAACAGGATAACCCCTATCCTCATGGAGCTTACATTCTGGTAAGGGAGGGCATATCTATAATATGTTAGACAATATTAATGCTTTGTAAAAAAATAAGTCAGAGAAGAGAGATAAGGAATGTTGAGGGTGAGAGTAATTTTAGATTGTCTGGTAGTTTTAAAACATGTCTGCAAATTCTTTGACACATTTCCCAAGGAGAGAAGGAACTATATATCTCATTCTCTTGAATCTGGACAAGTCTCGGTGACTCGCTTGCAACCAAGAGAGTTCAGTGAAAGTGAAGTTGCATGATTTTTGAGGTGAGGCCACACATAAAATGCAACGTGGCTTATAATGGAGTTGCAAGGGTTTTCCCAAATGTACCCTAAGAGGTGGTAGAGGCTACCCCAATTTTGAGAATCACTGGTCAACAACTTCTATTAGCTTGAATACATTGTAGGTGATTTCTTCTTGACTTCAGTGAGGATGCTTGGTTTTCACCCACTTAAACTAAGAGTATGATGACTACATGTTCCTATCTATCTATTTTTACGTAGCTGGCAATCCTGGGAGAGGAGGATAAGGAAAACTTAGGAAGAGCTGGCTGTGGTTAGTTCTTGGGGGAAACTTGTGCTCTATACTCTCTTAATTAGCCTTTGCTACATATTCAGGGCTTCCTCCATCTGCCCAGTGGTCTTCTCCACTCTCATGGAGTTTGGCTTATGCTGCAGACAGAGGTGTGCATCTTGAAAGATGTCAAGTCCCAATGGTACTTTCTTCTTTCCTCTTACAGCCAAGAAAATGGAAGTTGCTCTGTGTATCCCAAGTATGAAAGGTTTCAATAGAGGAAATGAAAACCTTATATAAACTTTGGAAGATCTTGGGGGAGCAAAGTTCAGGGAAGTGGTCAGCAAAAATCTTGGTATGAAGCACCCAAGCAGGTGGTTCTTAAGGACTAACTTGGAAACTGCTGCAAATTAAAGAATCCCTGGCAGATGCCAACAACCACCTCAACTGGCATCAGTTAGGTGAGTGGTTCTCAAGGGATCCCCCCCAGAAGCTCTGTGAACTTCATGTGTGTTCACACATCTCCTCAAATCTCCTCAATCTCCCTCTTTTTGGCAGACCCAACCCTGGAACCAAGTACAAAGAGGGCATTCTGGAAAATGTAGCTCCCATTTTCTCCTCTGCAACGCACTAGGAGAAGTTAGAAGGGGGTGGTGATGGACAAGTTGACAGCAGACAATCCAGCCCACTTGTTTCATGGAGCCTCTGCGGTGATTAAATGAAATGATGCATACAAAACGATGGAAGAGCATGCAACTGGAATAAATGTTATCTATTATTAGTATTAGTATATTATTATTGGCATGTATATGCCTGAGGAAGATGATGATATGATCGATCCTGTTATGTTCTGATATCTTTACTTGGAAGTAGAAATTTTGGCCAAAAACTCAGATTCCTTCTCTGTTAGAATTATACCTTTCCCTTTAGCCCAGATTGAGGCTCCTTTCCAGAAGGGGATTATGAGGTACATGTATACATGAATTAAATGTAACTCTCACAGGAAATTAAAATACTGTCATCCAAAACTCTAAGCTGATATAGCTTAGGACTCTGCATACTAATTCAGAGATATGGAAACCTTTCAAGTGTCTACAAAAATAGAGAGGCAGTTGGAAAGTTATAATTGGAAAATTATAATATCACTTTTACTGACACAGAAAATATTTTCTATCATCTCTTTCAAACTAACAAATATGTATATGATATAAAGTGTTTAAGCTCTTAAGATATTTTATTTTTTTTTGAGTTGGCGAAATAAAATTAAAGAAACAAATAAATCTTACTTTTCAGTTATAAAAGAGAAGATAATGAATGAATAATTTGTTTATTTTGAAACTGCACACCTTTTATGATTGAGAATATATTTCATATTTCTCCATTCACATGAGGTAAGCATTAACTGTGGATTTAATTGGAGCTTTCAGAATGCTTCAGTGAATACTTTGTACATTATTTAAAGGTATTTACGTAATCAAGCTTAGAACCAGAATTGTTCCCTCTTAGTACTAACAAGGGCATGATCTGACATTTAGTTTGGAGAATATGACCAGAATGGTCAATACAGTTGCTGTTACCTCTGCTCTTTTGAATCACTTTGTTACCTTTTTAGAATATTCAAAGCAACTATAAAATAAAATAAATGAAGACAGTTTGGGAGTTACAGGAAACTCTTCTACTTTAGTAACTGAAAGGAAAATGATGTTTTTCCTTAAGGCAGTCTCTTGCAGACATCTTCCATGTCTTTAATGGATGGAAAACATGGACTAGATTTCATCAGTCTTCTGGTATTAAAAAACATTCCTACCATTACAACTGTATCAAGAAAGACAGCCTTAAAGATTATTCTGTAGGCTGGTCAAAGAGTCCCTTTGTTGTTACTTATCCACCTCGAAAAAATATCTGTATTTGATACATAAAATAAAAGGTGACACAAAATGCTGCATGTATTTAAAAAACTCTTTAAAAAATATTGGAACTTAATGTTCTTCATTCAAGTGCAGAAACATTGCTTTAAAGGAACTATATTCTAAAGCTGCTTACATTTAGTTCAACTGTTTTCACAAATAATACCTCTTTGAAGTTGGTGATTACTTCTAGAGCTAAAGGAAGAGGATGTCTGTGAAAAGGGATAAACACGCAGGGAGCTTCACTTGTTTGGTAATATTCATCTTATTAGGCTGGGTCATGGATGTTTTTTATTATATTTTTACTATATGTATATGCATGTAATTTTCTCTGTTGAAATATATTTATGATAAAGTTTCTGCACTGTTGGTTATAGACATCTCTCAATTTAATACTGTTTCCTAAAGCAGTAATACTAATTAATATTAATATTTATGTACTGATACATATTAGTTTACTAAATTATATTTATATTTATATTAATTTATACTTCCATGAGCAGTGTATAAATGTTCCAATTGTTTCACAATTTCACCAAAACTAGGCATAATCAAACTTTAATTTTTTTTGGTGCTAGCTTGGAGAGTGGAAAATTATATTTCCAGACGTCCCAGTAAAATGGCAGATTGAATATATGCCTTTACATCTACTTTTCCCCAAAGTCAACTTAAACAGCAGTAAAAGATTTTTAAAGGCATAAACCCACAAAGAAAAAGGAATTAAAAGAAGACAACAGAAACAAAATTTTGAAGTGTGAAACCACATAGATGAGTAGAATCTTTCCCAGCAGACCTAGGAAAGCTGAATCATAGGCTGGTAGTGGGAAAAGCTAAGAAGCAACAGATTTACATTGAATAATCAGCAATGCTGGTATTTTTGGAACCAGAAGTGTAGGTGAGGATGAAAAAAGAAGAATATGTGAAATATAAAAGCACTTATATCTCTAGATATCTTCCCCAATCATTAGAGCGAGTCAGGAATTCCTTTGGCATTCTGGGAGAAAATTAAAGGGATAATCATCTAGGATTTGAAGAAGACAAAAGAGAGAACCTGGACGACACTAGGCACAGCCAGGGGCAAAGAGAGAACATAAAACAATGACAACAACACAGGTGGATTAAGTGAATTTCTACTAGCTGAAAATGGAGCTCCCAGTCATTTCCCCAGAATTTGGCATCAAGGCCCATATCCTCAGTACAATAGATTAAAGAATTATCTTCTGACATTTTGGACCAGGAAAAGAAGAAAGAACATAACATCATGCATCAAAGTTTCTCCACCTAAGTGGTTCAACTTAGACTTGCCTACACTGAGGCCCACAGTCAATAATTACCACCCTACCCCACCAGAACTTTTAGTTAGTTCAGATAATTGAGAAACACAAAGATTACAAGATATTTGAGAAAAGCCTCTATCATGAAACAGAGAGAAAAAATGAATAAACCAAAAAATGACTTGTAGGAAATGAAGAATATGCAAGCAGCAGAAAAGTTAAATAGATACTATATTTTGTACACGTGAAACAAAAACAGGATGATACTTAAAAATTTAAAGAACATTCACAAAACAAAAATGAACTTCTGGAACTAAAAATATGATAGCAGAAAGAAAAAAACCATTGAACAGGTGATAGTTCAGGCAAAGAAAATCCACCATTAAAGGTGAGCAAAAAGACAAAGAAATGAAAAATAGGAGAAAATCAGGTGAAGAGAACCAACATTGGAATAATTTGAATTTAAGAGAAAAAGAAAATAGAAGGAAGGAAATACTCAAAAGTGATCAAGAAATTTTTTCAGAACAGAAGAACATGAGTTTCCAGATTGAAAGGACCAACTGAGGCCCCAGCAGAGTGGGTGAATACTGACCTACACAATCAGGAAATTTCACAACAGTAACATAGGGAAGATCTCACCACCTTTGAAACAGAGAAGAACTGGGGATCAGAATGGCATTTGGCTTTTTACATGTAAGACTGGAAGCTTGAGAATAGGTGAAAATGACTTCAATTTGTTTTAATTAAACTTTTTATTTTTAGATGATTGTAGACGTACATGCAGTTGTGAGAAATAATGCAGAGAGATCCTATGTATCATTTACACAGTTGCCCCAATGATAACAACTTGCAACACTATAGTGCAATATCACAACGAGGATATCAACATTGATGGGATTTACCAGTCTTGTTCAAATTTCTCTTGTTTTACTTATACTCATTTGCGTGAGTTTGTGTGTGTTTGTGTGTGTGCCTGTATTTACTTCTATTCAAATTTATCATGTGTGGGTTTGTGTATCCTCCACCATGGTCAAGATACAGAACACTTCCTTCAGCACAAGTTTCTGTTGTTGTGCCTTTTTATAACCACATTCACCTTTCTCTTATCCTCTCCTCAGTCCCTTAAATGAATCCCTTAATAGTGATCCATTAAATTCACTAACCTGTTTTCCACTTCTTTAATTTTATCATTTTAAGATTGTTATATAAACAGGATCTTAGAGCATACAATATTTTTGGGCTGCCTTTTCCCTTTGCATGATTCCCTGAAGATCTATCTAAGTTGTTGTATGTAATAATAGTCTGCTTTTAAAAATTGATGAGTAGAACTCCATGCTATGGATGTACCACAGTTTGTTTGCCCATTCACTTGTCAAAGGACATCTGGGTTATACACAGTTTTGGTTATTACAAGTAAAGCTTCTATGAATATTTGTGTATACAGATTTTTGTGTGAGCATAGATTTCCATTTCTCTGAAGTAAATGAGAAGTGTGCAATTGCTGAGTCATACAGTAATTGCATTAGCTTTTTTTTTTTACATCTTTATTAGAGTATAATTGCTTTACAATATTGTGTTAGTTTCTGCTGTATAACAAAGTGAATCAGCTATACGTATACATATATCTCCATATCCCCTCCCTCTTGCGTCTCTCTCCCACTCTCCCTATCCCACCCCTCTAGGTGGTCACAAAGCACCGAGCTGATCTCCCTGTACTATGCAGCTGCTTCCCACGAGCTATCTATTTTACATTTGGTAGTGTATATATGTCAACGCTACTTGCTCACTTCATCCAAGCTCCCCCCTTCCCCCCAGCTCTCATATCCTCAGGTCCTCAAATCCATTCTCTACATCTGCGTCTTTATTCCTGTCTTGCCCCTAGGTTCATCAGAACCATTTTTTTTAGATTCCATATATATGTGTTAGCATATGGTATTTATTTTTCTCTTTCTCACTTACTTCACTCTGTATGACAGACTCTAGGTCCATCCACCTCACTACAAATAACTCAATTTTGTTTCTTTTTATGGCTGAGTAATATTCCACTGTATATATGTGCCACATCTTCTTTAACCATTCATCTGTCGACTGGTACATGTCTCTTTTTGAATTATGGTTTTCTCAGGGTATATGCCCAGTAGTGGGATTGCTGGGTCATATGGTAGTTCTATTTTTAGTATTTTAATGAACCACCATACTGTTCTCCATAGTGGCTGTATCAATTTCCATTCCCACCAAAAGTGCAAGAGGGTTCCCTTTTCTCCACACCCTCTCCAGCATTTATTGTTTGTAGATCTTTTGATGATGGCCATTCTGACCGGTGTGAGGTGATACCTCATTGTGGTTTTGACTGGCATTTCTCTAATGATTAGTGATGTTGAGCATCTTTTCATGTGTTTTTTGGAAATCTGTGTATCTTCTTTAGAGAAATGTCTATTTAGGTCTTCCCCCGTTTTTGGATTGGGTGGTGTTTTTGATATTGAGCTGCATGAGCTGCTTGTATATTTTGGAGGTTAATCCTTTGTCAGCTGCTTCATTTGCAAATAGTTTCTCCCATTCTGAGGGTTGTCTTTTCATCTTGTTTATGGTTGCCTTTGCTGTGCAAAAGCTTTTAAGTTTCATTAGGTCCCATTTGTTTATTTTTGTTTTTATTTTCATTACTTTAGGAGGTGGGTCAAAAAGGATCCTGCTGTAATTTATGTCACAGAATGTTCTGCCTATGTTTTCCTCTAAGAGTTTTATAGTGTCTGGCCTTATATTTAGGTCTTTAATCTATTTTGAGTTTATTTTTGTGTATGGTGTTAGGAAGTGTTCTAATTTCATTCTTTTACATGTAGCTGTCCAGTTTTCCAAACACTACTTATTGAAGAGACTATCTTTTCTCCATTGTATATTCTTGCCTTCTTTATCAAAGATAAGGTGACCATATCTCTGGGCTTTCTAACCCTGTTCCATTGATCTATATTTCTGTTGCTGTGCCAGTACCATATTGTCTTGATTACTGTAGCTTTGTAGTATAGTCTGAAGTCAGGGAGCCTGATTCCTCCAGCTCCGTTTTTCTTTCTCAAGATTGCTTTGGCTTTTCAGGGTCTTTTGTGTTTCCATACAAATTGTGAAATTTTTTGTTCTAGTTCTGTGAAAAATGCCATTGGTAGTTTGATAGGTTTTGCATCGAATCTGTAGATTGCTTTGGGTAGTATAGGTACTTTCACAATGTTGAGTCTTCCAATCCAAGAACATGGTATATCTCTCCATCTGTTTATGTCATTTTTTTTTTTTTTTTTTTTTTTTTTTTGGTACACGCACAGGCTCCGGACGCGCAGGCTCAGTGGCCATGGCTCACGGGCCCAGCCGCTCCGTGGCATGTGGGATCTTCCCAGACCGAGGCACGAACCTGTGTCCCCTGCATTGGCAGGTGGACGCTCAACCACTGCACCACCAGAGAAGCCCTGTTTATGTCATCTTTGATTTCTTCCATCAGTGTCTTATAGTTTTCTGCATACAGGTCTTTTGTCTCCTTGGGTAGGGTTTATTCCTAGGTATTTTATTCTTTTTGTTGCAGTGGTAAATGGGAGTGTTTCCTTAATTTCTCTTTCAGATTTGTTGTTGTTAGTGTGTAGGAATGCAAGAGATTTCTGCGCACTAATTTTGTACACTGCTACTTTACCAAATTCATTGATCAGCTGTAGTAGTTTTCTGGTGGCATCTTTAGGATTCTCCATGTACAGTATCATGTCATCTGCAAACTGCATTAGTTTTATAAGAAAATGCTGAAATGCTTTCCAAAGTGACTCTGCTATTTTATTTTCCCACTAGCCATGTGTTAGACATCCAGTTTCTCCAAACATTCACCAGCATTTGGTGGGGCACTTTAAAAATTTCAGCCATTTTGATAAGTGTATAGCTATATCTCGTTGCGAGTTTAGTTTGCATTTCTCTAATGACTAATGAAGTTGAACATCTTTTCATGTGCTGATTTGCCACCTGTATATCCTTGTCAATGAAATGTCCATGTCTTTTGCCCATTTTATAACTGGATTGCTTGTTTTTTAATGTTGAGTTTTGAGAATACCTTATATATTTTAGATATTAATCCTTCATCAGAATAGGGTTTAAAATATTTTTACCAGTCTGTAGGTTGTCTTTTAATCCTCTTCATAGGGTCTTTTGTAGAGCAATCATTTTTAAGGTTGATGAGGTCCTATTCATCATTTTTTCCCATTTATAGGTCATGCTTTTTGTGTCAAGGCTAAGAATTCTGTGGTTAGCCTTAGTTCCTGGAGATTTTCTCTGTTTTTTTTTTTTTGAAAAAATTTCATAGTTCTAGGTTTTACAGTTAAGTCTGTATTCACTTTGAGTTAATATTTGTGTAAGATGTAAGGTTTAGGTTGATGTTCATTTTTTTTTTTTTGCATATGGACATCTGACTGTTCCAGCACCATTTGTTGAAAAGGCTATTCTTCCTTCATTAAATTGCTTTTGCCCTTTTTCAAAAAGTATCTTAGGCACATTTGTGTGGTTTTGTTTTTATGTTCTCTTTTCTGTTCTATTGATCAATGTTTCCATCTATTTCTCTGCTACTGCCACACTGTTTTGCTTACTGTACACATATGATGAGCCTTAAAATAAGGTAGAATGATGCTTCTTTTTCAAGACTAGTTTAGCTAATCTACTGCTTGTGTCTCTCCATATCAATTTTAGAATAAGCTTGTCTACACCTACAGAAAACCTTGCTGGGATTCAAATAAGATTTGCTTTTAACCTATAGATCAGTGTGGGGAGAGTTGACATCTCTACTATATTGAGTTTTCCAATCCATGGATAATGGTGTGTCTGACTTCAAATGTTTAAGGGAAAATATTTACAACCCAGGATTCAATGTCCAGTTATATATTAAAATAAAAAGATATTTCTAGGGCTTCCCTGGTGGCACAGTGATTGAGAGTCTGCCTGCCAATGCAGGGGACACGGGTTCATGCCCCGGTCCGGGAAGATCCCACATGCCACGGAGCGGCTAGGCCCGTGAGCCATGGCCGCTGAGCCTGCGCGTCCAGAGCCTGTGCTCCGCAACGGGAGAGGCCACAACAGTGAGAGGCATTCTGAGACTGCATATATATATTTGATTAAATGAAAATGAGAAAATAAATGAAAATATTTGTGAGATGCAGTGCTTAGTGGGAAATTTTTAGCATTGAACGTATATATTAGAAAAGAAGAAAAATCTAAAATCAGTCATCTAAGCTTCCCTCTTAGGAAACTAGAAAAAGATGAGCAAATTAAATTCAAAGCAATAAAAAAAAAATAAGAAGAATTAGAGCAGAAATCATGAAATTGAAAACAGGAAATCAAAAGAGAAAACCAATAAAACCAAAAGTTGGTTCTTTGAAAAGATCAACAAAATTGATAGGCCTTTAGCCAGGCTAAGAAAATAAAAGAGAGGAAATAAATTACTAATACCAGAAATGAAATAGGACATGATTAAAGATCCCATGGACATCAAAAGGATAATAAAGTAATACTATCAACAACTCTGTGCCCACAAATTTCCTAAGCTAGATGGACCAATTCCTTGAAAGACGTAATCTGTCAAAACTCACACAAGAAGAAATAGACAATATGAACAGGCAATAATTAATAACCTTCCCAAACAGAAAGCACCAGACCCAGATAGATTCACTGGTGAATTCTACCAAATTAAGAAGCAAATTATACCAATTCTCTTTCAGAAGGTGGAAGCAGAGGGAATACTTCCTATTTTACTCTATGAGGCCCATGTTACCCTAATACCAAAACTAGACAAAGAGATTTCAGGAAAACTAAAGACAAATATCTCTCATGAACATAGATGTAAAAGTCCTCAACATATTGCCAAATTGAATCCAACAATGTATATAAAGAGTTATACATCATAACCAAATGGGATTTATTCCAGGTACGCAAAGCTGGTTCAACAATTGAAAATCAATTAATGTAATCCATCACATCAACAGGCTAAAGAGGAAAAATCACATGATCATATCAATAGATTCAGAAAAATTATTTTTAAAAAATCCAACACCCATTCATGATAAACACACTCAGAAAACAGTAATAGAGGAGAACGTCCTCAATTTGATAAAGAATGTCTACATGCAACTTACAGCTAATATCATAACTAATGGTGAGAAATGAGAAGCTTTCTCATTAAGATCAGGAACAAGGCAGGGATATTCCCTCTCACCACTCCTTTTTAATATAATAATGAAAATTCTAGCTAATGCAGTAAGATAAGAAAGGTAAATAAAAGGTATAATGATTGGGAAGGAAGACATAAAATTATCTTTGTTCACAGATACATGATTGTCTATGTAGAAAATCTAAAAACAAAAAATCAATTAAAAAATTCCTAGAACTAATAAGCAATTATAGTGAGGTTGCAGAACACAAAGTTAATATACAAAAGTCAATCTCTTTCCTATATATCAATGAATAAGTAGAATTTGAAATGAAAAACCCAATACCACTTTTATTAGCACTCAAAAAAATGCAATACTTAGGTTTAAATGTAACAAAGTATGTTAAAGATCTATATAAGAAAAAATATAAAACTTTGATGAAAGAAATCAGAGAAAAACTGAATAAGTAGAGATATTCCCTGTTCATGGATAGGAGGACAATATTGTCAATATGTCAGTTTTTTACCAGTTTGATCTATACATTCAATGCAATTCCAATCACAATCCCAGCAAGTTATTTTATATATATTGACATACTAATTCTACATTTTACATGAAATAGAAATCCACATTACTGAAAGAGATTACTGAAAAAGAACACAGTTGGAGGATTAACACTACTCAACTTCAAGACTTACTATATAGCTACAGTAATCAAGATTGTGTGGTATTGGCGAAAGAACAGACATATCAATGGAAGAGAATAAGAGGCCAGAAATAGACATAGGACAAATGAGCCAAGGCAATACAATGGAGCAAAGATAACCTTTTTTGACAAATGGTGCTGGAACAACTGGATATCTGCATGCAAAAAAAAAAAAAATCTAGACACAGATCTTACACCCTTCACAAAAAGTAACTCAAAATGAATCACAGACCTAAATAAAAAGGCAAAACTATAAAACTCCTAGAAGATAACACCGGAGAAAATCTAGATGACCTTGGGTTTGGTGATGACTTTTTAGATAAAACACCAAAGGCATGAAAAACAGAATTGATAAACTGGATTTCATTAAAGTTAAAATCTTCTGCTCTGTGTAAGACATTGGCAAGAGAATAAAAAGACAAGCCACAGACTGGGAGAAAATATTTGCAAAACAAATATATGTGGGTAAAAAACTGTTATCCAAAATATACAAAGAATTTTAAAAATTCAACAATAAAAAAACAAACAACCCAATTGCAAAGTGGGCCAAAGACCTTAAGAGACACCTCACCAAAGAAGATATACAGATGGAAAATAAGTATATGAAAAAATGCTTTACATCGTATGTCATCAGGGGAATGCAAATTAGAACAACGAGATTCCACTACACACCCGTTAGAATTGCCAAAATCCAGAACACTGACAACAGCAAATGCTGGCAAGGATGTAGAGCAACAGGAACTCTTATTCATTGCTGGTAGGAAGGCAAAATAGTACAGCTACTTTGGAAGACAGCTTGGTGGTTTCTTAATATGATGTAGAAATCACACTTCTTGGTACACTTCCCAAAGGAGTTGTAAACTTATGTCCACACAAAAACTTACACATGGATGTTGATGGCAGCTTTACTTTTAATTGCAAAAATGTGGTATGAATGGATAAATAAACTGTGGTACATTCAGACAATGAAATATTATTCAATACTAAAAAGAAATGAGCTATCAAGTCACAAAAAGCCACGGAGGAAACAAATACATATTACTAAGTGAAAGAAGCCAATTTGAAAAGGCTACATAATGTATGGTTCCAACTATATGACATTCTGGAAAAGGCAAAACTACAGAGACAGTAAAATGATCAGTGGTTCCCAAGGGTTAGCAGGGAGGGAGGGATGAATAGGCAGAACACAGTACATTTTTAGGGGAGAAAAACTACTCCATATGATACTAAAATGGTTGATACGTGTAATTATACATTTAGACCTTTGTCTAAACCACCAAGAATGTACACCACCAAGAATGAACTCTAACGTAAACTATGGACTTGAGGCAATAATGATGTGCCAATGTATCAACTGCAACAAGTGCACCACTCTGGTGGGGCATTTCGATAATGGGGAAAGCTATGCATGTGTTGGGGAAGCGGTATATAGGAAATCTCTGTACCTTCTCTATTTTGCTGTGAACCTAAAACTGCTCTAAAAATGTCTTAAAACACAGCAAGAAAGGACATTTTTATGACATGAACGGTCTCAAGAAAATTTACCTTCTATGCACTGTTTATCAGAAAACTGTTATAGGATATGGGCCAACAGAATGAGGGTAAAGAAGAAATGGTACTAGAAGATGGGTGCTCCAACACAGAAAGAAGTGAAGAGAATTCCAGGATAATACTAAAGGTATGTCCCAGGATAATAACTCTGCCCCAAGAGTAGAGGGCAACCATTCTTGCTTGGAGGAGGTCAGAGGCTCCAGGAGCGATTTGTTTAAAATGATTAATATCACAGAATGTCTGTAAATCATCTGACTGTATTGAAGTGTAATTTACATAATTGATAGTTTTAGGTTGAATTCAAATATAGAAAAAACAGATTATTAACGGCAAGGAAAACAAAAAATGTGCAAGAAAATTATGCTACATTATCTTTTCATAATCATGTAGTGGAAAAGCTTCTCATAACCATGATAATACAAACACTGAATAGCGATCTAAAGAAAACTGAAACATTTTATATTGAAAAGTGGGGAAGAGAATAAGAAGTATTCATCTGTGCAGTGGATACTGGGGATGAAAGAGTGACATATCTTAAAATGGAAGAAATAAGTAAGTGAAAATACTTTTTACAAGTTTACAAATATGGAGGTAAATACTGAAAGAATCATCTAAAAAGAGCTGAGTGTTGTTTCTGGGAGGGGAATATGGGATAGTGGTAAGAGCATAGGGTTTCCTTGATTACTAACAGAGTTGAGCATTTTTAGGAATACCTATTCACAACGACTCCAGGCTGGGCCTTGTCACTTGTTTAGCCAATGGGACAGTAGTAAACTTGAGAAAGCATTTGTGTATTTCCACTTACTTCTGCTTTTGGGTCCCTGCTGTTGGTTATTGCTCCTGACTTTTCTTCATGTCTTATTTTCTTTGGGGTTTTGTGATGTCTTTTTGTAAGTTCATATCTGTATGAACTTTTTCCATGGGAATACTTTGAGAATTGACTAGAAATTGTGTCCTTCTGAGGAGGATTCTTCTTTATTTTTTTCTGCCAGACACCTGTAAGCATTATCATCCAAGACAACACTAATGAATTCTTTGGCTTAAGAACTTTTGAACAACTAAGAAAATATAAACTGGGGCCCCAAATCTCAAGGGATATTCTTTTCTTCTCCCTCTATCCATATCCAAGGTTTAGAGACAGGAAAGTTTCCCTGCTGTCTCCTTCTGTGAGATATAATTTAAGTATCTTTTTGCTGAGGTTATAACCCTTGGGGCCCTAGATATATTCAACAACTTCCAATCTGATTCCACACATTTCATGACCCTCAGCTTTACCTCCTGCTCCATATAGGCCTGAAGTTCTAGAGCAAGCACTGGTTTGCGAGCTTGCTTACATCTCTAGGGTCATTATTTTATTTTATTTTTGACCTCTGATGATCTCCCTTACTTCCTTGCTGACTCATTCACACGTTTACAAATATTAAAAAATATTATATTATATCCATCTTTGTTGCTATTTTATTGCTAGAGATTTTTTTCTGGGTATTTAGTGGCCCCCTGCCTTATATTTCAGAAAAATAATTCCAAAGACAGCATGTGATCTGGATCAGTACCTTAAGACAGACTGAATAACATTAGCCCCCTCCCATTAAACTTCTAGCTCCTGGGGTAATAATTTCAGAAATCCATTGAAAATTTCCAAAGTCCATTTTTTCCAGTGACACAAATAAAACCATTCTGCTCTCACTAGACTGCTGCACAAGCACCTTGCCTTAATGAGGGTGGAAGCTTTTCTGAGTGAAAAAAAAATATGATGGTGCATATTACCTATCCAGCTTTGAACAATAACAATTATAAAACTGATGTAATCTGGGGGATTACGTGGGACTCAAGAACTTGTACAATAAATTCTACAAAATACTGCTGAATGAAAAATGCCAATTAGTAAGACAGAATTCGCTTAATTCTCAAATGCCTATCAATAATATTGGAATAGGGCCCTGAACCAAGATGGCGGAGTAGAAGGACGTGCTCTCACTCCCTCTTGTGAGAACACCAGAATCACTAGATGCTGGACAATCATCAACAGGAAGACACTGGAACTCACCAAGAAAGATACCCCACATCCAAAGACAAAGGAGAAGCCACAATGAGATGATAGGAGAGGCACGATCACAGTAAAATCAAATCCCATAACTGCTGGGTGGGTGACTCACAGACTGGAGAACACTTATACCACAGAAGTACACCCACTGGAGTGAAGGTTCTGAGCCCCAGGTCAGGCTTCCCAACCTGCGGGTCCGGCAATGGGAGGAGGAATTCCTAGAGAATCAGACTTTGAAGCCTAGTGGGATTTGATTGCAGAACTTCGACAGGACTGGGGGAAACAGAGACTCCACCCTTGGAGGGCACACACAAAGTAGTGTGCGCATCAGGACCCAGGGGAAGGAGCAGTGACCCGAGGGGAGACTGAACCAAGACTACTCTACCAGGCAAGGATCTCATTCAGATTCGATGGAGAAATCGAAAGCTTTACAGACAAGCAAAAGCTAAGAGAATTCAGCACCACCAAACCAGCTCTACAACAAATGCTAAAGGAACTTCTCTAACTGGGAAACACAAGAGAAGAAAAGGACCTACAAAAACAAACCCAAAACAATTAAGAAAATGGTCAAAGGAACATACATATTGATAATTACCTTAAACATGAACGGATTAAATGCTCGAACCAAAAGAAAAGGCTTGCTGAATGCATACAAAAACAAGACCCATATATATGCTGTCTACAAGAGACCCACTTCAGACCTAGGAACACATACAGACTGAAAGGGAGGGGATGGAAAAAGATATTCCATGCAAATGGAAATGAAAGCTGGAGTAGCAATACTCATCAGATAAAATAGACTTTAAAATAAAGAATATTACAAGAGACAAGGAAGGACACTAGCAGATTACACTTTCTTCTCCAGTGTGCACAGAATATTCTCTAGGATAGATCACATTTTGGGTCACAAATCAAGCCTCAGTAAATTTAAGAAAATTGAAATCATACCAAGCATCTTTTCTGAACACAAGGCTATGAGATTACAAATGAATTACAGGGAAAAAAACGTAAAAACAAAAAACATGGAGGCTAACCAATACGTTACTAAATAACCAAGAGATCACTGAAGAAATCAAAGAGGAAATCAAAAAATACCTAGAGACAAATGACAATGAAAACACAACGATCCAAAACCTATGGGATGCAGCAAAAGCAGTTCTAAGAGGGAAGTTTATAGCTATACAAGTCTATCTCAAGAAACAAGAAAAATCTCAAATAAAAAATCGAACCTTACACCTACTGGAAATAGAGAAAGAGAACAAACAAAACCGAAAGTTAGCAGAAGGAAAGAAATCATAAAGATCAGAGCAGAATTAAATGAAATAGAAACAAAGAAAACCATAGCAAAGATCAATAAAACTAAAAGCTGGTTCTTTGAGAAGATAAACAAAATTGATAAACCATTAGCCAGACTCATGAAGAAAAAGAGGGAGAGGACTCAAATGAATAAAATTAGAAATGAAAAAGGAGAAGTTACAACAGACACCGCAGAAATACAA
>NC_041234.1:6568685-6569146 GCF_002837175.3 Physeter macrocephalus
TGCAGGATACAAAATTAATGCACAGAAATCTCTTGCATTCCTATACACTAATGATGAAAAATCTGAAAGAGAATTTAAGGAAACACTTCCATTTACCACTGCAACAAAAAGAATAAAATTCCTAGGAATAATCCTACCTAGGGAGACAGAAGACCTGTATGCAGAAAACTATAAGACACTGATGAAAGAAATTAAAGATGATACCAACAGATGGAGAGATATACCATGTTCTTGGATTGGAAGAATCAATATTGTGAAAATGACTATAGTACCTAAAGCAGTCTACAGATTCAATGTAATCCCTATCAAACTACCAATGGCATTTTTTACGGAACTAGAACAAAAAATCTTAAAATTTGTATGGAGACACAAAAGACCCCAAATAGCCAAAGCAGTCTTGAGGGAAAAAAACGGAGCTGGAGGAATCAGACTCCCTGACTTCAGACTATACTACAAAGCTA
>NC_041234.1:6569156-6569707 GCF_002837175.3 Physeter macrocephalus
ATGGTCAACTTATCTATGACAAAGGAGGCAAGGATATACAATGGAGAAAAGACAGCCTCTTCAATAAGCAGCGCTGGGAAAACTGGACAGCTACAGGTAAAAGAATGAAATTAGAACATTCCCCAACACCATACACAAAAATAAACTCAAAATGGATTAGAGACCTAAATGTAAGACGGGACACTATAAAACTCTCAGAGGAAAACATAGGAAGAACACTCTGTGACATAAATCACAGCAAGATCCTTTTTGATCCACCTCCTAGGGTAACGGAAATAAAAACAAAAATAAACAAATGGGACCTAATGAAACTTGAAAGCTTTTGCACAGCAAAGGAAACCATAAACAAGGTGAAAAGACAACCCTCAGAATGGGAGAAAATATTTGCAAATGAATCAATGGACAAAGGATTAACCTCCAAAATATATAAACAGCTCATGCAGGTCAATATTAAAAAAAACGAACAACCCAATCCAAAAATGGGCAGAAGACCTAAACAGACATTTCTCCAAAGAAGACATACAGATGGCCAAGAAGCACATGAAAAGCTG
>NC_041234.1:6569717-6616024 GCF_002837175.3 Physeter macrocephalus
CATATGATCCAGCAATCCCACTACTGGGTGTATACCAAGAGAAAACCATAATTCAAAAAGACACATGCACCCCAATGTTCACTGCAGCACTATTTACAATAGCCAGGTCATGGAAGCAACCTAAATGCCCATCGACAGACGAATGGATAAAGAAGGTGTGGTACATATAGACAATGGAATATTACTCAGCCATGAAAAGGAATGAAATTGGGTCATTTGTGGAGACGTGGATGGATCTAGAGACTGTCACACAGACTGAAGTAAGTCAGAAAGAGAAAACAAATATCGTATATTAGCGCATATATGTGGAACCTAGAAAAATGGTACAGATGAACCGGTTTGCAGGGCAGAAATTGAGACACAGATGTAGAGAACAAACGTATGGACACCAAGCGGGGAAAGCGCGCGGGGGGGTGGGGATGGTGGTGGGATGAATTGGGCGATTAGGATTGACATGTATACACGGATGTGTATAAAATTGATGACTAATAAGAACCTGCCGTATAAAAAAATTATTAAAAAAGAAAAAAAAAAGGATATTAGAACACTCTCCAGATCTGAGTGAGAATGGCTGCTTCTCCACACCCTTGCAAACTTGTACCTTCTACCGGATAAAACTAATGGGCCTTTTATGTAAAATGACAATCTATGAAATTTAAAGCTCTGAAAAAATCACTCTGGGGTTGTATGAAGTTTTCCTTTAGAAAGTGAATAATTTCATAAATATCTGGCCTTATGTAGAGTGAGGAGACATCTTATTATCATCAGTATTTGTATCTTTCCTGATAACTTCTGTTTTCTTTTTATTGAAATAATATTTAAGTCCTGTCAATATGTGAAACAAAATAAGAGGGTACCTGAGAGGCAGTTTAAAAGCTTGAGTTCTACACTACATTGACTTGAGTATGAACTCCAGATTTGCCACTACTAGCTATATAAACAAGGGGAAATCTCTTTGAGCCTCAGAGATCTAAAATGTTTACAAATTTCTTATACCATCAACTTTAAAATAAAATGTAATTTAGGTAGGAATAAGTCCTAAGTTTTCTTGCATCTAGTATATTGGCAGATTATTCTACCTTGGTATTTTTCTTCATACAGAGAAAATACAGGCAGAAAGAGGGAGAACAATTTTTACCTCTGTTTCTAAACTTTAATTATCAAAACACAAGGTAGACAAGTATATCTGTATTGTTTCAAAGGCCCTTTGTACATTAATTATAAGAATAAGAAATTTTTTCTGTTTGTCAAATAATATTTTCTACTTACATTTTTCCCTCAAAGAGTCATTCATGAGGTATTTGTATAACTTCTAAAAATGATTCACAGCTCAAGTGGTGTGATTTCCAACACCATATGCTTCGGCAAGAATGCTATACAAATCTAAATAATGAGGTTCCTTTCCCAATGAGACTCTTTCACTAGCCCAACAGCCAGCATTTTCTAAGTTTGCAAACTTTTTGTAACTAAACACAGGCTGTGTGACAGCTTCTATTATTTGCCCAATAACAGCTCTTGTGTGCCCCTCCTTCTTAGGAGCCATGCCAATGTTTGATCACAGCTGTGAGCAATTTGAGGGAAAAAAGATGATTAATTGGGGGAACCAAGTCATGGGGCATTGGGTGCCTGCCAGAGAATTGATGAAGGACTCAGATTAATACCTGTGAATCACAGCTTATTCTAACGCTTATAAAACCCAAGGCATAAAATATGCAAAATATGACATGTGCCATGATTGCAGTGATCCCTCCCAGCCAAAAAAGGGTATTAAGACCTCTTTAAGTAGGCTACACTCAGCATGGCTGGCTCTTAATGTAGCAGGTGTGATGTCCCTCTGTGAGTTAACTCCAGTGAAAACTGGATTTGGACCTTATTTGATGATACATAGTAATTAACACTTTATTTTTTAATGAGATAAACTTTAAAAATCTTACTGAAGCTACCCTTATCCAATATCAGAACAGGGTGAACACTATTAAAAATTCACAGAATTGTTGAGTCACTTGGCAGGTGAAGCCCTTGTTTTACAACTGTGGAGACTAGGCCAAATCTCATTTTGTTCCCCAACAGTGCTCTCACGTAACATCACCAAGTTAAAAATGGTGTCAGCACTTCTCGATTCCCCATTTGAATTACACTCTTCACGTAATGGATAAATTAACTGCAATCCAGATGTCAGCCATAGCCTAGAGAAGTTTGTTTACCTCCCAATTTCATGTCTTGTAGAAAGTTTAATGTGATTTTCTGAATTTCTGCATATTTTCAGAGAGGTCATGCTCACGATCACCTCTGGCTTTACTCTCCTGTTTATTTTGCAATAGTCATTGTATAAAGTGTTTTACTATCCAGTGTATTCTGCACAGCATCAATTATTCACTTACCAAATATTTATTGAGGGCCTATTATTTGTTAGGCCACGTTACATGTCAGACACTGGGCTGGTTTTAGGGGAAACAATAGGCTAGTGTGGGGTGGAGACATTTGTTAAATAACGATACAAATCACTAGAAGATTATGAATGATAAGTGCAAAGATGGAGAAGAGAATGTTTACCAAAACACTTCTTTTGTCTAGCCTAGGAGGTTAGAGACAGCTTTCCTTAAAAAAAAAAAATGTCATTAATATGTGACCCAAAAGAATTGCAAGAGTTAACTAAACTAAAGGAGAGGGTAAGAAAACTCCACGTTTCATTTAATGACTTAATGACTTGAACCCTAATGCAAAGGATTCAGTTCCATGAGAGAGTTTGGAATATGAGAGTGCTAAAGGGTAACAGAAAATGTACGGTTCATGAGGTGTAAGGATTTACCTTATATAGGAGGAGAGGCAGCCCTCTCTTTTCACAGAAGGAAAAGAGGATGCCCCAAAGTTAGAGGTTCCTTGATTGGTATGTTGGGGGGCAGGCAGATAAGGGAGTTACCATCTGATGCAGATGGAGAGTTCCATATGGAAAGGCCCCATGGTGGGAAGGAAAACATAAGGGACGGTCACTGGGGCTGAAGTACAAAAACCAGGAGGAATTGTGGTGCAAAATGACATTGGAAAAATAGCAATGTCATGTAAGAAATTGTAGGCCATGTAATGGATTGTGGTCACTGTCCAAACAATAATGAAAAGCCACTGATGTAATGGAGATATGGTCTAATCAGGTTTGCATTTCAAATTAGCATCTCTGTTATCCCAATTTGGAGTAGGAGAGAGGGGAGAGGCCAAGAATTAAAGTAGGCTATTGCAGTAGTCCACTGGACGATTGGACATAGCTTACTTAGGCTAGGGTGGTGGCAGTAGATATGGAAAGACATGGGAAATCTGACATACATTTAGGAGGTAGAATTGACAGCTTTGTGATTAATTGGATATGAGGATTGAAGTTGAAGGAAGAGTCATGGATTATTCCTAAGTGTTTTCCTTATATAAGCAGTTTGATGGTGATGCCATTCACTCTTCAATAAGAGGACCAAGTAAGGAGACCATAAATTTGATTTCTGACGTGAATTTGAAGACATCTAAAAAGAAATGTCAAATAGGCAACTGAAATTATGGTCTAGAGTTCCAAGGAGAGTTTTGTTTGTAGAAATAAAAATTTGAATCACCAGCTTATGGGTGCTAATTGAAACCCTGAATGACAATAAGATCACCAATAAGAGAACATAGAGTAAGATGAAAAGAACTTAAGTTTTAGTTTTGAGAAACTTCAACAATGGGTGTCCTGGGAGCAGAACAGTATGAAACTGCAAATAAGGTGGTGAGTGAGAAGTTAGAGCAGAGGGAAAAAAATAAGGGAGGGTAATGACTTCCAAGCCAAAGGATTAAAGTTTATCAAGAAAGGAGTGGTCGACAATGTCAAGAGCTGTGGAATCTTGAATAAGGTAAGAATTTAAATTTTCCATTGGATGTAGTGAGATGACAAGGCTGGGAAAAGTCCAGATTAGAGGGGTTTGAGAAGTGAGGGGGGCGAATAAGGAAATGAGGACAATTTTGCCAATGACTCTTTCAAGAAGCTAAGTGGTTAAGGAGAGAAGAAAGAAAGGGCAGTAGATGGTAGTGGCAGAGGAAGACTTTTTTTCCTTTTTTTTTTTTTTAAAGAAGATGTTGGGGGTAGGAGTTTATTAATTAAATAATTTATTTTTGCTGTGTTGGGTCTTCGTTTCTGTGCGAGGGCTTTCTCTAGTTGTGGCAAGCGGGGGCCACTCTTCATTGCGGTGCGCGGGCCTCTCACTATCGCGGCCTCTCTTGTTGCAGAGCACAGGCTCCAGACGCGCAGGCTCAGTAGTTGTGGCTCACGGGCCTAGTTGCTCCGTGGCATGCGGGATCCTCCCAGACCAGGGCTCGAACCCGTGTCCCCTGCATTAGCAGGCAGATTCTCAACCACTGTGCCACCAGGGAAGCCCCTTTTTAAAAAATGATAACGACTTAAGCACTGATGTGAAGGATTTAGTTCCACAGAGAGTTTGGAGTATGAGAGTGATAAGGGATAACAAACAATGTACAGTTAATAAGGCAGAAATTTCTACCTTACATAGGAGGAGGGGCAGCCCTTCCTCTCTTTTCACAGAAGGGAAGGAGGATACTCCAAAGTTAGAGGTTCCTTGATTAGTATGTTAGGTGGGAGAAAGATAAGGGAGTTACCATCTGATGCTTTCTCTTTTCATCGAAAATGGTTATATGATAAGTGGAGAGGAGCAGGGGGAGACTTGATGTTTTGAGTAGAGTGGGTAAAGTTTGAAATAAATGTTGCAAAGAGACTGTGGGCACTGTTGAGGGCCCCTTTGAGGATAGAGTTTAAAAAAATTTATAACTGGACCAGTATGCCCTGTTAACAGGGACTTCCCTGGTAGTGTTTGACTATAGGAATAGAGAAAAAAGATGGTTGAGCTATCAAAGGTTGGGATTTGAGTAAATGCCACACACACACAAAGAAGTGGCTCAGACAAAACTCAGTTTCCTGACTTAATTCCTCCTACTCCCACGCACACATCTTCAAAAGCCCATTCATAAAAGGCCTTTGAATTGTGCATCAGTGTTTTCTTAATTTTTGAGGACAAGAGAGGGTTTGTGTTACAACGACATAGCCGATTAAAAATTGATTAGATGTATTTTTCTTAAAATGCCTTCTACCACGGTGTTCTGTAGACTGGCTCTTCCCTCTTTCCCTTTCTCTACCTCCGCTTTTCCACAGAGCCACTGAGCCATCCATTTGATTTCATTGCTTCCTGTTAATTTCAGCCCTCAGCCTGTCACCTTCTGCCAGAAGTAGCTTACCAATATGTTTTCCTAAACAAAGACAGTTCCTTCCCTAAAAGAAATTCAGGCGCCAGCAGTTAAGTGGATAGTTTTTTTTCACCCATGACATATTATTGTTTATTTAACTCTGTCTCTTATCGTGACAATCTGCTCTAAAGGTGTCTTTGTTGTTTTCAAAGACAGCAGAAACATGTTCGTCCTCTCTGCTGTCATCAACCAGCAAATGTGTGATCCTGGGAAAGTCATTTTATTGTTCTAGATTAGGGATGGGCAAACTGCAGACGGAAAGACAAATCCTACCCATTGCCTGTTTTTGTAAATAAAGTTTTATTAGAACATGCTCTTTGTTTACTTACTTTTTTTTTTTTTTTTTTTTTTTTTTTTTGTGGTATGTGGGCCTCCCTCTGCTGTGGCCTCTCCCGTTGCGGAGCACAGGCTCCGGACGCGCAGGCCCAGCGGCCATGGCTCACGGGCCCAGCCGCTCCGCGGCATGTGGGATCCTCCCGGACCGGGGCGCGAACCCGGTTCCCCTGCATCGGCAGGCGGACGCGCAACCACTGCGCCACCAGGGAAGCCCCTGTTTACTTACTATTTATGGCTGTTTTTGTGCTACAACACTATAGTTGAGCAGTTATGACACAGACTGTCTAGTGTACAAAATAAAAAATATTTATTATTGGGCTCTTTAAAGAAAAATGTTTGCCAGTGCCTATTTTAGATCCCAGTTTATCCTTCTGTAAAATGAAGGAATCTGAGAATATGCTCTCTCATTATCTTTTCAGTTTTAATATTTGAAGATGTTAAAGCTATAACTATTAGGTCTTTCCATAAAAGTCAGCTCATCTGAGAGGATTTATTTGACTACTATTGAAAAGTAGAAATTCTGGCCCCCATGATTCTCTATACTTTTAATCTGCTTTATTTTTATTAATATATTACTCTGGCATAATATATGATATATACCTATTAAAACATAAATTTCGTGAAGGAAAGAAATTTTTGTTCATTGCTGCTCCTCAGTGCCTAGAATAATATGGCACATAAATAGATGCTTAATAAATATGTGTTAAATAAGTGAATAAGTGAATGAATGAAATACTTCTCATTGGAATTTCTTTCCGGTCTCATATATAGAGACATGAAACACTTGGAAATAAATGGAAGTGAGTACTTATTATTAAAGCTTTCTTAAATTGTTCAGGGCTCCTAGGAGATTGCTATGGGTCAAATGTTTGTGTCTCTCCAAAATTCATATGCCAAAGCCCTAACCCCCAATGTGTCTGTATTTGGAGACAGGGCTTTTGAGGAGGTGATAAAGGCTAAATGAGGGCAAAATGGTGGGGCCCTAATCTGATAGGGCAAATGCTATTATAAGAAGAGAAAGAGACATGCACTCTCTTTCTCTGCTATGTGAGGACACAACGAGAGGTAGCTGTCTACAAGCCAGCAAGAGAGTTCTCACCAGGAACTAAATGGGCTGGCACCTTGACCTTGGACTTCCCAGCCTCCAGAACTGTGAGAAAATAAACCCAAAAACCTCAGTCTGTGGTATTTTGTTATGGCAGCTCGACATGACTAACAGAGGAATGTTTGCAAATGATCTCTGGAGATATGCTTTGATGACCATACTCTTTTCTTCTCTGAGGACAACACCATTCAGGCATATCCTATTGGATTAATAAGCAGTGGGCTTTTTGCACATGAAAATGATTTGTAAATATGAAAAATATGTCCAGGTTAAATGAATTAAAAGTGATAATCACACCTCTATGCTTAGAAATTAAGTACAGGGCTCTGCATCATGTTAGTGGACACTCCTCTTCACAATAAGTGAATTACTCACAGTTACATATAAAATGGTGGCTAAGCATGTGAGCAATGGAGTCAGATTGCTTGGTTTGATTCGAGTTAAGTTCTATTTAACTTGTGGTGTCATTATGGACAAATAACTTATCCTTATTTTCCTTCTTCGTAAATTGAAGAAGATAGTAAAAATAATTACCTATGTCACTCAGAATGGACCAGGCTATGTTGCAGTAACAACCTGCAAAATCTCAATGGTTTAATACAAAGTTTATCTCTCACTCCCTGTACATTTATACATTGCAAGGCAGCTAGGAACTGTGCCCCAGTGGTTCTCACTCTAAGTTGCAGGCTAAGAGAGAGTACCACTCTTTGAAACATTGCTAATTGTAATGGCAGAGGAGAGATCCTGATGAATTGCACATTCGCTCTTAAAGCTTCCATAGACATGGCACTCATCACTTCTGCTTACATTTCATTGGCTAAAAGCAAGACATATGATCATCCCTAAATCCAAGAGGGGAGAGAAGAGCAATCCTATCACTGCCTAGAAGAACAAGAAATATTTGTGATTAGTTCTAATGAATATCACATTATCTCATAGGGTTTTTGTGAATGTCAATTAAGAAAAAGCATTCAAAACAGGTGCAGCTCCTGATACAAAAAAAAAAAAAAAGAGCACACTAAACGCTAGCAATTGTTATTATCCAATGTTGAATTACACAGAAAACACTCTTACTGGGAAAAATGACAAACTATTTTTAGCCTTGCAAGGAAACTCTGACCCCAGCAAATATAAGAGATTACGGATGGGGTTAACAGAAAACCTCCCTTCTTTCTCTAACAACCTTTACAATTCCCCAGAAGAGAACTCAATCCCCTGGCTGCAACAAATATTTTCATTGTCCTCCCCTCAAATTGATTTCTTGGAGAACATAATATAAAAGGAATACAATGGAGAGGCATTTTTCGGTTATCTGATTTTGATAAGATGCCTTACTTTTTTTCCAAGGCCAAGATTTTGTTTGTTTCTAGCTACATGGATTACTGCTTCTTTGATGGGCTACATTAATATGTATATGAAAACCCCTTAATCCCATATCTCTCATACATTAACATTATTTACAAATCTTGGCTTGCCCATAAATTTTATTTCTATCAGTTTTCTGAAGAAGCAAGTAAAGTAGCAAGTAAAATAGTTATGTGACCAATATTTTTAAAGAAAAATATAAAACTAGTGGATTGCATACTGACACGAGTTAAGCCAATTTGGTTCCAGCTCTTGATTTAACTATCTACTTAAACTATTTTGATCAAGTAACTTAATCTCTTCTAAACTAAGACTCTTTACCTGCAGAATTAAGGGAGTTAATTTAAACTTCACTTACTTCCACCTTACCATCTGGGATGACTGGAGATAATCTTTAAACTCTTCTTTAATTTCAAATATTAGTTAATGATGCTAAATCCTTGGCCCATAGTTATATTAGCATACTATATGTAGAAATTCAATTAGACTCCTCAATGCCATTTCAAGCCAATTTTCTAGAAGCTCAGTTGATTGGAATGAATTTAATTGCTCAGTTGTTTGACGTTTCTTATTCAAGTGAAACCAAATTTCACAATCCTGTGCAATTCACTCATCAATAATTATTAGCAACATAATTTGAAATACATTCAGTCTGCAATTAAAAAAGAAAATGCTCTGTAAGTAACAAAGTCAAAGAATGAGAATGATTCATCCAAACCATCGAAGCTTGATTAATTGTTTGTTTGAAGCATCTTCATTAGAAATCTAATGATTATAGATTCCAATGACATCCATTTAATTTCTCAAATCTCTATTTACCATAATATTTTTCAAACAATGACATTAGTCTTTTTTTAACTTGAAAATTTTGGTCAAGAGCTTATGCAGCTGATTTTTAAGTTAAAAAAAGAACCAATTCCAATAATTTTCTCAAAATCTCTTTTTAGGATTTAAATTATTTTTTATTTTTAATAGAATGACATTTTAAATAAGTCACTTTTAATTCATGGTAATTTTTTCCCCTATTAACCAACCCAAGGACTTATATACAGAAAGAACAGTTTATCACAATAAAGCACTGCAGGAAGTTTTCTCCCACAATGCCAATTTTCATGAATTTATCTTCTAGAGTCACAAGATGGTACATGAGGCAAGGATTCATAAAACCCAATTAATTTAGTTTGTGTAGCAGATACTCTTGGTTGTCTTGCCTAATAGCCATCCAAACCCTCCACACCTTTCTTTCTTCTCACTATAAAGGATAAAAATACCAGAGAATCGGTTTACCAACCTTCATGAAGCTAGAAGTAACCGTATGACCCGCGTTCAAGCAGTGAGTTGTAAGGGGCTGTATGCCAGTGTCCTTCTAAGAATATTTTGCTTTTCTGATAAAAGGGATATGTGTGGCCGTATGAGCTACTTCCCTTCTTCCTGTATTGATCACAGACTTCACTATGGAGCTGTGGAAACTCCATTGCCATCATGATGTCAAAGAATGAAGACCAAAGGCTAACACACCCAATACGGTGGAACACAAAAAGAGAAACAATCTGGGTCCTTAATGACACTGAGGGGCAGCTGCAACAACAATACCTACCATTATCAACTCTGTAACATCTTCTTGGGTGAAATTTTTGTTTCTTTCAGCCAGAAGTATCTCTTACTGATAGAGTTGGCATGTTAGTTTGTTTTGATTTCCATGCTTAAAAAAATTTATGACCTTCCACTCACTAAATTTATCATCCTTCCTATTCCAACATTTTAATTAGAATTTTGTATAATCATTGGAACAAAAGGTCCTTAGAGATTACTTAGATATTTGTACCCTCACATAAAAGCTAAAAAGTCCCTCAGACATGATTAATTCTCTCAAGGCTTAAAAGGAAAAATATTCTACATCCTTTATCATTAATCCCTTCCAATGACTTTTGGGAACATTAAGAATATGGAAGAGGAGGTGGAGAATACCCTGGAAAAACCTCAGTTGGCTCTGGCAGTTGCTGTGAATCCTAAGAGAACGTTATAAAGTCAGGCAGCGTGAATGTAGTAGCACCTCTGGGCATCCTGGGAATCTCCCATAGTGCCTCAATATGGCAAGCAGTTATTTGTTGCTAGTGTCCTTCATGCTTCCACTTATTTTAACTCTGGACATCCCCTTTATTTTTTTCCCTAAAGTTGTTTCTCGCACCCTTTATGAGACATATTCTATATTGGGTTATTAAATCAATAAAATTCGATGGGTGAGATATGAAAAAAATCACAGTGAATAAAAGTAAGAAGAAAGGAAATGGGCAACACTCAATGTCCCATCAGCCATGTTTAACGTTCAACTTCACAGATAATCTAGTCAGGCACGCATATATCTGATATGATCAATTGTATGGAAAAGCAGAAACTTCTGGTTTCAAATATATGAATGAAAAAACCTACAGGAGAACCTTACATAATTCTGATTTAACTTCCCCTAGGATCTTCTATAATTTTTTCCCCTCAGAATCAATAGGGCAATCTGATAATGAAATGTGAGACTATATTGAAGAGAGTTACTTGGGTTGGGGATAAGGAGACAACTGTTGGAATAGTGGACTTAGAGTTCCCAAGACAACTATCTACCTACAGTTACATTTTGTAAATGTGGAAAAGAACGATACATGTGTGTTCACAACACTTCACTGATGTGGCAGATTTAAAAAGAGCATGAATTACGTTTTTTCTCATAACTTTCTTTCCCAAGTTTGTTATTTTGTGGAACAGTGCTACTTACACCATCAAGGAAATTATATTTTAATATTTTCCCTCAGAGTCAGCAATAGTGATTTTGTCCTATATTCATTTTTACTTCAACAAGACCCGCTACACTGAAGAAATTAAATAAATATATTTATATAATCTGAATATGCTATGCAAAGATAAGTTGGTATGAACAGAAAGGTCCATCAGATATATAGATGGGAGTAGATGAGGAAGCTATTGATGAATATGTGTATATAATATGCTCACATTAATAAATATGTTAGGGCAGCATTACAAGAAGTTGAAAACAGTCTGGGAAGCAAGAATGAGGGTTAGAGTGACATATACTTCACATTTTGTTGCCTTTTGTCACGTTCATATTGTTTTCATTGAGATATTAATTTCATAATATAAAGTACCACAATAAACATTATCAGTGACCAACCCCCAGAATTATTGTTCTAGTTTTCTATTCACTTAAAAAAATGTTATGTCCCTATTGTTCCCAGAACTCTTTCTTTAAAATTGGGGATCATAGATGGTAGGCATTTTGCAACAGGCAGGACAGTCTACAAAACAAGCAGTTGTTACCCAAAATGCCCACAGCATCTCCACTGAGGAAAACTGGTTTCAGCTTAAGGATGGATTTTGTTGGTTTCTTTGCTCACACTATTTCTTGTATCTCATGTCTTACTTTTTTTGAATTATTTTTTAGTTTTGCTGGACCATATTTTTCAGTCGTATTATTTTTCAGGAAAAAACAACATGCATCTAGTATATTTTCCAAATCCTTTTCATGTTTAAGAACCTCTATTTTCCCCATGATTAAATGGGTCTAGAATTCAAGGTTCAGAATATTTTGCCTTCATACTTCTGAAGACATTTCATCATTGCCAACTAGCATCCCCTGTTGAAAAAAAAAAAAAAAGTAAAATTCTCCTTCTTTACTTTATAACTACTTTCCCCTCTTTTTCTAGGAAGTTATCTTTTAGGTTCAGAAACATCTCTAGCATGTGTCTTAATGTAGTTCTTATTTTGTTATTTCTTCTGTATTTAGAATCTACATCCCTGAACTTTTATGTTGCTATTAGAACAAGTAAAATCACAGAAACAGGAAGATGTCTTGATCTTGCCAATGCTAGAATGTTAGGGAAAGGAGCAATCAGGAAAGTAGATAGATAAGACTAAAACGCAGTTATTTTAAAAATTTCTTTTAAACCAGTGATATCTAGTCTCTTAAGGGTAAGAATTTCACTCCTCTCAGAACGGGAGTTTCCAAAAGCAATGGACTATTTCCTTGCAATTTATTTAATTGCCTAGAGATGTAATTGAGAAAATTATCTGACAGAACCAGCAATGCCTTGGTTGCACATAGGAATGGGCAAATCTGCAAATTAATCTCCCTGAACAAAAGAATTAACGGACATTTGAAGACTTCTGTAATAACACTTTTAATTCACTCCAGCTATCTTTACCAAAGCAATTTGGAGATAATTTCAGAAATTTTATTCAAATAAATGAAGGTTCAACTGGTTATCATTTGTGCGATAAATCCCATCACCAGGATGCCACCCATTTCTACTTGCTTCCTAATAAGTATATATCACCTTATTAATATTCATCCATTCACATGTCACATTCTGGGGAGAATGAAACAGATCTTTTCCTCCCCATTTTTTAGAAAATGGGATTGAAATCCAAAGGAAGTAAATGATAATCTGGTTTTCATTAATTTTCTATTCATTCAGACATTTCTTGAGCTCATACTAAATCCAGGCACTACCATAGATACTGATGATACAAAGATGACCAAAGGAGTTTTTAGTGTACTGTGTAAGACAGGCATATAAGGAAATTATCACAATACAATGTCTACAGAGTATTTCCAAATTAAACAGAATTTTCCCTTGTATCAAAATGTGTGGTATCCCACTCTTTTAATCTCTCTCTTTTTCTTCTAGGGTATCCACCCTTTCTATTTGTCACCACATTCTTCCTTCCTTCCAACCATCTTCCACAGTGATACTTCTAAAGCTCAAGTCTAGTAATGCTCTTGACTGATAGAAACACTCAAAAATTACCCTCTCAACCCCAGGAAAAAGGCATGTTAGATCACACATAAGGCCCAATCTCACTATTTGTTCAATCATATGCTTTTAATATCTCCACTGCGTTCAACACTTAAGCCATACCAAAAGCCTACCAATCCCCTACAACTCCCCAAACATTTGATTTCTGTGGTTTTAACACACTTCTAATTGCCTAGAATTGGCCACCTGTACTTCCTCCAAAGGCTCCTTTTAACTGTTACCTCCACTTAATAAAGCCTGATGTAATCTCTAAGGGAAAGAAGTAACCACCACCTCTTTGTCTTCGGGCTGCATCGTTTTACCACTGTCATAGGCCTTATTATACTGTAATGCGTTTATTCATTTACATACGTGTCTCCTATCAAGCCGTGAATTCCTTGAAATCATGGGTAAAGCCTTCTTTATCTTTTTATACACACTACCTATAAATGTGGTGAGATATGGTAGATAGTTTTAATAAATTGTCAAACTGAGTTCTCAACAAGAGTACTATGAGATGTGAATATGGTAGATGGGTCTTCTTTTCCACTCAGTCTAAGGCAGTGGTTTTCAAAGTGTGGTCTCTGGACCTCTAATATAAACATCATCTGGGAATGTATTAGAAGAGCAAAGTCTCAGAACTTGATCTAACCCTGTCCCAAGACCGGTGAAATCAGAAACTCTGAGGGTGGGGCTCAACATTCTGTGTTTTTACCAGTCCTTCAGGTGATTTTTATGCAGGCGAAAGTTTGAGAACTGTCCTAAGGAAATAGTCCTCCTGTGGGCACTGTGCCTGGTGGCTACTGTAGATGAAAATACATAAATCCTTAACTTTTTAGAAGGTTAATTATGGATAGGTTCTAAGAATTGGCCCATAGAAGAGAAGGCAAATTTTCACGGGCATGAATGTCACAGGACAATTGCATGAAACATAATGTCAAAAAATAGAGAATGTGCCAAGCATCAAGTGACAGAAATGGAGCACGGTGTATCAGAGAGCTACAACAGTAATGACTGGAAGATGAAGATAAGTCATCAGGAGACAGAAACTCCAGAATAGAAGAGCATGTGAGCAGGAGCTGGGAGCAAAGGGAGTTGGCAGCCAAGTCCAAATAACTGGAAACAGAACAACTGGAGATTAGGTTACTGCAGAAGGAATGTTTAAGTCTTCACCACACCCAGAAGAAGACTGCAGAACATAAAAGAGGGAAAATGGCAACACATAAAGATAAAAGATAAAAGATAACTGAAAGAGAGACCTAAGAATTTCTGGTTAGAGGTAATTTACTAACTTCCTAGGTGAAGGAGGATTGGGACTCAATGGTGGACTCATATCTACCATAATATTTACACATTCTAATTGTGTAATATAGCCAAGTTGTCAGGGAATGAATGGGCTTTAGCACTCTATACAATGACATTCTAATCCTAGCTTCCCTGATCATCAGCTGTGTGGTCTGAGTATTTTTATTTAAAAAATGGGAAAACAACCCTCAGAATGGGAGAAAATACTTGCAAATGAAGCAACCACCAACAAGGGATTCATCTCCAAAATATACAAACAGCTCATGCAGCTCAGTATCAAAAAAACAAACAACCCAATAAAAAAATGGGCAGAAGATCTAAATAGACATTTCTCCAAAGAAGACATACAGATGGCCAAAAAGCACGTGAAAAGATGCTCAACATCACTAATTATTAGAGAAATGCAAATCAAAACTACTATGAGATATCGTCTCACATTGATCAGAATGGCCATCATCAAAAAGTCTACAAACAATAAATCCTGGACAGGGTGTGGAGAAAAGGGAACCCTCCTACCCTGTTGGTGGGAATGTAAATTGGTACAGCCACTACGGAGACCAGTTTGGAGGTTCCTTAAAAAACTAAAAGTAGAACTACCATATGACCCACTCCTGGGCATATATCCGGAGAAAACCATAATTCAAAAAGATACATGCACCCCAATGTTCATTGCAATGCTATTTACAATAGCCAGGACGTGGAAGCAACCTAAATGTCCATCAACAGAGGAATGAATAAAGAAGATGTGGTACACATATATACAATGGAATATTACTCAGCCATTAAAAAAAGAACAAAATAATGCCATTTGCAGCAACATGGATGGACCTAGAGATTGTCATACTGAGTGAAGTAAGTCAGACACAGAAAGACAAATATCATATGATATTGCTTTTACGTGGAATCTCAAAAAAGGGGGGGGTACAAATGAACTTATTTACAAAACTGAAGTAGAGTCATGGATGTAGAAAACAAACATGGTTACCAGGGGATAAGGGGGGGAGGGGACAGATAAATTGTGAGATTGGGACTGACAATATACACATTACTATACATAAAATAGGTAACTAACAATAACCTGCTGTATAGCACAGGGAACTCTACTTAATACTCTGTAATGACCTATATCAGCAGTCCCCAACCCTTCTGGCACCAGGGACTGGTTTTGTAGAAGACAATTTTTCCATGGACTGGGGCAGGGGATGGTTTCAGGATGATTCAAGCACATTACATTTACTGTGCACTTTATTTCTATTATTACATTGTAATGTAAAATGAAATAATTATACGACTCACCATAATGCAGAATGAGTGGCAGCCCTGAGCTTGTTTTCACTTGCCACTCACTGATAGGGTTTAGATGTGAGTCTGCAAGCAGTTGATTTATTATGGTCTCTGTGCAGTCAAACCCCTCTGCTGATGATAATCTGTATTTGCAGCTGCTCCCCAGCGCTAGCATCACCACCTAAGCTGCACCTCAGATCATCAGGCATTAGATTCTCATAAGAGGTGTGCCACCTAGATCCCTCGCATGTGCAGTTCACAGTAGGGTTCGCACTCCTATGAGAATCTAATGCCGCCACTGATCAGACAGGAGGCAGAGCTCAGGCGGTAATGCGAGCGATGGGGAGTGGCTGTAAATACAGATGAAGCTTCGCTTGCTTGCCTACTGCTCACCTCCTGCTGTGCAGCCCGGTTCCTAACAGGCCACAGACCAGTATCAGTCCACGGCCTGGGGGTTGAGGACCCCTGGCCTATATGGGAAAAGAATGCTCAAAACAAAAACAAAAACAAAACAAAGGAACAGAAGTAGAGTCGCAGATGTGGAAAACAAATGTATGGTTACCAGGGGATAGGGGGAGGGGAGGGATAAATTGGGAGATTGGGATTGACACATACACACTACTATGTATAAAATAGATAACAATAAGAGCCTACTGTATAGCATAGCGAACTCTACTCAATACTCTGTAATGGCCTGTATGGGAAAAGCATCTAAAAATAGAGCGGATATATGTGTATGTAAAACTGATTCACTTTGCTGTACACCTGAAACTAACACAACACTGTAAATCAACTATACTCCAAAAAAAGTTTAAAAATTAAAAAACAGGAATAAATATGTACATCACAACAGATTAGTTTTAATAATTAATGATAAAATGGCAATAAAGTATTGTGTGTTCCAGTTGATACATATAAGATACTCAGTACATGATAGTGATTACTATATTTACTTTAAGAAATTGGTCCTAAGTCCTGCATGCAATAGCCATACTATCTGCATAAAATTTTCCATAATATGATAAAGTGATTCTCACTTAGATCTCCTTGTGTCATAAGTGCCAGTTAGTAACCTTTGTCTAGGGTGGTAGTGGTAGGTGTGTAGGCAAACTCCCCAACTCCTGACGCCCCATTAGTTCTTTCCTACTTACTGTTGGGTTTATATTTATCCCTATTCACATGATAGATGAGGTTACTTGATAGCTACAGTTGATTACATAACATCGGAGGCAAAATAATTCTGTGGTATGATGCTATTAATTTGGCTAAAATACATTTCACACATTATATTGCTGTCTACTCAGAAACAGAAAACATTTTTTTACTAGAACAACAATAAAGGGCCCCACATTGCATCTTCCATCTTTTATCAAGAGCCTTCAGGGAATAAAGTGGGAATGGATTTCCTTTCCTTTGCCATCTGCTCATATTGATTTGATTAAGCCCAGAGAGATTCTAGCAAAAATCTAATTTGTAGGACTCTAATCACGGTGTGGTGTAAAGAGTACTAGGCAGGATTTGAGTATCAACTGCTAGTTTATTAGCTGTGAGATCTTAGGCAAGTCACTTCACCTCTTTGAACCTCAATATTCCTCACCTGTAAAATGAGGATGAGGTGATACACCCACTCTCCTTCACAGGGTTCTTTTGAGATGCAACTGCATGCGAATACACTGTTTAAAATGTGCAAAAATTAGCTAGTCCCTACTCTTAGTTGCTCTGTTAGGAAGTATTTCTTCATACTTCACCAAAGGTTTCATATAACTCTGCCTGGATCCTGACTGTTTTAACTTGCTAGGACATAGATGTAGATGTATCCTGGTTTTGATCTGTAATCAATTCATGCACAGAATAAACACCATAACCATAACCTTGCTTTGCTCTATAATCAGACATTTTAGTTCTGCTCTTTTAGAGAAATAAAAATTCCCTATTCTCTCAAATTGTCTACTGATGAGTAAGCTGCATTTTACCCCCAAATTTTATGGTCTTTAAAAAATGAAGACACTGAACGTAGTGTTTATTACAAGAGGCATTAATAACAGCCTGCTGAATAAAGGCTGCCTGTTACGTGTCAAGTGGTTCTAGAGTACTGTGCCTCACGGTTCATAAAATAAAGCTAACCTAAAAAGCAGGTGGTGAATCCTAATTCAAGGAAAGATATTTGTCGTAACAGGTTGCTCTTAGAGCTAAGGAAAGTCTTTATCATCTGTCTGAGCATAAGGTGTTCTGGTGTTTGGGAAACGGGTAAATAAAGCGTTATTATGTAAGGTGTAGAGGGATGGCCAATTACAAAAATAGAATATAGGATGTGAATTAGCATTAAAACTGTAGAGAGGCAGCTTTAAAACTGTACAGAGGAAGATGGGTTTAAAATGTGATCTAGAAAGGTTCAATTCCTAGTTCTCTGCCTTCCTGTGGAGGGTGGAGCAAGTCAATGAAATCCTGAACCTCTACTTTCTTATCTATTAAGTGAAGATCATCAACTCTACCCTGAGAAATGGTTGCAGATATGTAATGAGAAGTTACATGTGAAACTATCTTGGTGCCTGACACAGAAAAGGTACTAAAAAAAATATCTGTTTCTATGATTTTTCTTGTTTGTTTTTTTTTCTTTCTTTTCCTCTTCTTGCTCTCCTTTTTATCATTTTTTCTTTTATCTTTCTAGGGCCCAAGTCATCCTTTTGGTGGGATTTAGAAGGCATTTTAGGAACTTATATAGTGACTTCAAGCTAGGTTAGCCAGTTTTAATTTTCAATGTAGCAGTAGTGAAGATGGCTGCTTAATAGAGATTTCTAGATATTAAACTACCCGTATTATTCATCTGCATATATGCATAAAAATAAGACCTGGTGAATGGCCAGAAAGAGAAGTTAAGAACAAGAGGCTACCTCAGAAAAATGGATGATTCCATGGCTGGGGCAGGGAAAGTATAAGGGTGGACCTGGAATATTTTGTGGTGCCAGAAAGTAAATACTCAAAGAGTGATCAAGATCTATTCACAGAACACAGGAACAAGCATGAAGGGGATACCTGGGACTAAATCTGGGAAAACTGGAGTGGCAAAGTAAATTATGATAGTAACAAATAGCTCGCTGATAACTGTATGATTCCATGCAAATGTAAATAATAAAATAAATATAAAAATGAATATGGGAGAAGGGAAAGCTCTTCATTACAGTAGAATGCCAACTAATGAACATAGACAAAATGATGGAATTAGAAAATTACCATTTGGTAACCCTAGTAGTAATAATTACCTCGGGCAAGAATCATCATGCTGTAACTAGTGGGTGAATATTTATTGAGGAACAAAATATTTATATATTCCCATAAGACACTTATTAATTATAAAAGGAGAAATAGTAACTTTATAGTGGAGAAACCTGGTGGATACCACCTTCACCAGGTAATCAAAGTTAACATCACTAGTAATAAAACAATCTGACATCATTAGCCCCCTGATACAATGCACTGAGAAGGAACCAACATCCCTTCTGTGGTATTGCAGCCCCAAATGCACAACCTGAATCTAATCATGAGGAAATAGCAGAAAAAGTCAAACTGAAAGACAGTCCTCAAAATAACTGGCCTGTGTTCTTCAAAAATGTCAGTCATGAAAGACAAAGAAAGGCTGAGAGGAACTATTCCAGATTCAGGGAGACCAGAGACATAACAACTAAATGAAACACATGATTCTGGATTGGCCCTTAGAACAGAAGAAAAAATATATATATTTTTAGTGTGAAGCACACTATTGGGACAATTAGCATAATGTTAATAAGGTCTAGTGATTAGATGGTAGTATTGTATCAATGTTAGTTTCCTGATTTTGGTGGTCATAATGTGATTATATAGGAGAGTGTCTTTGTCATTTTGGAAATAAACCCTAAAGTATTTAGAAATTGTCTTAGTAAGTTCAGGATACTATAATAAAAATATTATAACTAAAGAGATTTATTTCTCACAGTTCTGGAGGCTGGGAAGTCCAAGATCAAGGGATCAACCAATTTGGTGTCTGGTGAGAGCCGGCTTTCTGGTTTATAGACAGTTATCTTCTTGCTGTATCGTCATCTGGAAGAAGGGGGCACAGAGCTCTTTGGGATCTTTTCCATAAAAGCACTAATCTCATTAATGAGGACCTCATCCTCATGACCTAATCACCTCCCAAAGCCCCACCTCCTAATACCATCACACTGGGGCTTAACATTTAACATATGAATTTTGGGGGGACACAAACATTCAGTCTATAGCAGAGATAATGGGGCATCATGCCTGAAACTTACTATCAATTGATGCAGAGGAAAAATTATCAATCAATTAATCAATTTATCTGTTGAGAGGGGGAAGAGAATGATAAAGAAAATATGATAAAATATTACCAAATGGGGAACCTAGATAAGTATATATGGGAATTCTTTGTACTACTCTTCCTATGTTTCTTTAAGAGTGAAATGATTTCAAAACAAATTTTAAAAGTTAAAAATATTAAGGAAAAAAAACACCTCGACAATGGACAGATATTTTGACCCAAGCCTTGGCTTCACTGATTAGCGGTGTGACAGTGAGAACCTTACCTAAATTCTCCATGCTCAAGTTTTCTCATATGTAAATGGAGGAAATGATAATATCTGTCTCTTGGGTCATTAAAATAATTAAAATAAATCATACTAGGTGCTTAGCACTGTGTCTGAAATACATTAAGTACTCGATGAATTGCAGCTATTGTTGTTATTGTTATATTACAGGCATGAAACAAATTTAGCACATCATTTCTCTTTTAGACCTTTCTTTAGTACTCTTCCATGTGCTCATAGGACCTTATATCTAACTTCATTTTACTACCAGTTAATACTTTGTTATAATTGCTTGTTTGCATGTCTGTCTTTCTCACTGTACAGGTAGCTCCTTGAGGATGGCAAACCTGTTTTCTCACCTTTCTGGCTCTAGTGCCTAGCATACAACAAGGTGCATTTACTCTGAGGAATGTTACAAAAGACAACACACTAGCACATAGGTGCTTTATGACTATGTTTGACTGAATGACGGTAAGGGGGGTTGCAACGGCAGAGCACAGGAGGAAGTCCTAAACATATAACCAAAACATATAAGATGTTGATTTATTTGCACCAAGCAAATGTTTCTTATACGCTATAAGACTACATACATCACCTGTAATTGTGAGCGAATTTGAGACTCTCAGTTCATTAGGATAACCAACCACAGGCGATTAACTTTGGTTCGCAAAAGAGGAAAGAAAGGAAGCAAATGAATGGATGCATTGCAAGTATTGTCCTTGGAAATTTGGCAGCCTGGACTTGGAAAATTATTCACCAAGACTGTCCCAGCCATCATGATAAGTAATAATTCAAGACAAATGAGAACAGAGACTGTTTACCTACTGCCCATGAGAAATTCCAATTCTTTAGGTTCTTTTAAGCCCAACGACAAAAATTTGTGCCAGGTTATAGGCTGGTTTTGCAAAGCAGACAGATGGGTCCGCTACAAAATCATTTATTCAGAATTCTGCCTTGCTTCAGCCAAGGTACCCATTTCCACACTAATATTACTGTAATTCTTTAATTTGCCTTTCTTTTTTTCTTTAATTATTATTGTGTTTTGCTTTTCTCTCAGATCCATTAAAGGATCACATGGTGATGGAATTGAAAAGGATTTTTTTCCCTAACAGATTTATGTTCAGGGATGATTTTTCTTCGTCCTTAGATTACTTGAAAGATGCTCAATATTTGCTCAAGAGTTAAACTGCCCTTCAAGTACCCTTTTTCATTTTGAGACATATCCACTGAAAACATGTCCCATAATAATTATTCTATGGTCTTTGGAAGAAATTTGTCATTCAATTTGAAGGCAGACTAAAAACAGTCAAATATCTGTGCATCTAAATATGGTAAATGCCCCTACAAATAAATATTAGCTTCATTTTTACTAGACATATTTGCAAAGCTGCTCAAAACTGTTTTGCGTTTCTTTTCAAAACATACAAAGGGCCTTCAAGGGAGATATTTGTAAGGATAACATTTAATGCCAGACACCAAAGATCTTTGAGTGTGTTTGTGTTTGTTGTGTGTTGCTCCTTATAGGTGCAAAACACACTGTACACAAAGGTATAAGAATCTAGCTAGAAAAGAAGGTATGATTACATTTTATTTTAATAAAGAGTAAAGTCAGAAGATGAAAATATGACTGAAGAATATTAAAGAGGAAACTAAAATTCTTTAAAATGAACAGAAACTGGCAAAAAGAATGATAGAAATAATGCATAAATCTTTAAGATGCAAGAAATCTTTAAGACACAAGAAATCTTGTAGTATTTGTTTGGCTGGATATTAGAGAGACATGCAAATAGCCCATTACTAATTTAGAATCTTTAACTCACTAGACTAATCAGCATTTCATCTCCAGGGATTAAAATAATCGATACTTTGGCTGTATCCTTGTAGGGAGTCTGAAATGTACTCTGAGGAATCTTACAAAAGATAAGTAAATAACATTAAACACAAGTTTGTCTCAGGGTATTTTTCGCTATCACGTGTCTGCTATCTTTTAAATGAATATTTTGAATAAAAGGAGAAAATACAAAACCCTAAATAATTTCCCTGTTGGGTATGAGTAACTACCCATATGCCTTCTAAGAAAAATCAGTAAATCGAGTGACCATTAAGAAACAGAGAGTTCAGGAGTTAAAGTGTCTGAACAACATGGTTTTATTCACAATTCAGTTGTTGTTTCCAAGACCACAGTATGACCTCAAAAGGCATCACACTCCCTGAAATGTCTTACATCTAGATGTAAGACGAAAGCACAGATTCTCCATCAGAGAGCGGACTTAAGGGTTTTGGGGTGGGGGGAGCTCCAGCTGGCTCTCTACCCCTGGAGTATTTTATCATCGTGTAGTTGGTTAAGATCTGAGAGGGGAATCAAAACAACATTCTTCTGCAAAGTAATTACTACTTACACTATATGATCTTTTCAGGTTGGACAAAAGTCTAAATTTCTTGCTAGTTGAATGCAGACCTTGGTATATTTGAAAGTTGAAAAGTGAATTGAGGAAGTAATGAGTAACTCTACACAAAGACCATTCTGTAATCCTTTGAAGCCCAAGATCATCCCCAAACCACTGTTATTTTGAGAAATTTATGGGAACTGAAGCAGGAGCTATGTAAAGGGTCAGCTTGTTGAGATTAAAGAATATATAAATAAACCCAAAGAGCTTCTGAGAATCAACACATCCTCCCTGAGTGGTCTCTCCT
Organism: Physeter macrocephalus; assembly: GCF_002837175.3. Classification (NCBI taxonomy): domain Eukaryota; kingdom Metazoa; phylum Chordata; class Mammalia; order Artiodactyla; family Physeteridae; genus Physeter; species Physeter macrocephalus. Next base: position 6,592,457 of record NC_041234.1, read on the forward strand.
TCATTTTGCATAGTAGATTATTTTCCTGGGCCATATGCTTACCAGACTCTCTGTTATGTTTTCACCCCACAAGTGAATTTCTTAGCTCAGAATTCAGCCTGAACATCATATACACAAACAAACACAGGATTTGGACAGAGAAATGCAAAGTTACTTTAAGGCACAGAGTATAGTTTCTTGATCAGAAAAAGACTGTTTCAAAGGAAAGAAGAAATACATTTGAAAAGAGGGTATCAGTTGAAGAGGTCATTCATGAATTCATTTTAAGCATTATTGAGATTGTCTCTGAGCCTCAGGGTATGCTAGGCAGGCACTGGGAATGCAAGGAGAAAAAGGAGTGCGTGAGGAGCTAGCGCTATTCAACCTCTTCCAAGTGCATGAGAAGCTAGCGCTATTCAACCTTTTCCAAACGCTGAACAACAGAGAGTGCCTAGGCAAGCAAATGCTACAGTCTTGCCCAACTGGCAGGTATATCCCTGTTATGGGCCATCTGAGACTGATGTAGGAAATGTTTGAATCACTTAACTCCTTGTTCTGATTCCTTACAAAGAAGCCTGATAATAGTAATTTGCATTCCTATGTAATATGGCCATAAGGAGAAAATGCATTTGCTCTATGATCACAGCCAAGTATCTACTGAGGAAGGACTGGCAAGTGATAGTTCACACTGCAGTCTAATAGAGTGCAATTTCAGTTTCTAGACCCCAGCCTTATTTTATTATCACTGTGAGCAAGTCTCACCAAACGTTCTACTTGAAGGCCTTTACGTAATGTAGTTTCTGCATCTTTAAGGCTGAGGACTGCAACCTAAAGGTGGCCTTGTTTCATTGATATCTTGCTTCATGCATTCTTCCGTGCACAACACTAGCTCTTTTCTAGGTTTCTTGACCATCTTTATCCTTGTTTCTTCTTGGTGAAACATAATGGAAGACCATGGGTTTTCTGCCATCTTTTTTTTCTGTCTGATATTGTAACTAAACAAGCTTATTTCTGCCTTGGAGTCGTAGTATTTATTACTTTTGCTGGAATGTTCTTGGTGCCTTCTCCTCATTCAGGTTTCAGCCCAAGTGCTACTTCTTAGAAAGGCCTTTCAAGACCATCCAATCTAAGGTAGTTGCACCTCTGTCATCACTGTTTATTGTATTAATATAATTTATTTTTTATGAGCTTATTTTATGTCTCCTGCCACTAAAATGTAAGCTTCCTGGGGGCAGGGGCCTTGTTTGTTTTGACCACCATTCACTCCTCAAGACTTAGAATAACACAGGAGCTTAGTAAACATTTGTTTCTATGAATGAATGAGTGAATGAATGAATGAATAAACATAGCTCATAGATTTGGGTTGGGATTCTATCTGACATCCTGAAGCAAGTTACTTGAGGGTAACTTAACTTTTCTGCACTTGTTTCCCCATCTGTAAAATGGGGATAATATCTCCTTTCAGAGAGGATTAACTGAGATGGTCTGTGTTTGCAATAAGATACTTGTCAATACATATTTTTGTTTTCCTTCCTATTCCCTTTTAATACATTTTTGTAATGCAAAGAAAGTTGTTTTTAAATTCATCTAATTAGTAACTAACAACACTATTTTGTGCTTTTCTCCTGCACGCTTTAAATGCCTGGGTTCTAGTCTCACACGTCTTGATTTATAATTCCTTTTTTTGTTCAAATTCAATATTCTCACTTCAACTGAAGTGAGCCTAGAACAGTGGCTTTCTTTTTATCACTGGTTCATATTTTTTACCTCTTCATCCTAAGGAAGATACAATAGCACAACTTTCTTTCCTCAAATATTTACTATAGTAATAAAAATAGCTACAATTTACTAAGTACTAAAATGTGCTTGGCAATGTGCTAAGCATTTTACATACATGATTTTATCTAATTCTATCTGGTAAATTTATGACATTCATAATATTTAGATGAGTATTATAACAATCATTGTAGATGATAAAATTGAAATTTAAAGGGACCTGCTGATAGTCACACAATTAATGAGTAGAAGGGAAAGGATTTGAAGTCAACCCTCTGACTCCAGAATCTTTGCTCTTAGCTACTGTACTATATTACCTTCTCTGGCACCTACTGGGCCTTTGAGATCCAAAGATCAATAAGACAAAATCCTTGTCCTCGAGGAGGAAGAAGTCCACTGTTGGAGGCAGCAATGAACATAATACTCATCATTAGGTCCGATTTGTTTATTTTTGTTTTTATTTCCATTTCTCTAGGAGGTGGGTCAAAAAGGATTTTGCTGTGATGTATGTCATAGAGTATTCTGCCTATGTTTTCCTCTAAGCGTTTTATAGTGTCTGGCCTTACATTTAGGTCTTTAAACTGTTTTGAGTTTATTTTTGCGTATCGTGTTAGCGAGTGTTCTAATTTAATTCTTTTACATGTAGCTGTCCAGTTTTCCCAGCACCACTTATTGAAGAGGCTGTCTTCTCTCCATTGTATATTCTTGCCTCCTTTATCAAAAATAAGGTGGCCATATGTGTGTGGGTTTATCTATGGGCTTTCTATCCTGTTCCATTGATCTATATTTCTGTTTTTGTGCCAGTACCATACTGTCTTGATTACTGTAGCTCTGTAGTATAGTCTGAAGTCAGGGAGCCTGATTCCTCCAGGGAGTGAATGACTTTTTATATGGAAGTTTTGGCAAAGCTTTAAAGAATAGTAGAAGCTTTCATATAGAAAATGGATGAGGGGAGGGGGGGTTTCAAAATCACTGGAACATTGTGTGCAAAGCTTAGAGGCATGGGAGAGCACACTGTGCTGAGAAAAGACTGAACTTCTATGAAGCTGAAACCTAGAGTGAATTTGCAGGGTTTGGGGAGGGAAATGTGGCAAAATGCAGGAAAAGAGAGAGGGACCTGAGAATCAAGTTTTGAGGTCGAATTTCAAGGAGTTTGGACATTAGCCCATTTTATTTCAGAGATGAACATCATCAGATCTGCATTTCAGAAAGATCATTCTAATTCTGACCTCTCTCATACTCATTTGAGTGATAAGAGCAAAGCTTTATTTGTAATGTCATCACTACTCAAAATGCAAATCCAGCCCCTTTCCAAAAGTGTGTTTCATCACTGTTTTCAGACCCTACTGAACCAAACCAACCCATTTTCCTCTTTTTCTCCCTCTGGAAACCCCTTATAAACAGATGATTATTCATTGGGAAAGAAAAAATAACATGTCTCTAACATTCAAACAACAGGAGTGTTTCTTTGAACACTCCATTTATATCTGTAATTGTACTTACATATATGTATTTGGGATTTTCCCTCCTTTATCCTTATGCCCCCCTCCTACCTGAGCTACCTGTAGATAAATGTTGAGACTTTGGATTTCTTTAGCAATAACTTCTGAAAAGACTTTCTTCTTATTTAAAAAGAACTATCCCCTCCTCATTCCCCTAAATTTATCCCCAATAATTAGTTTTTAAATTTTTCTTAATCAGGTATATACAATAGATTGAAAACACCATGGCCTGAACCCTTCTGTTTTCCGGCATGACGTATATAGTCCTGGCAGGCACTCTGTATCCTTGATTAGGTGGTTGCTAATCAGGAAAGGAGGACATTCCAATTGTGCTCTCTGGTGATACTGAGATTTGTGCTCAGCAAGAATATTTTTTGCCTCACTCTGTCCATTCCGTGATTACCTCCAAGTTACTTTCCAATTCTTGTTGCTGTCTGCTACCTATACTAAATTAATACTAATAGTGTTTATAAAAACCTTTGTACCCATCTAAGCTGTTAGCCTATTAAGGTCATTTTCTTTAGAAACATTTTCTTCTTTCAGGCTTATGTTTTGCCCTCTTTATTCTGCCCTTGTTTCTTTTCAAAATGTAGCATCTTTTTCAGTATGTTCAAAGGCACTGAAGTCTTTTTATTGGTTAGATATGGTCATTATAGGTATGAATGGATCCACTGGCATTAAGGTCATCACCAAGGATCCTGAGAAACATCTTAAAAAAGAATAGCTTCTTTGCGTTGGAACAAAAACAAAGCAACACAAAACCCACCAGCTTAAATGCCCTGAGAGAAGGCTAGACATGTTTTCCCTTGAGAAAACATTTGATCAGTCCCCAAGATGTCCAAGGCGATTAACTTAAAAGATTATCTACGTAAACTTTTATATGAATATTACAAGTCAGTGCATGACCTGAAATCAACCACCCGGTACTCCTCACAAATTTGAACCAATAATACTTTTTATGTACACATTCCTGCAAAAGTTCACGTCTTACTGAAGGGTGCATCCTTGGGAATTACTGTCTCTGATGTAGAAGGGGAACTTGTTGCTAGGTGCACTGTCATCATTGGGACTCAAGCCAAGTACATGCTAGAAAGCCTCAACTGTTGATCGATGGCAAGTACATCAGCTTGTTTAAAATACCATGGAATTCTCCAGGCATTTCATTTCCTAATTGTGAACAATTATTTGCATTTGATTTAGAGCTCATCCTGCTGCCTGGAAGTCAGATGGCAACACCGCCCGAGCCAGAGGAAGTAATTACATAATCTCCAATATCTTTCCATCAATTAATTTATTTGGATGAGTTTAAATGGTAACATAAGGAAGTGCTTGATAGTGTTAGCTACAGGCAGGCAAGAGGGGTGGTGATGGTAAAATGACTCATCTACATTCTCCAGCTCAGCTGTGTTATGGTTAGCTCATGCTTATTAAAGCAACGCTGCAATCTTGAACTCGCTTTTCAGTAAAGATTAATGGAAGTTCTAGTAGGGTTTGAGAATGTATTAAACATTTTCCTGATAATTTACCAATGTTCTTATTCAGTTTATCTAATTATAATCTGAAAGTCATGAGTTAAAGATAATAATAACCCCTTTGAAAGTCATTCTAAGTCTAAAATAAGATTATATTTGAAAAATTACTTCAGTTACTGGCCAATGGCTGTAATTTCTTAATGCATGAAAGTCACTGTTTTTGTTTTTGTTACTATTAATGTCAATTTATTTCGAGAAAATATAAGGCAACGACTTTATGAGATAAAATATCTCAGTAACAAAATCCTTTTACTAGAAATGAGTTAGAAAAGAGAAGAGTTATTCCCTCTCATTCTTTCGAAGAGTAAGAGGAAGAACAGAGGCTCAGATGACTAATGGCTTTGATAAGTTATTGCACATTTCATGGAATCATGGTTCTCAAACTCCTGGTGTCTGTAGCCTGCTTTGTTGAGACAAAAGACCATACAGACACCTAGTCAACCTACTCCCAGATGCCAACCCCAAATAAACCAACCTGGAAAACTGGAGATTAGAAAGGGGTAATAAGAAAGGAAGAAAACCAATACCTTGTGTGCCAAGGATGTACTTGGAGCTGAGCCAGACACTTGACGTAACTCCATGGGCAGATTTTAGAATTCATCTCAACTGCTCTTAAGTACATCATCCCTTTTTCTTAGTCAGCTGTACTAGTAACTCTTGCACTTGTGCACTAAGTGGGGTAAGGAGGATGGGGGAACTGTGTGGGGAATAAGGACAGAGGTAATAAATGGTGGTAAAGGCAGACTATCAGCAGAGGTATTCTCGGAGGCTTCCTGCCTCTCCTTCCTTCTTCATTCACCCAGGCCTGCGGGTGGCCCTCCAACAGTTATCCTGAGATGATGGAAATAAACTGCATTGTGAGCAGCAGTGCAGTAGCTGTCCAGACTTTCCAGGCTGTACTTGTGAGTTTACAGTCACAAAGTAATTCAGATTAAAGGGACTTCCTTTTTTTAAACCTCTTCTCCCTCCGCTGACAGGGACCATCATCCTGATACCATAGGAATATTATCTCATCTGCTTTTCAAAAAGAAAGCCTTTCTAGCTTACTGAGGATTATGAGGCAACCATATTAATTCCATCCTTCTTAAGTGGTTTATCTGTATTGTTATGGAATGTGAGTGGAGGTGGATTCCTCCACACACACCCATTCCCTTACAGTGGCCAAGAACTGAGAGGGAGCACAAAATAGATGTATCCCTGTGCGTATGTATAAGAGGCAGTATCTCTAAATGCATCCCCTAAATAAGTATAAAATGAACGTTTCGTTTCGAATTATTATTATTATTTTTTGCGGTACGCGGGCCTCTCACTGTTGTGGCCTCTCCCTTTGCAGAGCACAGGCTCTGGACGCGCAGGCTCAGCGGCCATGGCTCACGCGCCCAGCCGCTCCGCGGCATGTGGGATCCTCCCGGGCCGGGGCACGAACCCGTGTCCCCTGCATCGGCAGGCAGACTCTCAACCACTGTGCCACCAGAGAAGCCCCTCGAATTATTTTTTTAATTTTTAATTGAAGTATAGTTGATTTACAATGTTGTGTTGTTTTGAATTATTAATCATTATCTTTCCCTCCGGTAAGAAAAAACATTTACAGAAGGCTGTCCTTAAGCCCTCTGTAATGCAGAATGTTCTTAAGCCTAACGGTATTTCTGCATGGAAACTGTAAATAGCTGAGCATGCTTTTTAAAAAATATTCTTTCTTTACGCCTTCCTCCCATTCTAGATGTATTTTTTCCCTCTGCCTCTATTTCCGATTTTTCTGGTCTCTTTCCTATTCCATTTCACCTCTCTCCTTTATGCTTCTTCTTTTCACTGTATTGTATTGTCCTTAAAGACTCCTTGTTTTCCATACAGACTATATAGCCTTCTCTTCCTTTGATTCATGAAAAGAAGTTTTTGTAAACAAAAATTTCTACACTCAGATGGAATCATGAAAGTAGTTTGGCTTTTAAACTAAAAAGGGAAACCCTTAACATGTTTAGAAGTGCAAATGATGAGCTTCAGAATCTCAGGATGCATATCTGAACCTCTCCATCTTTTGAGGTTCATCAATGTCTAATAAATGTGTCATTTGCAACTTCTATTAAGTGACAATCACACATCAAGCCCTACATGCAATTTGGAATACCTAAATAGCCATGATGCCTTGGCACTTATTTTCAGGCAATTCAAATCCTCACTTGTAAAATGGTGGTGGACTTTTAAATTCACACAGACCCGAGCAACCCAACATATCTTTGGGTTGCTGACAACATTGACTGATTCCAAGAGCTATTTAACGTAAGTCACAGAGCCTGTTCTCAGACTTTTCTCCCTCTTTTCTATTTAGAGTTTGCTTTCCTGGCAGTGACAATAATGAGGCATCCACAGGCAAATAGCCATAGTGAGGGTGTTTCCCATCTCACACTGCCCCAGTAAGCCCACTCCCTGTGGCGGAGTAAGATTTATAAAAATGTAGAGAATACGGCAGGGAAGCACTGGAATCTTTCCAACCACTGGCTCCAGTTAGAATTAATTTGTACTAACCTGACTTGTTCCTGGAAGTTTTAAAGTTGTGTCAAGCACCATTGTTCATAGCATGAAATTTGGAGAAAGAAGGGCCTGAGTTCAAGTCATGCCACTTGCTCTAGAATTTTAATTAAGTTTCCCGTCATACTATGGAAAAATGCACCAAATCTTATGTAGTTATCTCAGGGTGGTGCCACTGTACCTCAAAATTATTTTCTTTTTTATAGTCCTCTATTTTCAAGGACTTTTCCAAAATGAATGTTTATCACTCTTCAGGGTGGTGCCACTGTAACTCAAAATTATTTTCTTTTTTATAGTCCTCTATTTTCAAGGATTTTTCCAAAATGAATGTTTATCACTCTTATAATTAACAAAAGAGAGATTTATGTTTTTAATTTAAAAAAATATATAATGTAAATATCTGGTTTATTCTATAATTAAATCTCCAATAAACGATAATTACAAATATATTTCCCAATATTAAAAAAAAAGTTTCCTGTCATAGATAGACCTCGAGTTCCTCATAGATAGATGATAATGACTAAATAGGCTTTTACAGGGCTGCTATGAGCAACCCAGTCAATATACCTTACAAATTATTTGGCACATTGCCAGGTAAGTAGTAAAGGCTTAATTAAGGGTAGTTGCTATTCTTTCTATAGAGTTTTATCCCATACTCTCTTCCAACCTCACAAAAACTTCTGGTCCCCATTTTTCACAGAATTAGAACAAAAAATTTTACAATTTGTATGGAAACACAAAAGACCATGAATAGCCAAAGCAATCTTATGAAAGAAAAACGAAGCTGGAGGAATCAGGCTCCCCGACTTCAGACTATACTACAAAGCTATAGTCATCAAAACAGTACAGTACTGGCACAAAAACAGAAATATAGATCAGTGGAACAGGACAGAAAGCCCAGACATAAACCTACGCATCTATGGTAATCTAACCTATGACAAAGGAGGCAAGAATATATAATGGAGAAAAGACAGCCTCTTAATAAGTGGTGCTGGGAAAACTGGACAGCTACATGCAAAAGAATGAAATTAGAACACTCGCTAACACCACACACAAAAATAAACTCAAAATGGATTAAAGACCTAAATGTAAGGCCGGACACTATAAAACTCTTAGAGAAAAACATGGACAGAACACCCTCTGACATAAATCGCAGCGAGATCTTTTTTGATCTACCTCCTAGAGTAATGAAAATAAAAACAAAAATAAACAAATGGGACCTAATGAGACTTCAAAGCTTTTGCACAGCAAAGGAAACCATAAAGAAAAGGAAAAGTCAACCCTCAGAATGGGAGAAAATATTGGCAAATGAAGCAACTGACAAGGGATTAATCTCCAAAATATACAAACAGCACATGCAGCTCAAAATCAAAAAAACAAACAACCCAATCAAAAAATGGACACAAGACCTAAATAGACATTTCTCCAAAGAAGACATACAGATGGTTAAAAAGCACATGAAAAGATAGTCAACATCACTAATTATTAGAGAAATGCAAATTAAAACTACAATGAGGTATCACCTCACACCAGTCAGAATGTCCATCATCAAAAAATCTACAAATAATAAATGCTGGAGAGGGTGTGGAGAAAAGGGAACCCTCCTGCCCTGTAGGTGGGAATGTAAACTGGTACAGCTACTATGGAGAACAGTATGGAGGTTCCTTAAAAAACTAAAAATAGAGCTACCATATGATCCAGCAAGCCTGCTCTTGGGCATATATCCGGAGAAAACTAACTCGAAAAGATACATGCACCCCAATGTTCATTGCAGCACTATTTACAACAGCCAGGACATGGAAGCAATCTAAATGTCCATCAACAGAGGAATGGATAAAGAAGATGTGGTACATATATACAATGGAATATTACTCAGCCATAAAAAGAACGAAAGAATGCCATTTGCAGCAACATGGATGGACCTAGAGATTGTCATACTGAGTGAAGTAAGACAGAGAAAGACAAACATCATATGACATCATTTATATGTGCAATGTAAAAAGTGGGTACAAATGAACTTATCTACAAAACAGAAATAGAGTCACAGATGTAGAAAACAAACTTATGGTTACCAGGAAGGGAAAGGGGGGATGGCTAAATTGGGAGATTGGGATTGTCATATACACACTACTATATATAAAATAGATAACTAATATGGACTGACTGTATAGCACAGGGAACTCTACTCAATACTCTGTAATGGCCTATATGGGAAAAAAATCTTAAAAAGAGTGGAAATATGTATATGTATTACTGATTCACTTTGCTGTACACCTGAAACTAACACATTGTAAATCAACTCTAATCCAATAAAAGTTAATTAAAAAATAAAATAAAATTTGCATGTAATCAAAAAAGGGCAGGGGAAGGAGAGAACTATAGCTACACACAGTCTCATGGATACATCTCAAAAACATACATTTGAAAAAAAACAGAAAACGTACATTTGAGCAGAAGAACTAGGTGGCAAAAAAAAAACCCCATACTGAACATGCTTCCATGTTCACAACCTGGGAAGATAAATAATATATTGTTTCAGAAAATGTATGTGAGCTGAAAAACTACACAGGTAAGTAAACGAATGAAAAATTCAAATCTTGGCACAGCGTTTATCTTTGGAGGCAATTCAGGAAGAGAAACTTGATGGGGGGAGACTTCACATGTTCTAGTTATGTTCAGTTTTTGTAGTTGGGTGGCAAATAAGTGCACAACTATTCATTTTGTTAGGCTTTAAACTAAACAGGTATCTTTTATATACTATTTTCTATACATATTCAACAAAAACAATTAAGAGGTAAAATTATATCTGAAAGAAAAGCAAAAAGTGTATCCTTGGTACATTTTTTTACTAAATTACATTATTTTGCAAATTTATATTCAGATGGAAAGTATAAGTACTTAGATGTACAATTTATATAAAACCTCAAGATTATACTTGAATTTTAGATAGCTAATCCATTATCTGCTGCCTAGTTTCAAATTCAAGACAAGGTAAGCGGACCCCTAGCACTCCGAGTTCATTTTGTCTGATCTAAATCCCACAGTGTTCCATTTACCTTTTGTTGTGTCACAAATCACCCCAAAACTTAGTGGCTTAAAACAGCAACACTGTGTTATCTCTCATAGTTTCTGTGGATCAGGATTCCCGGAAGTGCATGGCTGGGCACTTCTGGCTCAGGATCTCTCATGTAGTTGCAGTCCAATGATGTCTAGACCTGGAGCATCTGGGGGCTGGCTGGCTATCTCTCCTTCTATGTAGTCTCTGGGCTTCTGCATGTGATCTCTCTACATGTGCTTGTTTGGGCTTCCTCACAGCATGGCAGAAAGTCAAACTGCTTACACGGTAACTAGCCTCCAGTGTGGATTTTCCACTGAGTGATGTTGCAGCAGAACTGCTTATGTCTTCAGCTGGGAAGTCAAGCAGTGCCTCTTCTATTGTACTCTACTGTTTAGAGATGTATCACAGGCCCTTCCAGATTCCAAGGGAGAGAAATTAGACTCCATCTCTTGATGAGAGAGTGGTATGTGGATTAGGAGATACTGCAGCAACCCCTTTGGAAAAAGATAACCTGCCACCAATGGGTAATTGGGATGGTCACTGTATAATTTAACATTCAAAATGGTACTATATTTTAAGACTAAAAGGAGGTGTTATTAATAATAACACAGAAATAACAGGTGCAAATCTAGATGGTACTGGGCATATACCACGACATATGATCATTCTGGTAACTAGGTTGAAGAACTGGATTGGGCATTTCCTACCTGAAGATATGATTAAAAATATATCACCTTAGGGATTTACCTCATCAGAATTCAGAGCCCTTATCTCACAGAGACAAAATGCACAGGCAACAGAAGATTTTTTAAAAAAGAGTAATCAGAATGGAAAAATGCTTTGTAATTTCTCTGTGTTCTCTCTCTCATTTTATCATGGCTAGGTCACCCTTCCCTCCCACAGAGAGTCAAATATTTAAAATTGCAAGTTGAGAATATTATCAGTGACACACACAACAGAAATTTCAATGTCTCTGAACAACAGGCACTTTAAGCTCTATGCAGATATTCTTCTTATTATTAATCATCCTACTCCTGCTGGGGTTTTAACCCAGTGTTTCCCATATTGTGTCCCATGGAACACGACTACAGCTAGGTAGCTGACTGAAAAATATTTTCCATGATGAAAGCAGTTTGAAATCCCTGAAAATTATAACCTTCCTCTTGGGATCCCCAATTCACAGTATTAAATGTTGTAAGAAGTCCCACAATAAAAAACTTGTTAAACTTAGTTCCTTGTCTAATCGAGCATTTCCAGAGTTCATTTGACCATACAAACAGTTTTTCATCCCCTGAACACCACCAATTAACACTTGTAGAATTAGTATTCTGTGAAATCCTTTGGGGAACACTGCTTTAACCTAAGCCAGAACATGAGTCTTTTCAACATTTATCAAGAAACTTGGAATGATCAAATACAATTAAATCAACCATTATAAATATGGAAGAACTGAGAAGGAGGTATTTGAACTCTTTTACTAACAGACTGATTAAATGTTTGAAAAAGTTTGTTGCTTCCAAGTGTAAGGGCTTAGATTAATAAATTTGCCCTGGGCTAATTTTTAATGAACACGTTCAGCAAATAAAACTTATTGTTCTAAAAAAAGGTGCTTATTAGCACCAAGTACTGATGAGGACACAGATTAATGTTATTCATATTCTATGTTGGCATGTGGAAAGTGGAGCACAGGTTTAAGGCCAACTGTAGACTCTGCATTTTTCTGCACATTTTAAGATTTACTAAATACAGATAGCCTTCAAAGTTAGTTTAAGATGTCTAAATTGAGCAGGGTACTGGAAGATTAAAGAAAAACCCACTATATGGAAGAGGACTAAGAGAGTAGAGTTTTTAACACACAGAGAAGAATTCTAGAAAATTTAATGAGACAAGGTGTTTTAAAATTTTAGATACCTAAAGAATAGATATTTTTAAAGACAGGAACTGAGCAAACTATTCTTATATATCTGTAAGTACACTCATGCCAAAATTATGATAGAAAGTCCAAATCAACTTCAACCAGTCTATTTCCTTAAATACAAAAGGATGTTAACAAGGGATTAATAAGAAACTCTATAGAATACTCAGTGTCAAAGACAATACAACATGAAATAAATGAAAACTGCATTGTATGTTCTACATGATGAAAAAAGTGAATTGTAAGTTCTAATTAAAATACTATATGCTTACCTCACCTATTATGCATATATTCCATAGCAGTGCATTTACTGCATATAGAGAAATAAAATTGCCTTGAGAAATTTGCAGTGATAATAAGATAAACCAGATAACGGTGAATTTATTAATAACTCCAAAAGGAAATTTTACTACCAAACAAAAAGTACACTATATCATAGAAGACGTGGCTTTTCTGCATTGAATGTTTAACATTTAGAAATAGTGGAATCTTGATTCGACTTGACAAAGAATTAATATCGGGTAAATATATTCAAAACTTATCTGTTCCTGAAACATTACTGAACTTCCGAGAGGCCGTTCAACATAAGGGTTAAGAGTGTTGTCTCTGGAATCAGATTGCCTGGGTTTTATTCATTCATTCAGTGAATATTTGTTGTGGGCCTAAAATATATTAGGTGCTGTTCTAGGTACTGTGGATGTAGTAGTGAACAAAAGAGGCCAGAAAATCCCAGCCTTCACAGAGCTTACATTCCAGTGATGGAGACAGACAATTAACACATAAGAAAGTCAAATACAATACACAATGTGTTGACGAACGATGTGAACTAAGGAGAAAAACAAAGAAGCAGCAAGAAATAGCAAAGGTCACTAGGTGGGGGTCATTATAGTTTTAGATAAGTGGTCTGGGAAGGTCTCATTGAGAAAGGAATGTTTGAGTAAGGATCTGAAGGTAATTAAAGAGTGAGCCCTGGGCCTCCCTGGTGGCGCAGTGGTTAAGAATCCATCTGCCAATGCAGGGGACAAGTGTTTGAGCCCTGGTCTGGGAAGATCCCACATGCCGCAGAGCAACTAAGCCCGTGCATCACAACTACTGAGCCTGCGCTCTAGAGCATGCATGCCACAACTACTGAACCCGCGAGCCACAACTACTGAGCCTGTGCGCCTAGAACCCATGCTCTGCAACAAGAGAAGCCACTGCAATGAGAAGCCCGTGCACCCCAACGAAGAGTAGCCCCTGCTCGCCACTACTAGAGAAAGCCCACACACAGCAACGAAGACCCAACGCAGCCAAAAGTAATAAATAAATAAAATAAATAAATTTATAAAAACAAAAAAGAGTGAGCCCTGCATACATATTGGGGAAGGGCATCCCAGGTAGAAGAACAGTAACTGCTAAGTCTTCAAGGTAGGAATAAAACCTGGAATATTTGAGGAAGTGGGGGGAGTCCATGTAACTGGAGGTGAATAAGAAAAGTAGGAGAGGAGGTCATATGGTTGGCGGGGGTGGGGGGGAAGCTTGTGTAGAGCTGTAGGCTTTGGCCTTTGCTCTAACATGGGAAACACTGCAGGGCTTTGAGAAGAAGGATTACTTCACCTACTTATGTTTTAATAGGATCACTTCTAGTTTGAGAGTAGACTGAAGGGAGACACTTGGACAGGAGGTAGTGAGAAGTGGTCAGATTCGGCATGTTTTCAAAGAACACTTGATGGGATGTGTTGATGGTTCAGTCATAGGGTGCAAGCAAAAGCAAATTCATTGCTTTATCTGTGAATCATTCCCAATGTATGGCAGAGCGGCTATAGCATAGGCTTTAGACTCAGACACGTATGTCTTTGAATCTAGCACCATAATAACATCTTGAATAACATATGGAACCCCCTTTTTAGTGTCCCTTACTCCTCTTTAGAATGGGCATCACAATATCCACTACCCAGAGTTGTCATGAGTATTAAATATAATAGTATAAAATAACATATAAAAATCTCTCAGCACAGTGCCTGATACATGGTACATGATCAACCTCTCTCAGGGCCAATTTGTACCCATCCTTTTCTCTCTTTATTTTCCAAACACATATCATCTCCTCCAGCCAGACCAGTTTACTTCCATGAGCCCTAAACACTCCATGCTCACCCTCTACTCTAACACTTTGCTCAGACCCTAGCCACTGTTAGGAATTCAGTTGTACTGCCTTTCTTCTCCTCCTCACTTAAGGTTAAAATCTATCTCCTATCTCCTCCATGAAACTCTGCCCTTCCTCCCTTGAAAGCCAATAGTAACTTCTCCCTTCTCTAAAATTCCTTGTTTCTCCCTGTTTACATTACCCATATCACCCATATTTGCTACCTTTTCAGGAAGGTAAGAGGATATAGAGGAAATTGTAGTGTCAACCAGTAGATAAGGCTATGAATAAAGACCCTACCTATTTGGGCTGGGTTGCATTGCCTTGGTCAACTTATTTTATTTCTTCTCCTGTAAGATGATGACAGCAACAACTCTGTGTCTGAGACTGTCATGAGAACTAGATGGGACACCTATGTACCTTGATTGTGGTGAGTGGTGAATAAAACAAATAGTTGTTTCCTTTTCCTCCATGTATCTTATTTCTAATTAGATTTTAAGATTTTGAAAGGCAGGGGTTACATGTGGTTCATATTTATTTGTATCTTTCCTAGGATCTAGCCCAATGGCTTTCAAACTATTAATATTTTGATAAGCTATAATAAGAACAATGCATTTATATCATGTCAGACTATTCATCTCATACATATAATAAATTTGCATATACATCTACTTCTAAATGGCTATACACATATAAACATATATTCACATGTGTGACAGACACACATGCACACACCTGAAACAAGTTTCATGAAATCATATCCTTACAATCTGCTGTATTTTATTTTCTTTCACTCTATTCCTTTCTTACTTTATGTCATTAAAAATCCAGTTGCTACCCATAAAATTGATTCCATGACCCACTAATAGGTTTGACTGTGAGTGTTAGACAATGAAAAACACTGGAATATCACATAGTAGGCACTACATATTACATTACTGAATGAGTACTTGTGACACGGAAATTTTCTTCATAGCCCCTCTCCCAGTCTCCCTGGCAATCTCCCTGCCCAAAAGGATGAGACAAATGAGATATGTGTTTGTCACTTGGTAACTTAGACTCTGGGTCATTCTGTATTTGGGATGTGTTCTTTCCTATACGCCACACTGGAGCAGTATGCTATGGACTCTGACATCTCGCTTACAATTTCAGCGGGTGTCATTACACAGCAGCCTTCTGCTGGCATATGACACCGTGCCTGTGCAGCCAACTACATAAAGCCCTTAGGGTTCTGGACCAGCACTGGGCACTCTGTCCTCTGTACATGCACTTGGCTTTTTTCTTTTCCGAGGACCATTACTGACTCCCTGCTTCTCCTCTCATCTGTATTAGAGGTTCTGACTGGCACAGAATAAACTTGCTCTTTTCATTTTTAATCCCAACTCACCTTGAGAATCAATATTCCTTCAAAAAAAAAAAAAAAACAAAGCACAGGAGAGAACTGCTTCTGGGTGGGGAACAACATCATTTCAGGAACATGGTACCCCTTCCCAATTCCAATGACCAAACTCCAAGGAAAATCTGAGTTTTTCTCCAGAGTTCATCCAAAATCCACCACTGTCTCCAAATGAAACTACCTCTTAAAGCTTCCTCCTGAGGCTTCTTCCACAGTGCAAAGCGAGAAAGAAAGCATTTCAGGCATGCCCACTAATCTCTCCCACACATTTTCAAGAGTTCTACTCCTATAAAATTACAGCCCCTGGCAGGAGGACCCTGGTATTGTACTAAAAAACGATTGGACTAACAGATATTAAAGCAATATGTGCCTGGAAATTAACTGCTTCTTGCTGTGCAGTGGAAACATGTAGAAAATTACTGCCCACCTGGCCTGTACCCAATGAGGTATATCAGCAGCTGAAGGAAGCATTGGCAACAAACTGTAAATAAGATTTCGGTGAATTTTTGAAATAGGTTCATTTTGACATGAGAAATAAATAGCGTTACAAAATGTAGAATCTTAGAACCAGGTATTCATACACAGCCCTAGCCTGTATAAAACAAATTAAACAGACTTCATCATTTATGTGTTCCTTCCTGTTTATCACACATGAGTAAAATGAGATTAAAAAGACAGACCGCTTTTTCTCAACATCCATAAGAGTTATAAAAATTTAATTAAACCTGGGTTGACTGGGTAGAAATATTTGGAAAAGAGATAAACAAGCTTACAAATATAACTGTGCCTTCCAGCGGCATTTATCTTCCTACTTCCATTCCTGTATCTATTTCTTGCTTAGCATGTAGTAGGAACTCAATATTGGCTGCCTTTAATGGGTAAATAACTGTCACCTTAAGCCTCTATCAAAAAACCCAGGCATTAGCATTTTATTGACATTAACTGAGGGTCTCCTATGTGTCAACTCTTTGCTGGGGGAGAGGATACAAAAATGAAGAGACCAATTTCTCTACAACCCAAGAAACTCTCATTTAGTAAGAAGGGTAAATAAAAACAATTACAGTAAGATGTGGTAACTGTTCCTGTAGAGCCATAAAGAAAGGTCTATGGCAACATACAGAAAAAATGATGACAGAATCGGGGAGTACTTCACAGAAGGAAGGGCATTTAGGTCAAGTCTTGCCATAGATGATGCATCTCCCTTTCTGTTGCACCATGTAGAAGTGCAGTATTTAACAATATGGTCTGTTTTGTCACAGTCACTTGGTTTCAGTCTAAACTCTGCCCCTTATAAGACATTTACTGTCTCTGTTGTTCTGTTTTCTCATCTGTATAACAGAGATAGAGAGAGATAGCTTCAAGATGGTGGAGGAGTAAGATGTGAAGATCACCTTCCTCCCCACAAATACATCAAAAATACATCTACATGTGGAACAACTCCTACAGAACACCTACTGAACGCTGGCAGAAGACCTCAGACCTCCCAAAAGGCAAGAAACACCTCACGTACCTGGGTAGGGCAAAAGAAAAAAGGAAAAACAGAGACAAAAGAATAGGGACGGCACCTGCACCAGTGGGAGGGAGTCGTGAAGGAGGAAGAGTTTTCACACACTAGGAGCCCCTTCGCGGGTGGAGACTGCGGGTGGAGGAGGGGGGAAGCTTCGGAGCCGCGGAGGAGAGCGCAGCCACAGGGGTGCGGAGGACAAAGCGGAGAGATTCCTGCACAGAGGATCGGTGCCGACCAGCACTCAGCAGCGCGAGAGGCTGGTCTGCTCACCTGCTGGGGCGGGCGGGGGCTGGGAGCTGAGGCTCGGGCTTCAGAGGTCAGACCCCAGGGAGATGACTGGGGTTGGCGGCATGAACACAGCAGGAAGGGGGCTAGTGCGCCACGGCTAACCGGGAGGGAGTCCGGGAAAAGTCTGGAACTGCCTAAGAGGCAAGAGACCATTGTTTCTGGGTGTGTGAAGAGAGGGGATTCCGAACACCGCCTAAATGAGCTCCGGAGACGGGCACAAGCCGCGGCTATCAGCACAGACCCCAGAGACGGGCATGAGACGCTAAGGCTGCTGCTGGAGCCACCAAGAAGCCTGTGTGCGAGCACAGGTCACTCTCCACACCTCCCCTCCCGGGAGCCTGTGCAGCCCACCACTACCAGGGTCCCGGGATCCAGGGACAACTTCCTCAGGAGAACACATGGCACGCCTCAGGCTGGTGCAACATCATGCCGGCCTCTGCCGCCGCAGGCTCGCCCCACATCCGTACCCCCCACCTCCTCCCGGCCTGAGTGAGCCAGAGCCACCGAATCAGCTGCTCCTTTAACCCTGTCCCGTCTGGGCAGGAAACAGATGCTCTCAGGTGACCTACACGCAGAGGCGGGGCCAACTCCAAAGATGAACCCCGGGAGCTGTGTGAACAAAGACGAGAAAGGGAAATCTCTCCCAGCAACCTCAGAAGCAGCGGATTAAAGCTCCACAATCAACTTGATGTACCCTGCATCTGTGGAAAACCTGAATAGACAACGAATCATCCCAAAATTGAGGTGGTGGACTTTGAGAGCACCTGTAGACTTGGGGTTTGCTTTCTGCAACTAATGTGTTTCTAGTTTTACGTTTATCTTAGTTTAGTGTTTAGACCTTATTATCATTGGTAGATTTGTTTATTGATTTGGTTGCTCTCTTCCTTATATATATATTTCCTTTTTCTCCTTTTGTGAGTGTGTCTGTGTATGCTGCTTTGTGTAATTTTGTCTGTATAGCTTTGCTTTTACCATTTGTCCTAGGGTTCTGTTCTGTCTGTCCATTTTTTTTTTAGTATAGTTTTTAGCACTTGTTATCATTGGTGGATTTGGTCTTTGGTTTGGTTGCTCTCTTCTTTCTTTCTTTTTTTAAATTCCTTTTTTATTTTCTTATTTTTAATAATATTTATTTCTTCTTTCTTTTCTTTCTTCCTTTCTTTTTCCCTTCCTCCCTCCCTCTCTCTCTCTCTTTCTTTCTTTTTCTCCCTCTTATTCTGAGCCATGTGGCTGACAGGGTCTTGGTGCTCCGGTCAGGTATCAGGCCTGAGCCTCTGAGATGGGAGAGCCGAGTTCAAGACATTGGTCCATCGGAGACCTGCTGGCCCCACGTAATATCAAACAGTGAAAGCTCTCCCAGAGATCTCCATCTCAAGGCTAAGACCCAGTTCCACTCAAGCTACAGTGCTGGACACCCCATGACAAACAACGAGAAAGACAGGAACACAACCCCACACATTAGCAGAGAGGCTGCCTAAAATCATACTAAGTTCACAGACAGCCCAAAACACACCACTGGACAAGGTCCTGCCCACCAGAAAGACAAGATCCAGCCTCATCCACCAGAACACAGGCACCAGTCCCCTCCACCAGGAAGCCTACAAAACCCACTGAACCAACCTTACACACTGGGGGCAGACACCAAAAACAATGGGAACTACGAACCTGCAGCCTGCAAAAAGGAGACCCCTAACACAGTAAGTTAAGCAAAATGAGAAGACAGAGAAATACACAGCAGATGAAGGAGCAAGGTAAAAACCCACCAGACAGTCTAAACTCTGCCCCTTATAAGACATTTACTGTCTCTGTTGTTCTGTTTTCTCATCTGTATAACAGAGATAGAGAGAGATAGCTTCAAGATGGTGGAGGAGTAAGATGTGAAGATCACCTTCCTCCCCACAAATACATCAAAAATACATCTACATGTGGAACAACTCCTACAGAACACCTACTGAACGCTGGCAGAAGACCTCAGACCTCCCAAAAGGCAAGAAACACCTCACGTACCTGGGTAGGGCAAAAGAAAAAAGGAAAAACAGAGACAAAAGAATAGGGACGGCACCTGCACCAGTGGGAGGGAGTCGTGAAGGAGGAAGAGTTTTCACACACTAGGAGCCCCTTCGCGGGTGGAGACTGCGGGTGGAGGAGGGGGGAAGCTTCGGAGCCGCGGAGGAGAGCGCAGCCACAGGGGTGCGGAGGACAAAGCGGAGAGATTCCTGCACAGAGGATCGGTGCCGACCAGCACTCAGCAGCGCGAGAGGCTGGTCTGCTCACCTGCTGGGGCGGGCGGGGGCTGGGAGCTGAGGCTCGGGCTTCAGAGGTCAGACCCCAGGGAGATGACTGGGGTTGGCGGCATGAACACAGCAGGAAGGGGGCTAGTGCGCCACGGCTAACCGGGAGGGAGTCCGGGAAAAGTCTGGAACTGCCTAAGAGGCAAGAGACCATTGTTTCTGGGTGTGTGAAGAGAGGGGATTCCGAACACCGCCTAAATGAGCTCCGGAGACGGGCACAAGCCGCGGCTATCAGCACAGACCCCAGAGACGGGCATGAGACGCTAAGGCTGCTGCTGGAGCCACCAAGAAGCCTGTGTGCGAGCACAGGTCACTCTCCACACCTCCCCTCCCGGGAGCCTGTGCAGCCCACCACTACCAGGGTCCCGGGATCCAGGGACAACTTCCTCAGGAGAACACATGGCACGCCTCAGGCTGGTGCAACATCATGCCGGCCTCTGCCGCCGCAGGCTCGCCCCACATCTGTACCCCCCACCTCCTCCCGGCCTGAGTGAGCCAGAGCCACCGAATCAGCTGCTCCTTTAACCCTGTCCCGTCTGGGCAGGAAACAGATGCTCTCAGGTGACCTACACGCAGAGGCGGGGCCAACTCCAAAGATGAACCCCGGGAGCTGTGTGAACAAAGACGAGAAAGGGAAATCTCTCCCAGCAACCTCAGAAGCAGCGGATTAAAGCTCCACAATCAACTTGATGTACCCTGCATCTGTGGAAAACCTGAATAGACAACGAATCATCCCAAAATTGAGGTGGTGGACTTTGAGAGCACCTGTAGACTTGGGGTTTGCTTTCTGCAACTAATGTGTTTCTAGTTTTACGTTTAT
The DNA here is from genome assembly GCF_002837175.3 of Physeter macrocephalus. Classification (NCBI taxonomy): domain Eukaryota; kingdom Metazoa; phylum Chordata; class Mammalia; order Artiodactyla; family Physeteridae; genus Physeter; species Physeter macrocephalus. Next base: position 6,613,169 of record NC_041234.1, read on the forward strand.
CTTAGTTTAGTGTTTAGACCTTATTATCATTGGTAGATTTGTTTATTGATTTGGTTGCTCTCTTCCTTATATATATATTTCCTTTTTCTCCTTTTGTGAGTGTGTCTGTGTATGCTGCTTTGTGTAATTTTGTCTGTATAGCTTTGCTTTTACCATTTGTCCTAGGGTTCTGTTCTGTCTGTCCATTTTTTTTTTAGTATAGTTTTTAGCACTTGTTATCATTGGTGGATTTGGTCTTTGGTTTGGTTGCTCTCTTCTTTCTTTCTTTTTTTAAATTCCTTTTTTATTTTCTTATTTTTAATAATATTTATTTCTTCTTTCTTTTCTTTCTTCCTTTCTTTTTCCCTTCCTCCCTCCCTCTCTCTCTCTCTTTCTTTCTTTTTCTCCCTCTTATTCTGAGCCATGTGGCTGACAGGGTCTTGGTGCTCCGGTCAGGTATCAGGCCTGAGCCTCTGAGATGGGAGAGCCGAGTTCAAGACATTGGTCCATCGGAGACCTGCTGGCCCCACGTAATATCAAACAGTGAAAGCTCTCCCAGAGATCTCCATCTCAAGGCTAAGACCCAGTTCCACTCAAGCTACAGTGCTGGACACCCCATGACAAACAACGAGAAAGACAGGAACACAACCCCACACATTAGCAGAGAGGCTGCCTAAAATCACCCGGAAGATAAAATAGTGGAAATAAGTACCGCAGAAAAGAATAAAGAAAAAAGAATGAAAAGGATTGAGCACTGTCTCAGACACCTCTGGGACAACATTAAATGCACCAAAATTCGAATTATAGGGGTCCCAGAAGAAGAAGAGAAAAAAAAAAAGGGACTGAGAAAATGTGTGAAGAGATTATAGTTAAAAACTTCCCTAATATGGGAAAAGAGATACGGAAATAGGCAGCCTACCAGAAAAAGAATTCAGAGTAATGATTGTAAAGATGACACAAAATCTTGGAAATAGAAGGGAGAAAATACAAGAAACGTTTAACAAGGACCTAGAATAACTAAAGACAAAAAAAAAAAACATTGATGAACAACACAATAAATGAAATTACAAATTCTCTAGAAGGAATCAATAGCAGAATAACTGACGCAGAAGAACGGATAAGTGACCCGGAAGATAAAATAGTGGAAATAAGTACCGCAGAAAAGAATAAAGAAAAAAGAATGAAAAGGATTGAGCACTGTCTCAGACACCTCTGGGACAACATTAAATGCACCAAAATTCGAATTATAGGGGTCCCAGAAGAAGAAGAGAAAAAAAAAAAGGGACTGAGAAAATGTGTGAAGAGATTATAGTTAAAAACTTCCCTAATATGGGAAAAGAGATAGTCAATCAAGTCCAGGAAGCACAGAGAGTCCCATACAGGATAAATCCAGGGAGAAACAGGCCAAGACACATATTAATCAAAATATCAAAAGTTAAATACAAAGAAAAAATATTAAAAGCAGCAAGGGAAAAGCAACAAATAACATACAAGGGAATCCCCATAAGGTTGACAGCTGATCATTCAGCAGAAACTCTGCAAGCCAGAAGGGAGTGGCAGGACATATTTAAAGTGATGAAAGAGAAAAACTTACAACCAAGATTACTGTACCCAGCAAGGATATCATTCAGATTAGATGGAGAAATTAAAACCTTTACAGACAAGCAAAAGCTAAGAGAATTCAGCACCACCCAACCAGCTTTACAACAAATGCTAAAGGAACGTCCCTAGGCAGGAAACACAAGAGAAGGGAAACACCTACAATAACAAACCCAAAACAACTAAGAAAATGGTAAATGGAACACACATATCGATAACAAACTTAAATGTAAATGGATTAAGTGCTCCAACCAAAAGACATAGACTGGCTGAAAAATGGATACAAAAACAAGACCCGTATATATGCTGTCTACAAGAGACCCACTTAAGACCTAGGGACACATAGAGACTGAAAGTGAGGGGATGGAAAAAGATATTCTATGCAAATGGAAATGAAAAGAAAGCTGGAGTAACAATTCCAACAAGAAGATATAACAATTGTAAATATTTATTCAGCCATCATAGGAGCACTCAATACGTAAGGCAAATGCTAACAGCCATAAAAGGGGAAATAGACAGTAACACAGTCATAGTAGGGGATTTTAACACCCCACTTTAACCAATGGACAGATCATCCAAAATGAAAATAAACAAGGAAACACTAGCTTTAAGTGACACATTAATCAAGATGGACTTAATTGATATTTATAGGACATTCCATCCAAAATCAACAGAATAAACTTTCTTCTCAAGTGCTCATGGAACATTCTCCAGGATACATCATATCTTGGGTCACAAATCAAGCCTTTGTATATTTAAGAAAACTGAAATCGTATGAAGTATCTTTTCAAACCACAATGTTATGAGACTAGATATCAATTACAGGAAAAAAAATCTGTGAAAAATACAAACATTGAGGCTAAACAATACACTACTAAATAAGCAAGAGATCACTGAAGAAATCAGAGAGGAAATAAAAAAATACCTAGAAATATTCTAACTGGTGTGAGATGATATCTCATTGTAGTTTTGATTTGCATTTCTCTAATGATTAATGATGTTGACCATTCTTTCATGTGTTTGTTGGCAATCTGTATATCTTCTTTGTAGAAATGTCTATTTAGGTCTCCTGCCCATTTTTGACTGGGATTGTTTGTTTTTTGATACTGAGCTGTGTGGAGAAAAGGGAACCTTCTTGCACTGTTGGTGGGAATGTGAATTGATACAGCCACTATGGAGAACAGTATGGAGGTTCCTTAAAAAACTAAAAATAGAACTATCATATGACCCAGCAATTCCACTACTGGGCATATACCCTGAGAAAACCATAATTCAAAA
>NC_041234.1:6616145-6617448 GCF_002837175.3 Physeter macrocephalus
TAAGTATATGTATAACTGATTCACTTTGTTATCAAGCAGAAACTAACATACCATTGTAAAGCAATTATACTGCAATAAAGATGTTAAAAAAAAAAACCTAGAAACAAATGACAATGAAAACACGAAGACCCAAAACCTATGGGAGGCAGCAGAAGCAGCTCTAAGAGGGAAGTTTATAGCAATACAATCCTACCTCAAGAAACAAGAAACATCTCAAATAAACCACTTAACCTTACAGCTAAAGCAATTAGAGAAAGAACAAAAACCCCCCAAAGTTAGCAGAAGGAAAGAAATCATAAAGATCATATCAGAAATAAATGAAAAAGAAATGAAGGAAATAATAGCAAAGATCACTATATGCCAATAAAATGGACAACCTGGAAGAAATGGACAAATTCTTAGAGAAGCACAATCTTCCGAGACTGAACCAGGAAGAAATAGAAAATAAAAACAGACCAATCACAAGCAATGAAATTGAGACTGTGATTAAAAATCTTCCAACAAACAAAAGCCCAGGACCAGATGGCTTCACAGGAGAATTCTATCAATCATTCAGAGAAGAGCTAACACCCATCCTTCTCAAACTCTTCGAAAATATAGCAGAGGGAGGAACACTCCCAAACTCATTCTATGAGGCCACCATCACCCTGATACCAAAACCAGAAAAAGATGTCACAAAGAAAGAAAACTACAGGCCAATATCACTGATGAACAGAGATGCAAAAATCCTCAACAAAATACTAGCAAACAGCATCCAACAGCACATTAAAAGGATCATACACCATGATCAAGTGCGGTTTTTCTCAGGAATGCAAGGATTCTTCAATATACGCAAATCAATCAATGTGATAAACCATATTAACAAATTGAAGGAGAAAAACCACATGATCATCTCAATAGATGCAGAAAAGGCTTTTGACAAAATTCAACACCCATTTATGATAAAAACCCTCTAGAAAGTAGGCATCGAGGGAACTTACCTCAACATAATAAAGGATATAAATGACAAACCCACAGGCAACATCATTCTCAATGGTGAAAAACTGAAACATTTCTTCTGGGATCAGGAACAAGACAGGGTTGTCCACTCTCACCACTATTATTCAACATAGTTTTGGAAGTTTTAGCCACAGCAATCAGAGAAGAAAAAGAAATAAAAGGAATCCAAATTGGAAAAGAAGAAATAAAGCCGTCACTGTTTGCAGATGACATGATACTACACATAGAGAATCCTAAAGATGCTACCAGAAAACTACTAGAGCTAATCAATGAATTTGGTAAAGTAGCAGGATACAAAATTAAT
>NC_041234.1:6617977-6618266 GCF_002837175.3 Physeter macrocephalus
GGAGAAAAGACAGCCTCTTCAATAAGTGGTTCTGGGAAAACTGGACAGCTACACGTAAAAGAATGAAATTAGAACACTCTCTAACACCATACACAAAAATAAACTCAAAATGGATTAAACACCTAAATATAAGACAAGACACTATCAAACTCTTAGAGGATAACATAGGCAGAACACTCTAAGACATAAATCACAGCAAGATCCTTTTTGACCCACCTCCTAAAGTAATGGAAATAAAAACAAAAATAAACTAATGGGACCTAATGAAACTTAAAAGCTTTTGCACAGC
>NC_041234.1:6618368-6624978 GCF_002837175.3 Physeter macrocephalus
AGAGGGTGTGGAGAAAAGGGAATCCTCTTGCACTGTTGGTGGGAATGTAAATTGATACAGCCACTATGGAGAACAGTATGGAGGTCCCTTAAAAAACTACAAATAGAACTACCATATGACCCAGTAATCCCACTACTGGGCATATACCCTGAGAAAACCATAATTCAGAAAGAGTCATGTACCACAATGTTCATGGCAGCTCTATTTACAATAGCCAGGACATGGAAGCAACCTAAGTGTCTACTGACAGATGAATGGATAAAGGAAATGTGGCACATATATACAATGGAGTATTACTCGGCCGTAAAAGGAAATGAAATTGAGTTATTTGTAGTAGGTCCATCCTCACTAGGCGGATGGACCTAGAGACTGTCATACAGAGTGAAGTAAATCAGAAAGAGAAAAAACAAATACCGTATGCTAACACATGTATATGGAATCTAAAAAAAAAAAATGGTTCTGAAGAACCTAGCGGCAGGACAGGAATAAAGTCGCAGACGTAGAGAGAAAATGGACTTGAGGATACAGGGAGGGGGAAGGGTAAACTGGGACGAAGTGAGAGAGTGGCATGGACATATATACACTACCTAATGTAAAATAGATAGCTAGTGGGAAGCAGCCGCATAGCACAGAGAGATCAGCTCGGTGCTTTATGACCACCTAGAGGGGTGGGATAGGGCGGGTGGGAGGGAGGGAGACACAAGAGTGAGGAGATATGGGGATATATGTTTATGTACACCTGATTCACTTTGTTAAAAATCAGAAACTAACACAGCATTGTAAAGCAGTTATAGTCCAATAAAGATGTTAAAAAAATAGAGATAGAAATAGCATCTACCTCAAAGGGCTGTTGTCAGGATTTATTGAGATGATTTTTGTGTAGTGATATCATTGTTACCGTATCCAGATCCTCTTACCTTTCTTTACCCCTTCAGTGTTGGGTGGTGTAACTTCTAACCTGCATTTTTCACTGGAGGGCTTTGCTTTCTCTGGACATCAGTGTTTAGGCCAGAAGCGCTGGGGAATCAACACCTCCTGGGAGTGCGTACAGTCAGTGACTGATGGGAGTTGTGCCATAAATATCCCAGCTCCCTTGATTCCTAGTAGGGATAAATCTGAGGCATATATTTTATACAGTTGCTTAGAGTATCTCTGCAGGATTAAGCCCCAGCTGCCCACAGTGGTGGCTGGTTTTTTAAAACACCTTTTATCAGCTGCTTTCCCTTCCTGGTTCCATGTCTCTATTTGCCTACCAACATTCCCTGAACCTTCCAAATAAATTACTAGCACTCAAATCCTTGTTTCAGGCTCTGTGAAAATCAAGCAGTGATCACAGTACCTGGCACATTGAAAAATAGTAAGTGGAGAGGGAGTGCTGAGTGCTAGAAGAGCCACGCCTTGTTTCCTTCTGATTAGGTAGCTCCTAAGCCCTTCAGTTGCCTCCAGGTTACAGCAGATAAGAAATCAGGCACAGCACAGTAGATATACCCTTTCAGTTTTCTGAACCTTGCCACATTGCTATGGGTCCATTATACGCATGTGTACAAGGCTGCCCGTGAGTAATGCAAACTGCTATCTCTCTAGTAGGCCTTTCCTCATTTCTCATTTTGAAGACTTTTTTGGTGAATTACGTGCTCAAACACAAAATCTCATTACTACTTTTTTGTTTCCTAGCTAATATCTAGGAAAATAGAACCCACCTGGTATTTTATCATGCACCTTTGTTACCATGTCCATGTGAGTATCTAATAAGAGAATCAATGAATAATAGGACCCAAGAACTTGGAGATCATGCGGTCCTAATCCATCATTTATAAATTGGAAAACTTTTTTTTTTTTTGAAAACTTTGATTAAGAAGTGTCAATGAGTTACCTATGACAATGTGGCCAGTGAATTTATTCTGTGACTACTTGTCTAGGACTCAGGCAGACAGTGAAGTCAGATGTGGCATGACAATGTTCCACACCCTCTTCTGTCTCTATCACTGTCCCCATTGTTCCTCTACCTTTTTCTTTTCCATTTAAGATGATCAGTCTGTGAATGCTTCCCTTTCCTCTATCAGATCTGCTTTTAGAAAAGGGCCTAAAATAATTCATAGTGAAAATGACTGGAAACAGCTTCCTCTGTGACACATATCAAAGATATTTTTATTTTAGCAAGAATCAAACTGTTAAGCTGAAGGGATGGAACATTTCAGAAATCCACTAGTGGGCAGGGGACATAAGGGAGGTAAACAGGATTCTCCTTTGCATGGTTGAAATCTCTCCATTTATTACATTCTCTGGGTATGTTGCCCAATATTAGGCATACTGTGCTTAAACAGTAATGCTATGAGATAATGCAGATAAGAAGACATTTAATATAATAACCCACGAAGTGCAAAAGGAATCTCTAATGGGGCATCCATTTCCAGCACACCCCCCAAGTGGGAAGTGACCTTTCCAACAAAACGTATTTTCAATGTTCTTATTACCACACTCCAGAAAACAGGACTCCTGAAAAGAAACTCCACCAAGGAGAATACAGACACTTTCAGTATATAATAGAACTGTTGATAATGGGAAGAAATGAATGTGGCAGAAAATGCACAGATCCTAGACATGAAAGTATTGAGTTCTTGAATGGTCACTGAACATTTCTAAGCTTCGGTTTTCTCATTTGGCAACTTTTGCCACTCAGCTTTGCCTTCTCTACCTCACAGGTATGTTGCAAGGATGACGTTAATTAAAGGATGAAAATATAAGGTATACATATTGTCTATATATGAGTAGCCATATAGGGTATATATTTGTCCTGTTTTCTGAAAATAGGTTTTTAAGGGCTTTTCAAGGTATATCGGGAATAATGCATTGTTTTTGTTAAGGTCTAACTGTGCTATCAAACAATGTGGAAACTCAAAACTGGAACTATCTGCTGGGAAGGAATGTAATATGTGACTTCCCATTACTATTGATTTCGAGCATTTTCATTGCCTAAGTTGCTACAGTTTGGAAAGGCATTAAGGAAACCACAAATCGGTCACTAGTGCCAGTTATAAATTTCAGATACCTCTCTCCAAGCTCAAATGAGAAGTGAGGGAGACATTAAAATAATAGAATTTTATAACTAGAAAGAAGCTTTGTCAAATTCTGTCATTTATTACATGAGATACTGAGTAGATGGCTGACCTTCCTAAGGTCAACAACTGTGTGCATTTTGGGTTCCCCCAGAAGAAAAGGAGAAAGTAGGGAAATGAGACACGGAAGTGGGGGGAAGCCAATACAAGGTGCTTTATCAAGGCAACCACCACTGTGGAAGATTGGAACTTAATTCCGCTGGGGAAACTCTGGAGCTAGCATAGACCAGGTGTCTCAGCGTTATCCCACTCAGGCTGAGGGAGATGGAGTTTTTATATCCTCATTGTTTGAGGGTTGCTCCCAAGAGGCAATAATACCTCACTCAGCACGTCCAGCCTGCTTCACTGGCAGCAAGGTGAGCTCCAGCAGATGAGAATGCTCGTAAACAAAGAGGTGCGGGTGCTGATAGGTGCAAGTCCATGCTCAGCCACATATATACCTTCTATGGGTACTCAGACACAGACAACATGTGTACCTTATATTCTCATCCTTGTCATCCTTGCAACATGCCTGTGAGGTAGAGAGGGCAAAGCCAAGCACTAGAGTGAGGAGACACAAGCAGGGCCCTGAGAGTACCTGCTACATGTTATGAACTGGCGGAGTCAGAACTTGAATCCAGGTTTTTAGATGCCTAGACCAGACACAAGCCACTCTAGCATGCTGCCTTCTTCTTTACCTCATCCGACTTGCCTACCAAGCATGTTAGGTTCTGTATTAAATTCTTGAAAGAAAGCAGGAAATACATAAACAATTTCACAAAAGAGTGAAAATACGGAGGGATGGTTATGCATTGGTATTAGCGTGATGTTTTAAAGCATTTATTTTCGAAAGTGACATTAGTTCAGTTACACTGTTTGGGAATTTATAACTGAACTGCAATTATCAAGTCTATGGTTGCTCTACTGACGAAAGAGAGTATATTTTTGTTTCTTTAAAAGAATGTTATGCTTCTTTAAGAATAGGCTCGAGAAATTTGGTAATGCTTCAACTGTATTTCAGGGACATGCACATTTTTTAAGATATATATATTTCTGCCAATGTCAGTGTGCTTCCTGCTGGGACTAGCAGGCCCCTAGGCTGCAACAACAACCCCAACTCTACTGCTGCCTATAAGGGGAATTTATCGTCTATATTCCATAAAGAAATAGTACAAACCTGTGGATTTATACTACTTAATTCATCACATAGCTCTAGGTCCCAAGTCATTTTTCTACAGGGAGTGTAGATGACATGGCAACCCAAAGCTCAGTATGGTTAAAAGTCATGCATATGGGTCATATAGCGACTTAATAGTGAGGCTGAAAGAATAACAACAAGAGGCTTTTAGCTATCCTAATTTAACATTATTATTCCCTCCCTGATGAACAATGTGAATGATTTTGTTTTTGGTATTTTCAATTATTAGTGGCCTCACTGTTACCCAGGAAGAAAGAAGGTGTCTTTATGGGTATGAATCCACCCTCCCCCCATAAGGTGACTCTCTAAGTTAGAACAAACATTTGACTTAAACTAAGATATAACCACCATGGTAAAAGGGCATCTCCTCTGGCTCCTCCCCAAGCCATGCAGAGAGAGTAAAGACTGTTCCATTGGCTGAAGAAGCCCTGTTCATGAGTCAATGGAGGCCCAAGCACATTCTGGCTTTACCTCCTTTTGATGAAGAAGCCACACAGAAACAATTTGTGAGAAAGAATTGACTCTTTCTCCTCTTGCCCTTCTCTGACTTTCCCAGAAGTTCAGGCAGATAGATGCTTATTCTCTCAGGAGACCAAGGTATCAATACTCATAGAGTGTAGGACACTGGCCAAGAAAATAATGTGTGTCCCTTTGAAGCACTGAATGATAACGATGCAAAATTGTGAAGGAGTGCAAAGGATGATTCCTTTATTTTTTTTAATATAAAACTAATCCCACCTCATAAACAAACATTGAGAATTTTATCCCTTCAGAACATCCATTTTTTAAACTGAAGTATAGTTGATTTATAATATTGCATTAGTTTCATGTGTACAGCATACTGATTGTTTTTTCCAGATTATATTCCATTATATAATAGGTTATTATAAGATATTGAACGTAATTCCCTGTGCTATATAGCAAATCCTTGTGGCTTATCTATTTTATGTATAGTAGTTTGTATCTGTTAATCCCATACTCCCTTCCCCTTCTCTCCCTCTCCCCTTTGATAGCCATAAGTTTTTTTTCTATGTCTTGAGTCCGTTTCTGTTCTATATATAGATTTATTTTTATCCCTTCTTAATGTTGCTGTAAATTTAATTAGCACTTACTGACTTTTAAAATATAGATAACACCTCTGTCAATGAGGCCCTTTTTTCCTAAGCTGGCACCTTTTATCTTGAACTGTTGATTCTATTTAAAATGATATTGTGGAATCTCTTTGAAGGATGGAAAAGAGAGTTCAAAAAATGAAGTCCTGTGACACAAATCCAGGTGACTTTCTCTTTAGCTTTTGACAGCACCAGTAGTCAAGAGTGCGCATTCCATAAAAGAAGAGAGAAAGCATTGAACTTAAACTCTGCTGCCCTTGGGTAATGTTTTCTGCTTAACAAGATGCTTTGGAATCGGCAATGAGTAAAATAAGGCTGTTTTAAAGGGGACAAAATGAAGGTGTGAAGTGGTACAACTATATGGACAATTCAGACAAACTGGATAATTTTAGCATAATCAGCTGCTAACTTTGGGGCATTATTTAGCCGATTAATTGGATCTGTTTCCAGCAACCCCTCAAATCTAATGTATCTATCATTTTTCCTCCCCAAATGATTTATAAAAATCAGTCATATTAGCATCCTTTCCCATTAAAAAAACACCCTACCTAGTCCCTCCTCTTCGTAAATGCTCCTACCAAGGCCAATTAATTCTGCCATCAAAAGGCTTATGAGGAGGTTTCTCATTTGCCTTCCATCCCATTGGTTACCACCACTGTCTGTCCCTCTTCTTACTTTGCATCATTATTATTGTGTTAAAGTCTTAGGTGCATGTCTCTTTAGATTCCTACCCTTACTTTGCAGTATCCCAAGACCAAATTTCTTAAGGTGTTTTCTTTTTCACTAAAGTCATCCCTTTATTCAGGAACCTATTCCTACCACATCAAATCCAAATTTCTTACTTTTAAATGTTATTCAAAACATTGTCCCTCTCCGGCCAAACTTGATCTCCTCTACACAGAACATAATATCTTTTTTTCACTTAGGGTTTCCCATTCAAATGCTCATTCAGATGTGGCACATATATACAATGGAATATTACTCAGTCATAAAAAGAAACGAAATTGAGTTATTTGTAGTGAGATGGATAGACCTAGAGACTGTCATACAGAGTGAAGTAAGTCAGAAAGAGAAAAACAAATACCGTATGCTAACACATATATATGGAATCTAAAAAAAAAAAAAAAAAGGTCATGAAGAACCTAGGGGCAGGACAGGAATAAAGACGCAGACCTACTAGAGCATGGACTTGAGGACACGGGGAG
>NC_041234.1:6625072-6640215 GCF_002837175.3 Physeter macrocephalus
AGCTCGGTGCTTTGTGACCACCTAGAGGGGTGGGATAGGGAGGGTGGGATAGGGAGGGAGACGCAAGAGGGAAGAGATATGGGAACCTATGTATATGTATAACTGATTCACTTTGTTGTAAAGCAGAAACTAACACACCATTGTAAAGCAATTATACTCCAATAAAGATGTTAAATTTTTTTTTAAAAAAAACTAAATTGTGAGATTTTAAAGGTAGCTAAGACATAGGAATGAATTAGAGAAGTAAGCTGGGGCAAGATCTTATAAAGGTCTTGTGAACAATATTAAGGCATTTCTTTCTTTTTTTTTATCCTAAAAGGAATGAGAAACTATTGAGGAGTTTTAAGCAGGAGTGATATGATCACATATTTTAATAGAAAGATCTGACTGCATTTTAGAGAATAGGATTGAAGGGTAAGATAATCTGTTGACAACTCAGTATCACTACAACCTCTTCTCAAATTCTCTTCTCCATTACTACATTTCCCAGAGTACTCTTCGACTTATTGTTTCACATTACAGGTTTAATGAGAGGCAGTCATGCAAGATTTTGAAGGCAGAAAAGAAGGCAAAGCCATTATTTTCTTAAAGGAGTTGCAATAAGACCCAAGGGAAAATGTGACATTCACAGCATCTTCCTGGTGAGCTTATGTGCTGCAGGCTGAGTCTTTAGGTGTCAGCTTCCCTGATCTTTAATATCAGCTTCCTTATCCTTTGCTCTCCCAGTTCTTCCAATACTTATGGAGCACCATTTCCTACATTAAACCCTTTATACCTGGCATAAATAGAGCAACTTCTGTTTCCCTAACCTCCCCGACTGCTAAAGAGGAGGTCAAACAATGAGCTTGAGAGATCCGTTAGGAGGTTGCAGCTGTGATCCAGGTGAGACGAGAAGGAAGTCTGAATTAGTTTAACGGCAATGGGGGTGGTGGTGGCAGTGAGAGATGTTTGGGAAGTGGAATGGTTTGAGCTTGCTGGTTGGACAGGAGGGTGAGGTCAAAACCTCAGATGATTTCTAGGTTTCTGACTTTAGCCATTAGATAGACAGTAGTGCCATTCACTGCAATAGGGGGCAAAGGAAGAGAAGCAGGTTTGGAAGAGAGTTGATGATAATCTCATTAGACTCATTTGAAGTGCCTATGGATCATCCAAATGCCAATGTCTGGTATGCAGTAGGTCACACAAGTCTGAAGGTAATAAAAAGAATTGGAGCTAAGGGCTTAGGACTTATCAGCATAAAACGATAAAGCTGTGTTTAGGGGAGAACTTGCCCATGGGAAATAAGAAGAGGATGAACGAAGAGGCCCAGGTACAGCCCTGAAAAGATCAACAATTAGAAATGTACTAAAGAAGAGTGGTCCATACAGGAAATTGAGGAAGAGCAGCCACGGAAGTAATTTCCCAGAAGCCCCACAGGGAAGGATGGTATCAGAACTCTTAACCATGTAGGATGGACACATCTTCCATTACAAAAGGATAGGAGGAGGAAAGGACTAGAGGGAATATAGGACTGATGGCCAGAAGATAAGGTAATTCCAATCTGATGTCTATGTTTTCTGTGAAGTAAGGGACTAGCTCAGCTGCAGAGGGTGAGAGGAGCAGCTGATGAGTTAAAGATCCGAGGAGAGGAGAGAAGGTTTGAAGACAGCCTTTGTGGAGAATGCGATAGAGAATTTATCGTGAAGGAAGAGAGGACAGAGATTGCGGTCCCAGCTTGCCAATAACCAGCTGGGAGACCTTGCAAATTCTTTTATTCCCTTCTAAATTTCTCTGTCTTCATAGCCAGGTAGATGACTAAGCTGGGCTACATGATCTCCTAGGTCCTTTGGAGTCCCATGGAGACATTCTTCATTTCCTTTCCAGATACCCAGATGACAGCCACCCTTCAAGGCCCAGTGAAAGTTCTATTTGCTCTGAGAAGAATTCCCACAAGCCCCGGGTTTGGGGATCATTTGTAGCTTAAACTCCTATAGCACATTTGCTGCCACACTGTGGTCTGCACCTAATTTAGTACACTGGACAAATCATTTCTATTTTTAATCAAACACATTTAAGCACGTAATTCTAGTGCTAAAAGGCTTATAACAAAAAACTCTCTCTTTCCCATCTATTTTGTTCCGTAGATGCAACCATATTCAACTCTTAGGGGTTTCATTTGTTATTTACCTTAATATTTCTACATCACATGGGCCCTTAATTTTTTGACCTCAATACTTATCTCTTCCCTTGAGTCACTCTTTTACAGTGTAGTGGCTTCCTTGCTGTTCCTCAAACACACGAGGCATGGTGTTCATCAAATGTACCGGGCAAACTGCTTTCCTGAATACACACGATGCTCCCACCTAAGAACCTTTGCACTAACTGTTCCTGTACCTAGAAAGAATGTTCTTCCCAGTACTACATGCAAGACTCACTACCTTACTTCCTGGAGGTCTTCACTTAAAATTCACTATCTCAATGAAGACTTTCTTTTCTAGCTAAAATTGCAACTTACTGAAGCAATGCTTCATATCTGTATTTCCTGCACTTATCCCTGCCTAATACATGCTGTATTTTATTTATTTCTCTTGGTTAATCTCCTTACTATACCCATGTGTAAGTTTCACGAGGGCAGAAATTCTTGTCTGTGTCATTCACTGGTAGCCACGGTGCCAGGTACGTAACAGGTACTTAATAAATTTCTGTGAAATTAATTCACGAATGCTGAAATTTATCATTAATAGATGAAATTTAAACTTCATCTTCTGACTTTTACAGAGTAAATGAAGCTTCAACTCTTACAGCTCTCTGCTTTCCCCAATTCTCTCACTGTTATATATACACATATATATGTATATGTATGATTGCTGTTTACCTTACTATGACTATGTAAATATTGGTCAACGCTGAACCAGTGGAAGACATCTTGATTCAGGCTCTGAAACTGAAGGTAGAAGAAAAAGGCGCAAAGGGATTTATGGTAGTGGACTGGCCTTATGGAACTTTCCCTCTCAAAAATACCTCCCAACCATCTGACTTTGATGCTTGAATTCCTTGCACTGACTACTTACTTCTTGGTGTTGTGCATTACCTTTTCTCCCGATCTTCTTTGGAAAAGTGGGAAGGGTGACTCATGTATCCAGTAGCTCCTCCTCAGTGTGAATTATTCTCCCAGTAGACAGTGCAGTGCTGCCAGACTGGGAGTGTCATTACTAACATGGAGGAAATGGGTGCAGAATTGAGAAGAGGAAAGATAAGAAAATAACTATTTCAATTGAGGCCTGAGGTGGCCCAACACCACATAGGTGGTAAATGGCAGACTTGGTTCCAGAACCCGGTTTTTCATCCTCCCAGTCTGCTTCTGAATATTCAGTGCTGTCTCATGTGCGCTTTCTTTAATGAATGCTATTAATTCTTCATGGGCAAACTCATCCCTCCTCAGGGATCCCAGTAAAGCATACCCTTGCCGAGGGCCCATGCTTCCTTCTAGTTTTCATTCTAAAGAGATTAAATAGAGGGTGGGTGTCAACTTTCAAATGTTGCTCTTACCAAACTTCTAGGTACAACCCACCTCCTCTCCACCCCCAACAACCGTAAATAGTTAGCTACTAGGAAAGTTACATATTCTGTTATTATCCAGTCAGTAGATGAATCATTGCCAACAGATAATGGTCTTTTCAGCATCTAGTTCCTCAGCTTGCATCATCTGACAGTGATTTTTGTCCATCATTCTTGGTTTTCAACCCTGTAATTGCTCTCAAGCCATTTATTTAATGCCATGTAAATGTGTACATGATTGTCATCACATATTAATCTTTTGGGTGGAACGGCATTACGTTTTAGGGGAAATAAATGAGGTCCCTTAATTTGCTTTTATCTTGCTTCTTGCATTGTACTTATTAAAATAACACATGCTTATTAAGTTGGGACTTCTTCTTATAGATCAGTAATGATTTGTTAACCATTATGCATTTCTAATGCTGTATAATCCTTTCCCTGAACACTGTTCCACATCTCTTTATGGCTTAAGATGGATTATCTGATCTCTAAACTTCCTGAATTTGCTTCTGACCTTTCATTAATGTGATAAATTCTAGTCGTTTCTCATAGTGTATTGTTCTATCATTGCATTGTTTGGTGTTGTATTGTGGTCTCAGTGTTAACAGCCCAGACACCATATGTGACCTCCTGTTGGGCAGAAAGAAGAATCAGGCAGCATAGCGAAGGGCTGCACAGCAAATAACTAAGACCCATGTACTAAATAAAGCATGTAGTAAATAAAGCAGTCAGGGTATGGCTAAGAGTAGTCAAATTGTGAGGGTAGAGGAGCCTGGGGTTAAAGTGAGGAAGGAGGAGTAGGGGTTAGTTTCAGAAGGATGTTTGTCAGCCTGTGGTCTGGTCACTTATGGCAGTGACTGTAGATGGAACAGTGGTAGCGTGCACCTCTCCTACAGACCGCAATCTCAAGGAGGAAAGGGGTGAATCAACAAAGGATTCTAGAATCCTGCTAGGAAAACAGGCAGGAAACAAAGCAGAGCCCTATACATCAAATGACAAACCAGCAATTATTAATTAAAGAACAGTCTGAAGCCAAGATTCTCGAGCTTTGATCCAAGGTCAGAGTGGGACACAAAGTCAAAAAACGTGGAGCTTCCAAACTCATGATCTGGGATATTTAATTTGTCCCTGACTTGAGAACATTTCGCTTTCCGCCTCCAAGTGCCCAGGCTGGCTTGGCTGAGCCTGTTGGTCAGAGTTAGGAGGCTTCAGCTGTGATACCTGGATGACTGCCTAAGAGAGAAAAGGGCTGGCTGGGATGAAGAGATATAAAAGGACTCTCAGTCAGATGTTCTTTAACTTTCACGAGGTAATTCATCTGGATTCAATGGTTTATTGGCCCCTGATAGTTTCATAGGATTAACTATCTTCTCCAAAGTAAATAAAAAGCCTTTAATATCCTTTGCAGAAAAGAAAGTGATTCTGAAATCCCAGGTGTGACCTTCAGCTTTTTTTCTTCCTCCCTTCCTTCCTCCTTTCTTTCCTTTCTTTCTTGTCTCTCTTTCTTCTCTCTCCTTTTCTTCCTTCCTTCCTTCCTTCCTTCCCTCCCTTTCTTTTCTCTTCTCTCTTCTCTTTTCTTTTGGTAATTCTATAGCAAAACTTCTCAATGGCACAGCCATTAGAAATTAGAAATTATTAGAAATTCTTTGGATTTATAATCTCTCAGTAGCCATGAAATTTTTCATTTGAAAGCTTCTAAAAGGACATCTAGGTTATTAACAATTGTCACTGCATCTATGCACCACTTTTGTATAAGTTATATTTTCTAGAAAGTGTTATTAGTATTTCATTATTTCATTTCTACCTCTCTTGGCTTGACACAGTGAAATAGTTAGATTGTTAGAGGTAGAAGAGATTAAAGAGGCTTCATCAGAGATTTTAGCTTTTTGTGGGTCAAGGAACACTTTCAGAACCTGGTCCATTCTTATCTAAAAACGCACATATGGATACCAAATTTATAGACATTTACAGAAGCTTCAAAGCATCTCTGATCACTGTCCATGGACACTATGTTAAGGATCTCTGCCTGGGCAAAACACGTCAAATGAAGATAGGGAACCGCAAAGGTTAAATGGTTTGAAAACCTTGAACTCCACAGTTCAAGGTGGTGAGATCCTCCCCCTCTGGACTCCCATGTTACTATGGGCATAGCCTGGTCTTTATCCTACCATACGATACTGACCCATTTCCTCAGTGGACTGTAACCATCTGGAGGCCAAAATCCACATGTCGGTTATTTTTATAGCTCTAGCACATGCAAGGCCTGGCACACAGAAAGCCCAATAAGTGTTTGATAAGTAAGTCCAGATTCAATGATCCATAAGTGAGGACTCAAAAGTCCTGGACTCTGACCACGGGGGTTACCACTTGCTTGTGTTGCCGCCATCAGCAGGCAGGTTCTGGGGTCCCCTTTAGCTCCCTCACTTTTTCAAAACCTTTGTACATGTTACTTAACATTCTTATTTTCAGTCTCTTCATCTTACAAATAGGGATAATAGCATGTACTTGCACTGTTGCCATGAATACAAAATGAATATTGCCTGTAAAGCCCCGTGCACATGGTAATTATCTTTTTTACGACCTAGCAATTAAATATTTGGGATGCAGTCTATGTCTGAGAGACTCCACTGTGTGGTCTGAGAGCCCAAGCTTCAAGTACCTGTCGAAATAAATAGCACTGAGATTAGAGAAAAAGAGAAAGAATATCTATCGTGTAGATGACTCTTGGAGGTTTCTGAGACAAGCGTCAAAAACAGGCTAAGATTAGAATTGGGTTCCCGAGGCTCTATCTCCTATTCCCCCAGCCTTTCTGTTGGCCAGAGTACTCCTTGAGCTTTTCGTCATGACCGTTTCTGTATTTGTTCTGCTGCTTGTAACCGTCATCTCATTGATGTAAGCAGGAGGAAAAAAAACAATAAGGACAGTTGACACTTATACAGCGTTCAAAAGTTTCCCATCTACTGAACTACTTTTTAAAAAGCATCTTCTAACAAGCACTGAGGAAATGAAGCAGCAGGAATAGCTATTAGGTTAGCTATGTGGGAGAAGGTAGCTCCCCTCACCCCATCTCATCATATTAATTGATCCAAATGATAGCTTTTGCTCCTTCTGTATCATCCATCACAGACCTGGGGGCCGGCAAGGCTGAAACAGGGTGACAGCCAATCAGATGCATCTGCCTGTGCACTTCAGCATCTGTGACTCATCAGCAACCAATTAGATGCCTTCTGTGGGGGAAAACTCTCCTCACTAGGGTAGAAACAAGCTCTGCACACTGCTGACCTTTACATCAGCAACTCGCGTTTCTTATCACGATGGTGAAAGGCCAGTGTGGGCTTGGAAGCCCCACCCTGCCACATGAAGAGAATGCCTTTACTTTTGTGCAAAGGGGTTATGGTATCTGGTGCTGTTTGTACTTAGCTCTCTCTGCCTCAGACGCAGCTCTGAGCTCTGTCTCAAAAATCCTAATTACTCTTTGTGGGGTAGATTTGTTGGCTGCCTTTTTCCCTGGGGAGTCCACAGCTATGCCACAGTGTTTAAAGCTGGGACTCACTGTGCCTTTCAAGAGAGGTTTTTCCGCTCATCCCATTGGAGACTGCACAACCCCCATCTACTCTGTGGCCTGGGTTGAAGGCGGTAACTGAGACTGTTGTATAAAGCACTGGTATTGTAGCCACTGTCTTAGCATCTGTGGATCTGAGCTGAACCCCGGTATTGTGTGCTTTTCTTTTCTTTGTCACTTTTGTATGTGTGAGGGTATGAATGAGAGAGACACAGAGAGACTCCAACTCTAAACCATCTGCATTTCTCTTGATCAGAGAATAAAAACCAGAGCTTTTACTGTAGAATTTTATTCCTTCCAGAGTTTTCTTTTGACTATTTCCTTACCTAGTGCTCCTTTTTCAGCAGCCATGCATTTTGTAGTCCTAAAGTAATGCAGAATATTCAAAGACAAGCATGGTTCACAGAATCCTAGCAAGTTTTATTGATGTCATGCAACCTGCCTCATCCTGAACTTTTCTGATTCAAAGGGATCCATTTCCAGATCAAACTCATATAACTTATAGGGAAATGCCTTAAGTTGCAGTATTTTCCTATGTTTCCCAAATTATCCTCTTCTCCTCACCCTAATAATTAGGCCTGTCACTGTGAGAGAAAGAGGACAGGGGCTGTATTATATCTTATGTACTTTTTGATATCATCCAAAGCGCAAGTAGGCCCTCAAGCAATGCTTGTTTTTTAACTGATTGGTATAATGTAAAATTATTAAACTTTTCCCCACAAGTCAACTGCCTTCATCAGGGTTCTCCAGAGAAACAGAACGAATAGGATGTGTGTGTATGTATATGTGTGTGTGTGTGTGTGTGTATGTGTGTATGTGTGTGTGTGTAATTTTTTCAAAAGGAACTGGCTCATGTAGTTGTGTAAGTTTGGCAAGTACAAAATCTGATGGCAGAGGCTAGCAGGCTGGAGACACAGGAGAAACCAATGTTTCAGTTTAAGTCTGAAGGCTGTCTGCTGCAGAATGTTCTGTTGCTTGGGGGAGCTCAGTCTTTTGTTCTATTCATGCCTTCGTCTGATTGGATGAGGCCCACTGACACTAAAGAGAACAATTTGCTTTACTCAAAGTCCAATGTTTTAAATATTAATCTCATCACAACTACATTCACAGAAACATTCAGAAAGTTTGACCTCATATCTGGGCACTGTGGCCCAGCCAAGTTGACACATGAAATTAACTATCACAGTCAACAATTTGAAATTTATCATAAATCAGGGATTAGCATGGGTCCATATATCTACATATTCCACACAGTTTCCACTTATTAGGTTTCTATCATTGTGAATTGGAAAATAGGGAAAGAAGAAGGGCACCAAAAAAAAAATGGTAGGGAATAGAGGTAGGCATCAGTTTTCTGTTTGAAAACACCCTAAACTACAACTTGTGCCATAATTTTATGTTTCCCAAAGTGTGATGATTCCAGGTAGTGCATAGAAAAACATTTAAATTACTGAGTATTTATTTTAAGGCATAGTAGAAAAATATAACTAGCAGGTCAAAACCGTGACAATAGATATTTCTTAGGATGAGGCTAAATATAAAAAAGTATCCATTAAAATATTTTATGTAGATAATAGTACAGGACTGACAAAAACACCCAATCATTCTACCAAACATTCAAGGAAGAATTAATAACAATCCTTCTTAAACTGCTCCCAAAAATAGATGAGGAGGGAACACTTCTGACGTCATTTTTCTGAGGCCAGAATTACCCTTATACCAAAACCAGACAAGAATGGCACAGGAAAATAAAATTACAGGCCAATATCCCTAATGAACATAAGGGCAAAAATCCTCAACAAAATATTAGTGAATCAAATTCAACACTGCCTCAAAAGGATCATACACCATGACCAAGTGGGAGTTATTCCAGGGATGCAAGGATGGTTCAACATCTGCAAATCAACTAATGTGATATACCACATTAACAAAAGATAAAAATCATATGATTATCTCAACAGATGCAGAAAAAGCATTTTACAAAATTCAACATCCATTTATGATAAAAACTCCTGACAAAGCAGGTATAGAGGGAATGTATCTCAGCATAATAAAAGCCATATATGACAAGCCAACAGCTAACATTATACTAAACAGTGAAAAGCAGAAAGCATTTCCTCTAAGATCAGGAACAAGACAAGGCTTCCACTCTTCTCTTACCACTATTATTCAACATGGTAGTGGAAGTCCTAGCCAGAGCAAATTGCCACTTTTATTTAACATAGTAATGCAAGTCTTAGCCAGAGCAATTAGGCAAGAAAAAGAAATAAAATGCATCCAAATTGGAAAGGAAGAAGTAAAACTGTCACTACTTGCAGATGACATGATACTATATATAGAGAACCCTAAAGACTCCACCAAAAAAATGCTAGAACTAATAAGTAAATTCGGTAAAGTTGCAGAATACAAAATCAATATGCAAAAATCTGTTGGTTTCTATACACTAATAATGAACTAACAGAAAGAGAAATTAAGAAAACAATCCCATTTGCAAATGCATCAAAAAGAATAAAATACTTAGGAATAAATTTAACCAAGGAGGTGAAAGATATGTACGCTGAAAACTATAAGACGTTAATGAAAGAAATTGAAGAAGACACAAATAAATGGAAAGATATCTCATGCTCATGTATTGGAAGAATTAATATTGTTAAAATGTCCATAATACTCACAGCAATCTGTAGGTTCAATGCAATCCTTATCAAAATTCCAAAGGCACTTTTCACAGAAATAGGACAGACAATCCTAAAATGCATATGGAACCACAAAAGACCCTGAATAGCCTAAGAACTCTTGAGAAAGACGAACAAAGCTGGAAGCATCATGCTCCTTGATTTCAAACTATATCACAAAGCTATAATAATCAAAACGGTTTGGTATTGGCATAAAAATAGACACATGGATCAGTGGAACAGAATATAGAGCCCAGAAATAAACCCACATATATATGGTCAATTACTTTATGACAAAGGAGCTAAGAATATATGATGGGCAAAGAAGAGTCTCTTCAATAAATGGTGCTGGGAAAACTGGACATCCATATGCAAAAGAATGAAATATGATCACTATCTTACACCATTCATAAAAATCAACTCAAAATGGGTTAAAAACTTGAATGCAATATCTGAAACTATAAAACTAGAAGTGAATGTAGGCAGTAAGCTCCTTCTCATTGGTCTTGGAGATGATTTTTTTGGATCTGACACCAAAAGCAAAGGCAGGAAAAGCAAAAATAAACAGGTGGGACTACAAAAAACTGAAAAGCTTCTACATGGCAAAGGAAACCATCAACAAAATGAAAAGGCAACCTACAGAATGAGAAAAAATATTTGCAAATCCTATATGTGGATAAGGGGTTAATATCCAAAATATATATGTGGATAAGGGGTTAATATCCAAAATATGTAAAGAACTCATACAACTCAGGGAAAAAAACTCTAATTTAAAAATGGGTAGAGAATTTGAATAGATATTTTTCCAGAGAAGACATACATAATGCCAACAGGTACCTGAAAAGATGCTCAACATCACTAGTCATCAGGGAAATGCAAATCGAAACCATGCTGAGATATCACCTCACACCTGTTAAAATAGCTATTATAAAAAAGAAAAGAAATAATAAGTCCTGGGCTTCCCTGGTGGCGCAGTGGTTAAGAATCTGCCTGCCGATGCAGGGGACATGGGTTTGAGCCCTGGTCCAGGAAGATCTCACATGCTGTGGAGCAACGAAGCCCATGTGCCACAACTACTGAGCCTGCACTCTAGAGTCCGTGAGCCACAGCTACTGAGCCCGTGTGCCAAAACTACTGAAGCCCGTGCACCTATAGCCCGTGATCCACAACAAGAGAAGCCACCGTGATGAGAAGCCTGCGTACCGCAACGAAGAGTAGCCCCCATTCGCCGCAACCAGAGAAAAGGCCGCATGCAGCAACGAAGACCCAATGCAGCCAAAAATAAAATAAATAAAATAATAAGTCCTGGTGAGGGTGTGGAGAAAAGGGAACCCTTACGCACTGCTGATGGACATGTAAATTGATACAACCACTATGCAAACCAGTATGGAGGTTCCTCAAAAAATTAAAAATAGAACCACCATACAATCCAGCAAATCTACTTCTAGGTATTTATTTGAAGAAAACGAAAACAGTAATTTGAAAAGGTATATGCACCCCCATGTTCATTGAAGCATTATTTACAAGAGCCAAGATATGAAAACAACCTAAGTGTCCATCAACAGATGAATGGATAAAGAAAATGTGGTCTATATATACGATGGAATATTATTCAGCCATAAAAAATGATGAAATCTTGCTAAGTGAAATAAGTCAGGTGAAAAAAGATAAATACCATATGATTTAGACTCCACATATGGAATCTAACAAACAAACAAAACAAAACTGAACTCAGAGACACAGAGAACAGTTTGGTGGTTTCCAGAGGTGGGGGTGGGAGGAGAGCGAAATGGGAAATGGGTGAAGGGAGTCAACAGGTATAAATTTCCAGTTATAAAAAGAATAAGCCATGGGGATATAACATACAACTTGGTGACTACAGTTAATAATACTGTATTTCATATTTGAAAGTAGCTAGGAGATTGGATCTTGAAAGTTCCCATCACAAGGAAAAAAAATATAACTATGCGTGGCGATAGATGTTAACTGGACTTACTGTGGTGGTCATTTTACAATCTATCTAAATATTGAATCATTACATTGTACACCTGGAAAAAAAAAACAAAAACCACCAACTGTTTTTCAAAAGAAAGTCAAGACTCTCGGCCCAAATAGTGAGCCCTGCATGAAAATTTTCCTGCCTAGCAGGGAACCTCATCCAGCACAGGGCTTATGGTCTGGGGAATGAGGCTTGCAGGAAGAAATTTGGGGTACGTTTTTTCTTTTAGCTGAAAACTGAAAAGTCTCTGTGGCCTCTATTGAGGAAACAAAGTAGTCTCTGAGGTCCTCTGATTGGCTGGCATCATCTGGGCTAATCTCTTTGGCCATGTGTAAGTGCTGAGCTGGTTTTTAATGGGTTTTCCAAGGAGTGGTCTTTGCTGTGGGACTGATTTAGGAATGTGGTGCCCTAGATATTCTCGCTATACACTTGTGGCTCCTGATTTAGTTTTAGGGTGATCAAGAGTCCCTTTAGAGGGAAAGGGGGGTAGGGAGAAATTAGGAGTTTGGGATTAACATATACACACTACTGTCTATAAAATAGATAACCAACAAGGGCCTACTGTATAGCATAGGGAACTATATTCAATATCTTCTTATAACCTATAGTGGAAGAGAACATAAAAAAGAATCTATAACTATATCTACGTATCACTGAATCACTTTGCTGTACACCTGAAACATAACATTGTAAATCAAGTATATTTCAATAAAATTTTTTTAAAAAAGAGTCCCTTTAGCACAAGCCAGGCCTGTGCCACTGTCAGCAGGCTAGGCAGCCTTACCAGGCTTCATCACTGTCCTAAGCACATTCCTTTCCAAGATACTTGTTTTCAGCTGTACACACCCACCTTTGTCTGTCTTTATAACTCTTGCTAAATTTCTTGGGCGGTGAGGACTGTACCAAAGCCTTCTTTACTATATGAGATATACCAAGAAATCCTTCTGGAAAGGATGAGGGCTGAAAAGTAGAGAACGGTTGTGTTCAGGCCAGGATCCCCATATTGGGCTATACACATATCACCCGGACCTATGAGTCAATTTTCTTTATTTTGAATGCTGACCCTTCCAACTCTACTCCTTGCAATCTCCTCAGGCATAGGTAGCAGGAACAAATTTTATAGTTCCAGATATTAAGTGTGCAAATTGTGACATTCTCATATAATTTAGTAAAATTAAAGTTATTTTTTATCTTGAAGCTCTATTACAGCTAGTGGCAAAAACTTAATATTAGATATTCAGAGTAACTGAGTCATTTCAATACTTTTAAAACCAATTTAGAATTTCTCCTCTTCTGTCCTCTCTCCGTGAAATGGCAGCTAAGTTCTGGAAACAGAGTGGGGGAATGTTTACGTGGCTTTCAGGCATCAAGGGGAGTGGGCGTTTTGTCTGCAGCCATCTTCTGTCGTTATCTTTGGCTGGCATATAACTCATTTCCTCTGACTGGCCACCACCCTTTACTTCTGCTTCATCTGCAGAGATGCCTGTTGCTCTTCTGGGCTCTGATTCTTTTTTTTTTTTTTTAAACATCTTTATTGGAGTGTATTTGCTTTACAATGGTGTGGGCTCTGATTCTTAATCTGAGTTTTCTACATCTGACTGTCAGGTCCCATGGCTGGCTAGCTGACTGGCTGATTCTCTCTCCTTCTCTCTCTCTCTCTCTCTCGCTCTCGCTCTCGCTCTCACTCTTGCTCTCTGTCTTGCTCTTTCTTACGTCCACGCCCTTTGGAAGGAAGGGCTTAGAAAGCATTTACCTGTTTTTTTTTTTTTTTTTTTTTTTTGCGGTACGCGGGCCTCTCACTGTTGTGGCCCCTCCCGTTGCGGAGCACAGGCTCCGGATGCACAGGCTCAGCGGCCATGGCTCACAGGCCCAGATTTACCTGTTTTTTATGTCTGCTCAGGAAACCAGGGAGAGGGGCCACGCTTTCAGGCCCTTTCCACCCAAACCTGCCCTGGCATCATATCTACTCTTGGGCAGATAGACCATTTTGGCCACCAGGTCTTCCCCAAACTGCCACCCGTTCACCTCCATGATCTCCATTCAATGAATTAAATACAGATCATATACAGAGGCACCTCCGATCAAACTTGTCTGGGATTTCTGTACTCCCATCTGCCTGCTGTGACAATGAGTTTCGAGTGGTGACGGCACTGGGCCTCTAGTCAGGTAGGTTATAAAGTTAGGTTCCAGGGAAAACATCGGTTGGAAGATGGGTTATAGGATTTTTATGCAAAGTCATGGTTCCACAATGCAATTTTTTTTTTCCTGATGGTTTTGCCACAAGGCAGGAAAAATAAATGAGAGTCAAAGGAGGCGCTCCAAAAGCTACTGGGAGCAATAAGGAAATGTAGTATCTTCTCTGTGATAACTGTAAGCAGGCAGTTCAAGTCAGGGAAACAGAAAAAAAGGACAGGCCAAGAATTCTAAAGCCCTAAACCGTAAGAACTGAAAACAATTGTTGTCAGTATCTATATAGCAAATAGGCTTCTGGCTTTTAAAATATTCTAGGATGACTGAGAAATGTGACTTCTACTTTAACTTGGAAAGAGAATAGAAACAAAATTAAGCAGCAGTGAAAGGGGTTAAAAGTTAATGAGAAAAGTTCCTCCTAGAGTTTTGTATTTCCTTAATGTTGTTCTAGGGTTTGTCGTGATATATGAACCTCATATTAGATTTTGATAGTTACATTTTTGGATAGAAAAACAGATTGATGTGTGAATTTAGCATACCAATAAAAAAGAGTTTACCTATTCATACTAGGGGGTGGCAAACTATGGCCAATGGGACAAACGTGGCCTACCACCTGCTTCTGTAAATGAACTGTTATTGGAACAGTCACCTCAGTTTGTTTACATATTGTCTATAGCTGCAATGGCAGATTTGAGTAGTTGCAACAGACTGTATGGCTCACAAAGCCTCAAATATTTACTGTCTGGCCCTTTACAGGAGTAATTTCTTAGCCCCTGCTTTATATGATGATGCCATAATCCAAGCATCATTATCCACCTGGTGGCAAATTATATGAATTACTAGCATAATGCTTGTGAAAATTTAAGAAGTTCTGCAGGACTGGTCTAATAAAATTACACTTCATATTGATAGGAAATACAATTTGTTAGACAGGAAACAATCATTCATCTCTTTCTTCCCCACTGCTAATGAAATACACTAGTTAATAAGAGAATATCTTAGTTTCCTTTTTCTTAGTCAGTTGATCATATTGAAAAGATGAATCTTTAAAAATTATCAAAGTGAGACCTATGAAAAATAGTTAAATTCTTTTTTTCTTTTCTTTTTTTTTTTTTTTTGCGGTACGCGGGGCCTCTCACTGTTGTGGCCTCTCCCGTTGCGGAGCACAGGCTCCGGACGCGCA
>NC_041234.1:6640334-6652925 GCF_002837175.3 Physeter macrocephalus
GGGCACGAACCCATGTCCCCTGCATCGGCAGGCGGACTCCCAACCACTGCGCCACCAGGGAAGCCCCAATAGTTAAATTCTTGTTTCTCTTAATGAGCACTCGGTCTAAGCACCGGCACTTCTTGTGATTATTACCATTTTCTTTGAAGTTTTCCATCGCTGTCACTAGTACCTGCATGGTATGGTATCAATAGTTTATTTCTCAATTTTATTTTTTCTTCCTTGCAAATACTATATTATGCTATTATTTGATATTGTGCCCTCTATATCTACACCACTGGTTCTCAACCCTGGCTGTGCATGAAAATCATTTGCAGAGTTTTCCAAAAGTGCCAAAGCTCCAGCACCACCCCACAGTAATAAAAGGAAAATTTATCAAGGAGGGGACCAAGGCATCAGTAAAATACTCCCCAGGTGATTCTAAGGTATAGCATGGGATGAGAACCGGAGACCTAAACATAAGCGATATGTGCTTCCCATGAAGTGCATTTCATGAGTTAGAAGATCACCTTTGGTCTTCCCCAGAAAAAGCAAGACAGATTCACTCTGTAGTCCTCCCAATGGCAAACCAAAGTTACTCAGACACACTAATATGAAAAATATAAGTACTGAGGAAATGCGTCTATGACATTATCAATTAGAAGTGAAAATGAGAAAACCATTTTCATGAATAAGTAACTTTCCTGGAAAAGGGAGGCAGACATGCTTGCATGATTTCATCCTGTATTTCTGAACATTAAAAAGAAACAAAAAGCCCAACTTTGAGGAGTAGCTTTTTTGTTTGTTTGTTTGTAATCACAGACATGACTTGGCCCCAGCCTGGTTGTAGGCCCTCCTTCCCCAAGTCTCCTCCCAATCCCCTTGGGCACTTCAGGCGGTTGTCCGATAACAATCTCCAGCTTGTCTGTAAGCTGGGTTGTAGAAACAGGGACTTACCTGCCCCGATTCAAGAGTTCTTGACATCACTTGTGCCATGGGTACCTGAAGATTTCCTTTACATGCTTTCCTTTCCTTTCTTTGCTCTTCAGTGGTTCAGTTCCAGAGTTTCTTGAAGTCTCTCTTTACCCAGGCTTCATTCAAATTCAGTTGGATGTTCATGCTGTCAGCTTCCTGGCTTGTCTCCCTATTTCTGTAGTTCTTCTCCCTCCCAACTCATTTTGACATGCTTTACCTTATCTCACAGTGGTAAATAGTTTTCTTCAGATCTTTCAGCCACATCAGAGTTTAGGTTTCCAGATATTAAGTGTGCAAATAGTGAAATAGGTTTCATTTTTGTTTTCATTCTCAAATAAGTACTTTTGTGTCATATGTACACTTGGTTTTTTTTTTTTTTTTGCGGTACGCGGGCCTCTCACTGTTGTGGCCTCTCCCGTTGCGGAGCACAGGCTCCGGACGCGCAGGCTCAGCGGCCATGGCTCACGGGCCCAGCCGCTCCGCGGCATGTGGGATCTTCCCGGACCGGGGCACGAACCCGTGTTCCCTGCATCGGCAGGCAGACTCTCAACCACTGCGCCACCAGGGAAGCCCTTGATTATATTTTGTAACATCCAAGTAAGCCCCATGCTCATCTTCAATCTATAGGGATCTGTCTTGTAATTGATAGCGACATCTGGGCAGGAAACATCTTAATTGCTTTCTATTATTTGCATAAATCTTCCATAAAATACAAAATGGGTTTCTAACCTTACTAATGAATAAACATGTTAGCCCATACAGGTGAAGTGTTAATTGCTTTTCTCAGTTAACATTTTGAATGACAGCCCGATACAGGTGAGCTGTCAAATTTGGGCGTGTCTCTAAAATTGGGCTTCTTTACCCATTCAATCCCTCATTTTCCAAATGATCTAACTTGTCACAACAGCAGCTTTGAAAATTTTCATTCTTAAGGACAGAATATTTTTCTACAGAGATGAGTTAAATTTATTCAAAGATTTTAATAAATCAAACATATATCTTTGTTCATTCAATCCAATATAGAGAGATCTTAAGGTGCTGGTTAATAGCTCAGAATTGTTAAAGGGCATAACATTACACACCTATATTTTTTCTTGCAGAAATTATGCACACACACACACTCCACTATATCCATGCCCCAAATGTAAATTCCAAAGAGGTGCTAATTAAATAAAAATATAATTTGACTTTGAAGGATTCTTTACTGTGTTTCTTTAAGATGACATTAAACTAATTAATGATCTCAGGACACACGCAAACTGAGAGTGGAGGAAAGCAACCTAAAACATAATGATGGATAAATGAGTTTCTAGGGGATCATCCACAAAGTGGGTTAGTTATGTACAGATAACGGAAAGTTGATAGTAAGTTGGTAAGTTTTTCTGTTTAGAACATGTGAAAAACACGACGCCTGCCATAACCATTATAATTGTAGAACCTTAGGGTTGGAGATGGAACATTTACACTTCTGCTTATTAGCCAGAACTGAATACATAACTCTGGGTGCAATGTGCCCACATCTCTCAGCTCACGTATTTTAGTGGTCATGTTTCATCACCCTTTACTTGAAATAAAACAAAACGCACTAAATGTTTTTTCACTTGTACTTCCTCCAAACTAATTTTCTCCCATCCTGTTTTTGTGCAATCTTCCTTTTTTTCCTAACAAGCATCACCATTAGCCTCTAGGGGGAGCTCGTCTACCCTACGTCCTTGCTACTCAACAGGTGGTCTGGAGAACCACAGCACCAGCATCAACAGGGCACCTGGTAGAAAAGCATAACAACTGGTCCCACCCTAGTCAACAGAATCAGGGTTTACATTTTAGTTAAGATCCCCAGTTGACTAATTTTCATATTGAAGTTGGAGAAACACTTCTGTCTACACTCCACCTTCTCTCTCAAGAGAAGACAACTTAAGAGCCAACAGCATTTGATAGTAGATAGACAGAATTTTAAAATGAGAAGAGCAAAATAACTGAAAGGTAACATCTCACATGATAACACTCTCTTTTTAGATGAACTTCTTTTAATGGCACAGGAGGTAAGATAGCTTAGCTATGTGACAACTAGATTCTGAGTTTCAGTCATACTCCTTCCATTATCTTACTGTATAATTTTAGGCAGGGGCACATTGCTGGGTTCCAGTGACAGGTCAAAAATGAAGAGATGTAGTTTATGAAGTAAACTTGATGAAGTAAATTTATGTTGAGATATATTGGTTTGGCCCAAAAGTTCGTTTGATAAGATGTTATGGAAAAACCCAAATGAACTTTTGGGCCAACCCAATAGTATAGCATAGTAGTTAAAAGTGTGATCCCTGAAGAAAAGACTTGTGGACTCAAACTCTGGCTCCATCATTCATTAGCTGTGTGACTTGACTTTCTATGCATAATGGAGATGATACTGATGGTACCTACTGCGTGGGTCTGTTATAAGAATAAAGGAGTTGATGTATAAAATATATAGAACCAGTGCCTAGCACATGATATTTACTTAAATTAAAAAAAAAAAACCTGGGCTTCCGTGGTGGCGCAGTGGTTGAGAGTCCGCCTGCCGATGCAGGGGACACGGGTTCGTGCCCCGGTCCGGGAGGATCCCACACGCCGTGGAGCGGCTGGGCCCGTGAGCCACGGCCGCTGGGCCTGCGCGTCCGGGGCCTGTGCTCCGCAACGGGAGAGGCCACAACAGTGAGAGGCCCGCGTACCGCAAAAAACAAACAAACAAACAAAACAAACAAACAAACAAAAAAACCTATTACTATTATTGGGCATTAGGTAACCTCTATTTCCAAGAGGGCAAATAAAATCTATAAAACACTCTTAAGAAAACTCTGCCTTCACCTGGAAGCCGAGCGCTCCCAGGAACTAGAACACTGATAGGAGTCTATTTTAAAAATTGAGATTTTTAGGACAATTCCCAAGATGTAAAAACTTAGTGATATAGTTCCCAACAACACAGAGGCATAATCCAGAAGTATCCACAATCGTCATGAAGTCCCCAAAGAAGGTTAACTTGTTTTCCTTTGTCTGCTCATAACTGAACTCAGTGTGGGTTCACCATACTTAGTCATCTGTTCCCTGTTCAGTTTACTTCTCCAGCTTGTGAGACATCATTTGTTAACTTAAATGAATCAAAGACTCTTTAAACTCTTTGTTTCAACAGAAAATCAACAGAATCATAGTTGTGGTGGACACTGTGTAGCCCCAGCTGCTGAAAGTGCTGTCAGAATACAGCCTTCCACCCTCAGCCCCTTCAGGATTGCCTCAGTTTCAGAGACATGACTCACTCAAGACCAAACTCCTTCTTGTGGCAGCAGTGGTGTTCTGGTAAGTGTTTAACAACGGTCTCTCCAATAAAACAAGCAAACAAACTCTGATTTGTAAACTTTGCTAATTGATTTTTTATTTTCATGACATAAATACTCCCTCCATTGCTGATTTCAAGCTACTGATGTGACTGACTTCACTGAAGGCAGAGCTGGGAACGTACACAGTCAGCTCATGGGAGCCGGGGTGAGCTAGCTCCAGCACACTACTGCATGGTGGCCCGTATCCAAAGACTGATTATGTGGGAGTAGAAAGGCCTGGCTAACTCAGGACAACTCAGAAGGTACTTTCCTGGGGTTGGCTGAGGCAAATGTCAGGCTAGCATCATAACTCACCCTTTCCATCCACCCAATTCTGCTTCCGTCCCCCACCCCCTTCCTTCCAAAGGGATTGGTCCCAAGGACACTTCTTAAGAAGCATCCTGCAACCTAAATTCTTTCTGCTCCTAGGGAACCCAACCTGTGGCAGTAATTTTTTTTTATCTCTTTGTGTGCTGCCATAGATTCCCTTCTGTTCTAAAGAAAAAACTTCACATGCTCTTATACTTTTTATAAAACAGAGAATCCAATTTAAATATTAATGGCAAGGCATCAGATTTGTAAAGAATGTAACTGGAATTACAATTACAAATTTTTTATAAGCTAATAAGAACCTTCATAGGACACAGCAACATTCTCTAAAGTCTGAGTGCCTTTTTTTGAGACTCCTGAGTCACAAACAACACTTACAGGATACTTTTATAATGCAAAATGCCGTCTGCATTTCTGCAACTGCAGGAAAGAAGGAACAATTTTTTTCCCTCCTGTTGTGATAAAATTTATTTTATAAACAGTTAGAAGTGCTTGCTATGTCAAGGCAACCACTGGAAGTATATGAACTAACATCATGGAGAAGGATAGCAGCCTGGAGTAGCCCAAAACTTTCAATACAAAATACAGGGCACAAAAAGAATTTTAACAAATGATCTGTGGCACACCTACTGTTATGTACCTACAATTAAAAAAAAAGATTTATTGATTTATTTAGCTGTGCCAGGTCTTAGTTGCAGCATGTGCGATCTAGTTCCCTGACCAGGGATCGAACCCGGGCCCCCCTGCATTGGGAGCACAGAGTCTTAACCACTGGACCACCAGGGAAGTCCCTGTACCTATACTTGGATCTCGTTCACAATACTCTTTTGGACGTGGTGCCAATTCCTGCTATGTCCATGTCACCTTTGAGGGCACAGACCACTTCACTCCCAGCAAATATCTTGAGATTGTTTAAGGTTCTCTCTATGTAGGCTTACCCTTTAGCCACCTGTACTTCCATGTCACTCATGAACACACAAGTGTCATTCTGGAAACTCTGTACAGCTGTGGCCTCATAACACTAAACATACTCCAAATCTCAATACACAACCCACAGTCACTTCTAATTTGGTGGTTTGCTTCCTTGCTAGGACCCATGAGGCACAAGTACTACCAGATTCATGGATCCCCTTAGGTTTGTTCACAATCCCACTCATCCTCCACTCCACTCAATCACACTGCTATAAATGGGGCTGTCTGTAGAACATGAGGACATAAAATGGCATAAGAGAAAGAAAGTTGGAGGACTAGTTGAGCTCAGACGGTGCCTGTGTTGGCACATTACAGTAAAACAGTATTAAGTTACCCCCTAAAATCTTGTTCTTAATGACTGTTGATATTTTGTAGGTGACCCAATGGGTAACTGAATATCTCCTATGGGGACTGTTCCACAGGAACTAATGTCCTTAAGGGACATATCAGATATATGGGGATACTGAGGCACACACAGTAACTTTGTTATTTACTCTGTCAGCATATGTGTATATAAGGAATGTTGTACCTAAAATTAAGGTTAAAATATCAGGGGGTGAGGGCAGCAGGGGACACGCATGATAATAATTCGGACCATTGGACTAACTGAAGTACGCTGCCCCTCAGCTCCAAGCTCAGTTGCCACCTCCATGATTCTCCAGCTAGCAGTTATCCATTTCCCCTGTGAAAATAAACTCCACTCCTTTTGTACTTCTCTTAAGACAGGCAAGTTCTTACCATACACAATATTTACAAGTTTACATTGTCTTGCCCTTACTCAATGGTAAGTTTTCCAAGGGCAAGATTCATATCTGATTCTGTATGTATCAGTCCCCTCATCTAGTAACTTGGTCCCTATATGTAATCAGTGTCTATCTCTGAAAAGTAAAACAATGGTGTTGGTAATTTGGGTCTGATTGCAATTCAGTTTTGGGGAGTGGCAGGGAGAGGGGATCTCATAACTAGGGTCCAAAGCACTTTTCTGCCGTGAGATCTAAGCACTGGAGCACAATGCATTAAAGTGGAATTGTCCATTAGAAATGAACCATGAACATCAAAAAGCCTACAAACAATAAATGCTGGACAGGGTGTGGAGAAAAGGGAACCCTCCTACACTGCTGGTGGGAATGTAAATTGGTACAACCATTATGGAGAACAGTATGGAGGTTCCTTAAGAGACTAAAAATAGAACTACCATATGATCCAGCAATCCCACTCCTGGGCCTATATCCAGAAAAAACTCTAATTTGAAAAGATACATGTACCCCAATGTTCATAGCAGCACTATTTATAATAGCCAAGACATGGAAGCAACCTAAATGTCCACTGACAGATGAATGGATAAAGAAGACGTGGTACTTATATACAACAGAATATTAGTCAGCCATAAAGATAAACAGAATAATGCCATTTGCAGCAACATGGATGGAACTAAAGATGATCATACTAGAGATTATCAAGTAAAGTAAGTCAGACAGAAAGACAAATATCATATGATACCACTTATATGTGGAATCTAAAAAAATGATGCAAATGAACTTATTTACAAAACAGAAATAGAGTCACAGATGTAGAAAACAAACTTATGGTTACCAGGGGGGAAAGGGGGGAGGGATAAACTGGGAGATTGGCATTGGCATATACACATTACTATATATAAAACAGATAACTAATAAGGACCTACTGTATGGCACAGGGAACTCTACTCAATACTCTAAAGAAAGAAAGAAGTGAACCATGCAAATGTTGAAGTCTGGGTCAGTTTGAGTTCTAGAGTTTTGACCTGCATTAATTTATTGACCTAGTTACCAATGAAGGAAAACTAAAGGAAGTACTTGCACACTATATAACCTGATAAAGAATGCATTTAATTTCATGATTATCCATTTGAAAAAAGGAAAAAGGATCATAAAAATAATAATGGCAACAGCAACCATGTGGCCATCTGTTTTGAGCACCTGTAATGTGCTAGATGATTTACATTAGTTTATTAACGATCATGAAAAACTTATTAGTTTATCTATTAATATAAACATACCATAGACAAGATGGCTTAGGTTTATAAGCGAAAAGTTTACAAAGAGAAAAGGAATCTGGATTACTAATGAAATACTCTCTTGTTGCTCTCTCTCTGGTGTTGGTCTACAACAAGCCTGCCTTGTGGGGCAAACAGACTACATTGTACTTGGGAGCGGCAATGCAATTCCTACAGAAACTCCGCTTCCTACAAGCTCTACAATTTCACTTCGAATAAGTGGCATAAATCAATCCTACACAAATAAATTAGACACAGCAGGACTGTGTGTGGATAATTGAGAGACAGGAGGATATAACACTTAATACATATGTGTATAGTTTCTTTAGATCAAAACGAATAAATTAATTTGCATTCAGTTTATATACCTGAGTATATCCATAGTAATATAAGAGCTAATAGAAGACCTCTAGGTATAATTAATATACTTTGTTATGAAAAGTTTTATTATCACTTTTCTAGTTATCTTTTATGTTTATTCCATGCATGGTTTGTTGCCAGTTTGTTTCTCTTCAGCCTTGGCCCCATTGCTCCTGCTTATACTGTGCTGCTTTCTGAAATGTTAGCTATATCACCGATTTCACACACTTCTATTTCCTTGATACTAACACAGTTCTTCCTTTTTTTTTAAACCTCATCCAATTCTGTTTCCTCACATCAAAAAAATGATCAAAGTACCCTGATTTTCTGTCTCTTCCTGCAATAGGCATGCGAAGGTGATCATGACACAAATAATGTGTTGAGTCACTGTGAAGATTCAATGAGGTACAGTGCATGTGACTGACACTAAGGCATTTAACAAATGTTAATCTCCCCTCCCACACCCTCATTTTCCTGTTATGTAAGCTATACTTCTTATTACAGTATGTGGCCCTGGCTAATCGCCTCTAGAACAACATTCTTTAGGTGAACAATTCATTCCTGTTGAACTGGTTGCACCCATCAAACAGAGCAAGACCCAAAACAAACAGGTTTGTATTTACATAAATTCCAAAATGCTTAACAGTCCAACATCATTTTCTTATACACTGTTCATTTGCACCTCACAACAACCCTCTGAGGGAGGTAATAATCTAAGGAAAACTGAGGCACAATGACATTAATGGCGTGTTAAGGTCACCCACCCAATTAGTAGAAGAGTTGGGATATGCTATTTTCCCGTTTCTCAACTGTTCTGTCCATTAGACTGTGATGTTTCCCAAGGAAATGCTTGCAAACAATCCTTTGAAAATGAAAATACACAAAATAGATACATAATCTCCTAACTTACCCAGTCTATAGGGGTGATGGGGATCTCTGTTCTTAGCTGGAAAGACTCCATTTTGCAAAAGACCTGCATGGCATTTAGTGTAAACCCAATTAAAAAAACACCATACACCTCAATAGTTCCCAGTCAGAAACAGCCAGGCAAGAGCCCACTTGACCCAAAGCCAATTCCAAGAGCCAATTTTTCCCAAACCACAGCAAGGCAGGAGAGAGCGGCCATAATTATTTCTATCAGATAATCCTACCACCTCAGGTCTGCTAAGGTGCAAGTTAATGCACTTAATTGCTCAGCTGTGTATTTGCTTGAATGTAATCAACCACTTACTGTGAGTTGCTGTCTAACTATTAAGATATTGGCACAAGAAAAGCTAAATAAATTAGAGAGAGTTCACTCTCTATAAAGCTGTCTTTGGAAGGAAAGCGTCTTCCATGTTCAGAGCCAGGGGGAATTGGAAGGGAATGAGGTCGGAAGTCAGGCTACAGTCATAACAAAATGCTTCTTCCTCATGGACACTGTCTCTTTCCTGTTAACACAGGGAAGGCCCCACAGCTGCTGACCTCTGGAGACTGCTCTTCGGTCACGCTGCAGCAGTGGCCAGTTGACTGAATGCACGTAATACCCACGGAGCCAGCACTAGCCTGAAATGAGTTGTGTTTGGTGAGTAAGGAGGTCAAAAGGCTTGGCTTTTTATAGCAACATATAGCATGAATAACAGCTGTTCCTTCAAGCATGAATATGACAACAAGGGGAGGAGAGGGCTAGACAAGGCAGAAAAACAAACAGCACGATGTTTGGTGTCTGGAGTAATTATGTTGATGCCTGAGTGCTTATCTTTTGTCCACAGGGCTTCCTGCAGTGCAGCTTGACCACACTCTGCCCAAGGGAAGGAGCTCAGAGAAAACCTTCCAGCCCACGGGCTGCTACAGTGCAGGTTCCATGTGCTCCCTTAAAACATAATAGCCCTGTGCCTTGAGCACCCCTGGCCCCGCCATGTCCACGCCCTGCATGATTTCAGATAGTCAGACTCCACCTTTACTTTCACCTATGTTGGTAGCCCTCAAAGATGGGTGTGTCTAAAATATCTTTAGGAGGACCTTAAAGATGGCGGAGGAGTAAGACGTGGAGATCACCTTCCTCCCCACAAATACATCAAAAAAAAACATCTGCATGTGGAACAACCCCTACAGAACACCTACTGAACGCTGGCAGAAGACCTCAGACCTCCCAAAAGCCGTGTGGCTGATAGGGTCTTGGTGCTCCAGCCGGGTGCCTGGCCCGAGCCTCTGAGGTGGGAGGGCTAAGTTCACAACACTGGACCACCAGAGGCCTTCTGGTCCCAAGTAATATCAATCGGCAAGAACTCTACCAGAGATCTCTGTCTTAGTGCTAAGACACAGCTCCACTCAATGACCAGCAAGCTCCAGTGCTGGACACCCCATGCCACACGACTAGCAAGACAGGACCACAACTCCACCCATTAGCAGAGAGGCTGCCTAAAATCATACTAAGTTCACAGACACTCCAAAACACACCACCGGATGTGGTCCTGCCCACCACAAAGACAAGATCCAGGCTCATCCACCAGAACACAGACAACAGTCCCCTCCACCAGGAAGCCTAAACAACCCACTGAACCAAGCTTACCCACTGGGGGCAGATGCCAAAAGCAACGGGAACTACGAACCTGCAACCTGTGAAAAGGAGACCACAAACACAGTAAGTTAAGCTAAATGAGAATACAGAGAAATACACAGCAGATGAAGGAGCGAAGTAAAAACCCACCAGACCAAACAAATGAAGAGGAAATAGGCAGTCTACCTGAAAAAGAATTCAGAGTAATGACAGTAAAGATGATCCAAAATCTTGGAAACAGAATGGAGAAAATACAAGAAACATTTAACAAAGTGACCTGGTAGATAAAATAGTGGAAATAACTATCGCAGAGCAGAATAAAGAAAAAGAATGAAAAGACTTGAAGACAGTCTCAGAGGCCTCTGGGACAATATTAAATGCATGCATATTCAAATTACAAGGGTCCCAGAAGAGGAAGAGAAAAAGAAAGGGACTGAGAAAATATTTCAAGAGATTATAGTTGAAAACTTCCCTAATATAGGAAAGGAAAGAGTCAATCAGGTCCAGGAAGAGCAGAGAGTCCCATACAGGATAAATCCAAGGAGAAACACTCCAAGAAACATATTAATGAAACTATCAAACATTAAATACAAAGAAAAAATATTAAAAGCAGCAAGGGAAAAACAACGAATAACATACAAGGGAATCCCCATAAGGTTAACAGCTGATCTTTCAGCAGAAACTCTGCAAGCCAGAAGGGAGTGGCAGAACATATTTAAAGTGATGAAAGGGAAAAGCTAGAACAAAGATTACTCTACCCAGCAGGGATCTCATTCAGATTCGATGGAAAATTAAAACCTTTACAGACAAGCAAAAGATAAGAGAATTCAGCACCACCCAACCAGCTTTACAACAAATACGAAAGGAACTTCTCTAGGCAGGAAACACAACAGAAGGAAAATACCTACAATAACAAACCCAAAGGAGTTAAGAAAATGGTAATAGGAACATACATATCAGTAATTTCCTTAAATGTAAATGGATTAATGATACAACCAAAAGACGTCGACTGGCTGAATGGATATGAAAAGAAGGCCCGTACATATGCTGTCTACAAGAGACCCACTTCAGACATAGGGACACATATAGACTGAAAGTGAAGGGACAGAAATAGATATTCCATGCAAATGGAAATCAAAAGAAAGCTGGAGTAGTAATTCTCATATCAGACAAAATGGACTTTAAAATAAAAACTGTTACAAGAGACAAAGAAGGACAGTACATAATGATCAAGGGATCAATCCTAGAAGAAGGTATAACAACCATAAATATTTATGCACCCAACACAGGAGCACCTTAATACATAAGGCAAATGCTAACTGCCATAAAAGGGGAAATCGACAGTAACACAATCATAGTAGGGGA
Source organism: Physeter macrocephalus (assembly GCF_002837175.3). Taxonomy (NCBI): domain Eukaryota; kingdom Metazoa; phylum Chordata; class Mammalia; order Artiodactyla; family Physeteridae; genus Physeter; species Physeter macrocephalus. The sequence continues at coordinate 6,652,237 of NC_041234.1, forward strand.
CTTTAACCCCCCACTTTCACCAATGGACAGATTGTCCAAAATGAAAATAAATAAGGAAACACAAGCTTTAAATGACACATTAGACAAGATGGACTTCTTTGATACTTAAAAGACATTCCATCCAAAAACAACAGAATACACTTTCTTCTCAAGTGCTCATGGAACATTCTCCAGGATAGATCATATCTTGGGTCACAAATCAAGCCTTGGTAAATTTAAGAAAATTGGAATCGTATCAAGTATCTTTTCCAACCACAACGCTAAGAGACTACGTATGAATTACAGGAAAAAAAACTGTAAAAAATACAAACACATGGAGGCTGAACAATACACTACCAAACAACCAAGAGATCACACAAGAAATCAAAGAGGAAATAAAAAAATACCCAGAAACAAATGACAATGAAAACACGATGACCCAAAACGTATGGGATGCAGCAAAAGCAGTTCTAAGAGGGAAGCTTAGAGCAATCCTACCTCAAGAAACAAGAAAAATCTCAAATAAACCACCTAACCTCATATCTAAAACAATGAGAGAAAGAAGAACAAAGAAACCCAAAGTCAGGAGAAGGAAAGAAATCATAAAGATCAGATCAGAAATAAATGAAAAAGAAATGAAGGAAACAATAGCAAAGATCAATAAAACTAAAAGCTGATTCTTTGAGAAGATAAACAAAATTGATAAACCA
>NC_041234.1:6653201-6654949 GCF_002837175.3 Physeter macrocephalus
CAATAAAATGGACAACCTGGAAGAAATGGACAAATTCTTAGAAATGTACAACCTGCCGAGACTGAACCAGGAAGAAATAGAAAATATAAACAGACCAATCACAAGCACTGAAATTGAAACTATGATTAAAAATCTTCCAACAAACAAAAGCTCAGGACCAGATGGCTTCACAGGCGAATTCTATCAAACATTTAGAGAAGAGTTAACACCTATCCTTCTCAAACTCTTCCAAAATATAGCAGAGAGAGGAACACTCCCAGACTCATTCTACAAGGCCACCATCAGCCTGGTACCAAAACCAGACAAAGATGTCACAAAAAAAGAAAACTACAGGCCAATATCACTGATGAACATAGATGCAAAAATCAACAAAATAGGAGCAAACAGAATCCAGTAGCACATTAAAAGGATCATACACCATGATCAAGTGGGGTTTATTTATCCCAGGAATGCAAGGATTCTTTAATACATGCAAATCAATCAATGTGATACACCATATTAACAAACTGAAGGAGAAAAACCATATGACCATCTCAGCAGAACCGGAAAAGGCTTTTGACAAAACTCAACACCCATTTATGATAAAAACCCTCAAGAAAGTAGGCATAGAGGGAACTTACCTCAACATGATAAAGGCCATATATGAGAAACCCACAGGCAACATCATTCACAATGGTAAAAAACTGAAACCATTTTCACTAAGCTCAGGACAAAGACAAGGTTGCCCACTTTCACCACTATTATTCAACCTAATTTTGGAAGTTTTAGCCACAGCAATCAGAGAAGAAGAAGAAATAAAAGGATTCCAAATCAGTAAAGAAAAAGTAAAACTTTCACTGTTTGTAGATACATGATACTATACACAGAGAATCCTAAAGATGCTACACGAAAACTACTAGAGCTAATCAATGAATTTGGTATAGTAGGATACAAAATTAATGCACAAAATCTCTTGCATTCCTACACACTAATGATGAAAAATCTGAAAGAGAAATTAAGGAAACACTCCCATTTACCACTGCAACAAAGAGAATAAAATACCTAGGGATAAACCTACCTTAGGACACAAAAGAACTGTATGCAGAAAACTATAAGACACTGAAGAAAGAAATTAAAGATGATACAAACAGATGGAGAGATATACCATGCTCTTGGATTGGAAGAATCAACACTGTGAAAATGACTATACTACCCAAAGCAATTTAAAGATTCAGTGCAATCCCTATCAAACTACCAATGACATTTTTCAAAGTACTAGAAAAAAAAATTTCACAATTTGTATGGAAACACCAAAGACCCTGAATAGCCAAAGCAATCTTGAGAAAGCAAAATGGAGCTGGAGGAATCAGGCTCCCTGACTTCAGACTATATTACAAAACTACAGTAATCAAGACAATATGGTACTGGCACAAGAAGAGAAATATAGATCAATGGAACAGGATAGAAAGCCCAGAGATAAACCCACACACATATGGTCACCTTATCTTTGACAAAGGAGGCAAGAATATACAGTGGAGAAAAGACAGCCTCTTCAATAAGTGGCCATAAACAAATCAAAAGACAACCCTCAGAATGGGAGAAAATATTTGCAACTGAAGCAACTGACAAAGGATTAATTTTCAAAATTTATTAGCAGCTCATGCAGCTCAAAGTCAAAGAAACAAACAACCCAATCCAAAAATGGGCAGAAGACCTAAAAAGACATTTCTCCAAAGAGGATATACAGATTACCAACAAACACATGAATG
>NC_041234.1:6655004-6657496 GCF_002837175.3 Physeter macrocephalus
TCATTAGAGAAATGCAAATCAAAACTACAATGAGATATCATCTCACACCGGTCAGAATGGCCATCATCACAAAATCTACAAACAATAAATGCTGGACAGTGTGTGGAGAAAAGGGAACCCTCTTGCACTGTTGGTGGGAATGTAAATTGATACAGCTACTATGGCGAATAGTATGGAGGTTCATTAAAAAACTAAAAACAGAACTTTCATATGACCCAGCAATCCCACTACTTGGCCTATACCCTGAGAAAACCATAATTCAAAAAGAGACATGTACCAAAATGTTCATTGCAGCTCTATTTACAATAGCCAGGACATGCTAGCAACCTAAGTGTTCACCGACAGATGAATGGATAAAAAAGATGTGGCACATATATACAATGGAATACTCCTCAGCCATAAAAAGAAGTGAAATTGAGTTAGTTGTAGCGAGGTGGGTGGACGGACAGTCTGTCATACAGAGTGAAGTAAGTCAGAAGGAGAAAAACAAATACCGTATGCAAACACATGTATATAGAATCTAAAAAAAAAAGTGGTTCTGATGAACCTTGGGGGAGGACAGGAATAAAGACACAGAGGTAGAGAATGGACTTGAGGACATGGGGAGGGTGCAGTGTAAGCTGGGATGAAGTGAGAGAGTGGCATGGACATATATACACTACCAAATTAAAATAGATAGCTAGTGGGAAGCAGCCGCATAGCACAGGGAGATCAGCTCGGTGCTTTGTGACCACCTAGAGGGGTGGGATAGGGAGCGGGGGAGGGAGACACAAGACGGAGGGCATATGGTGATATATGTATACGTAGAGCTGATTCACTTTGTTATACAGCAGAAAGTAACACACCATTGTAAAGCAATTATACTCCAATAAAGATGTTAAAAATAATAAAATAAAATATACAACGTAATAAAAGTATAACTAGGCCTTTTCTCCCCAAAAGAGACCTTTCTGAGAAAAGACTGGAGGCAGAAATCCCCTCAGGTAACAGCCACATTTAAAAGAAAGACTAAATGTGAAATGGCGTGTCTTCGAAGATTCAAAGGGCCCACTGCCGAGGTTTTCTTCTTAGATCTTAAGCGACTCTAATATTTTGAAGGCTCTATCAAATGCCACCTTCTTTCACCTATTGTCCCAGCCTCCACTTCCTCTCTATTTATTATACCTACCGCTCCAGAACTTAAGGTGCTGTTTTGTCTGCTCTTTGCTTGCTTGTTTGCTTGCACGTTTGCATTTAGAATGATATCAGTATTTAAAACTGTACCATTAATATGTATCATAATACATAGGAAGAATTCATCGAAAGATGAACAGAAGCTCAAGGAGGTGCTGGTCCCCTTGGCTTTTGTAATAGATTGTATTCTTTCAAGCTTGGCCTTCAAGGGTCACGTGGTCACATCCACTTGTCTCCAATCCAATCATGTGTTGTTTCCTGATCTGTTTTAGCCCAGAAGCTCACTTAGATTTTCCTTGCTGTTTTCTACCCTCAAGCAGCACCACCTACAGTTTGTGGGGCCCAGGGAAAATGAAAGTGTGGGAGATCTTATTCACAAAGCAGGAAAAAAATACCATGAAAGGTATTAAAATAGAAAGTTGTTCCTTTCTTCTATGGTCTCTCACTCTCTCTCAAATTGGCACGGTGTGTTTAATTAGCTATTTAATGTTATTCTAAGTTAAGCAAAATTAAAAATTTTAATCATTAGCATGCACTTAACTGTTCATCGTTATATGGTGCAATGCCACTTTTAAATGCAAATAGAGGAGCACTTAACTTGTTTACAGAATTCCAGAAATTACACAATTCATTTTCATAGCTTATACAAGCTTTTACCAGAAGAGTGGAAATGCTGCACAAAACCAACCCAATTGTTTTTGCTTCACTTCTTGACAGGAGCACGCTTACCAATATTGTCTACCTTCAGCTAACTGATGACTAAGGAAGGAGGACTAAAAGGAAAAGGACCAGGAACTAGGGGTCGTCCCTGTCTTTCCCTTTCCTTCTGTGTCATCATCTCAGTGTCACTGGTTGGCTGATACAGGAAAGTAAATGAATAAAAAAGATATGATAAGGTTCTTTGATTCTACGTGTTTCCTAGAACATCCTTACCTTCTTTTTTTAAATTTTTAAAAATTTTTTAACATCTTTATCGGAGTATAATTGCTTTACAATGGTGTGTTAGTTTCTGCTTTATAACAAAGTGAATCAGCTATACATATACATATATCCCCATATCTCCTCCCTCTTGTGTCTCCCTCCCATCCTCCCTATCCCACCCCTCTAGGTGGTCACAAAGCACCGAGCTGATCTCCCTGTGCTATGCGGCTGCTTCCCACTAGCTATCTATTTTACATTTGGTAGTGTATATATGTCCATGCCACTCTCTCACTTCGTCCAGCTAACCCTTCCCCCTCCCCATGTCCTCAAGTCCATTCTCTACATCTGAGTCTTTTTTCCTGTCCTGACCCTAGGCTCTTCAGAACCTTTTTTTTTTT
>NC_041234.1:6657602-6661663 GCF_002837175.3 Physeter macrocephalus
AAAAGCAGTTCTAAGAGGGAAGTTTATAGCAAGACAATCTTACCTCAGGAAACAAGAAAAATCTCAAATAAACAATCTAACCTTACATCTAAAGGAACTAGAGAAAGAGGAACAAACAAAACCCAAAGTTAGCAGAAGGAAAGAAATCATAAAGATCAGAGCAGAAATAAATGAAATAGAAACAAAGAAAACAATAGCAAAGATCAATAAAACTAAAAGCTGGTTCTTTGAGAAGATAAACAAAATTGATAAACCATTAGCCAGACTCATCAAGAAGAAAAGGGAAAAGACTCAAATCAATAGAATTAGAAATGAAAAACGAGGAGTAACAATTTATCTTCTTTCTGTGTGTTAGAAGCAAGTTTCTGTTGGAACAGCAAGTGTTCTCTCTCCAGGCTGTCAGCAGCCCCTACTCCCCTGCTTATTCAGTCATAGATGTAACACACTTATGCTTGTTTTGAGTCTCACTGAACTCCATGCATCATAGGTCCACTGGAATTCTGTGTCCACGGGGCATCTTGAAGGAAATATGTGAATAGGGGAGCAAAGCATAGTAGACAACATACTGCCCATGTCTCCTTGGGGTTCATTTACAAAACACAAGGTTGAGGATAAAATTCTTAAATATTTCAAAACAATGACAGCAAGGGTGGGACAATTCTGAGTATGGGACTTTGTGTGACCACACAGGTTGCATGCCCTCATATCCATGATGATATCTTCACATCAAAGTACCCAATTTAGGTCATCAAAAGAAAATATTTATGACATCAATGATAGGGTAACTTTTATGAGGGCAGGGACCTCACATAACCTCACACAGGTAGAGTGCAAATGTCCCATAAATAAGTGTTGAACAGGTAAAGAAATGACTATAGATTGACAGGAGAAAAATGACAGAAATAAAGAAAAAGGTAAACCAGAGCTACTACAACAAGGAGTGGAAGGATTAAGAGCACTGATTCTGAAGCCATGTCTCCTGGGTTCAAATCTCGGTTCCACCATATACCAGTTGTGTCACATTGGGTATATGACTTCTCTTGGTCTCAGTTTACTTATCTGTAAAATGGTACAGTGATAATAATATCTGCCTTATAGGGCTGTTGTGAGTATTAAATGAGTCAATGTATATCAAATGTTTAGAAGAGTACCTGGCGCACATTAAGCATTATGGAAGTGTGAGGTACTATTATTATTTATCAGTGTCAAGTCACTATGTCATATTCTTCCCAGAAGTTTCTCATTTACTCCTCACAACAAGGCTGAGAGGTATGCATCTGTGTATTCCTTATACAGATGAGGAAAATGAGGCTCAAAAAAATGTCATTTATCAAGTTTACACAGGTAAGAGAGATCAATACCACAACCTAATATACCCTTACTATGTTCCTCATATTTCCTAAAATGACCCCATTTTTTTTCATAAAATCTACAGCTTCTACAGCATGCTTCAGTTTATTTAACAGTTGTGTTTCTGAGAAAAAATGACAAATAAATTTTCGCTCCTGTAACCACTTAAAATATGAAGCAAACTACTTTAGGGAATAAAATGGTGAATGATTTTGTAGGTTAAATGGTCACCTCACTAAAGTGTTTCAATTGCAATAATTTATTAGAATTTGTTCAAAAGGGAAACCACCTCTATTGGTATATTGTTGGAGAATAACTGAAGTTTTTCTATTCATGTCCACCTTTTTGTTCCTCCCAAGAAACATGGTGAAAGAACCCACGGACTCCAACACCTCACCAGACAACAACAGCAGCAAAAGCCTAACTCTTTTATTTAGGAAGAACATCAGTTTCGGGATAACGAATTTGTCAAAAGGATTGCCTTAGCCCACCCCTCAGCCTGATGCAAGGGAGAGATCCAGCCAGAGTCACAGTCTCCCAAGCTTGGGATTGGATGTATATTAGCCTTAATATGCTTATTGTTTCAAGGTGGTAAACATGACAGTATTTTAAAAGTGTTTCAAAAATTCACTCCCAGGGTTGATGGCTTGAATACTATTTTTTTCAACAATGCTGTTTATCTGGGTACTTTCCTTCCATGGGGGTGTGTGTGTCAAGGTCTGATTTAATAATGGGAGAGCAATTTATTGACATGTCCAGGCGGAGATCATTAAAAGAAAAAAGCAAGATGCCACACATGTCCACTGTGATCTAACTGTGGTAAAGAGTAGCTATAGATATAACTAGATATAGGAAGAACCTATTATGGAAAAGAGATTCAATAAAAGGTTAATAGTGATAATCTAGATTATAGAAATAAAATATCTTTGTTTTCTTATTTTTGCTTATCTGTATTCTCTAATTTTCTACAGTGCACATATACTGCTTTTGTAATGATGAATATTATTTTTAAATAAAATAAGTCTGGAAGGTATGCTACAAGGGAAGGAGGATATAGGAAACTGTTTAATAATATTTCTTTGATCTTGTTTTTCTAGATCTCAGTGCAATCACCTTTTAGCTTTTTCTCTTATTTGATACTCCTTTAGGTCCCTGGCCTCTGCAGGTGGCCCAGTAGATATTGGGATCCACTTCTTTTCTGACATAAATTTCTCTTGTGTTCAGCCTGTCTTGTCTCGCAGCCAGCTCTTACAGTTACAACTTCAGTTCTGCATGCACTTAGTCCTTCAGCTTAACTGTCCTTGAGGCTTTGGGCTTCCCCTCTGTCGGCAGGCACTGGTGCTGCCTGTTTAGGATGACATTGGCCTTGATAAAGTCTCTTTTTGTTCTACAGCAGCTCTAGCTCAAGGCCTGGAGGGAAGTGTCTTTGTAAACAAACAAACACACACACACACACACACACACACACACACACACACACACACGTCATTCAATTATCTGTGGCAGAACAGCCAAATGCATAGAAACAGAAAATAGATTAGTGGTTGCCAGGGGCTGGAGAAGTATAGATTAGGGAATAGCTCCTCATTGGTGTGGGGTTTCTTTGGGGATGATGAAAATTTTTAAATTAATTTGTGGTGATGATTGCACAACTCTGTGAATATACCAAAACCCACCTAATTGTACACTTTAAACGGGTGAATGGTATGGTATAGGAAATACATATCAATAAAACTGTAGAAAAATATCTGCAGCATTATTTTTTTATGATGCATCAACACGTTTCTTATTCACTTCCTGATGCTGTTGTAAACTTCAAGAATACACACTTGGCATAATGGTCCTTCTGAACTTCTCTGTTTCTAAAATTCTTAATATTAGCCTAAAAGAAGAATGGCTTTTCAGAGAATCCAAGGATATTTCCAAAGTAAATAGATATTTGTAGGTATATTTAGTGTTGTGAAAAGAGCAAGGACAAGAAGTCAGGGGTTCTAAGTTCCTCTACTGACCCTCCTACTCCCAATTTGTGTGAACTGTAGCAAGTCATCTCACCCCTTGGGCCTTGGTTTTCTATCCGTAAAATGGGTGGGTCAGACCACACGATTGCCAAGGTTGCTTTCAGCTTTAAAGCTCTGTGACTCTATATACCTGGTCAAGTATTTGACTATTTTTGGAAGTTACATTAACCTTGTAGAACATCACTACTTACTTCTTTCTAAAGAAAATATTTTTGAAAAGTTTAGATCTTATTTTCAAGTCTTCAATAACCTCACACATCTCAGTAAGTAAAATGCCTAAAACATAATACGATTAAACACAAATGGGGGTGTGTGTGGGAATAGTAAAATAAGTGTGTGTGTGTGTGTGTGTGTGTGTGTGTATTCTTGGTTTTTTTTTAAAACATCTTTATTGGAGTATAATTGCTTTACAGTGGTGTGTTAGTTTCTGCTGTATAACAAAGTGAATCAGCTATACATATACAGATGTCCCCATATCCCCTCCCTCTTGCGTCTCCCTCCCACCCTCCCTATCCCACCCCTGTAGGTGGTCACAAAGCACCGAGCTGATCTCCCTGTGCTATGTGGCTGCTTCCCACTAGCTACCTATTTTACGTTTGGTAGTACATATATGTCCATGCCACTCTCTCACTTTGTCCCAGCTTACCCTTCACCCTCCCCATGTCCTCAAGTCCATTCTCTAGTAGCTCTGCG
>NC_041234.1:6661673-6669696 GCF_002837175.3 Physeter macrocephalus
GTGTTAGCATACGGTATTTGTTTTTCTCTTTCTGACTTACTTCACTCTGTATGACAGTCTCTAGGTCCATCCACCTCACTACAAAGAACTCAGTTTCATTCCTTTTTATGGCTAAGTAATATTCCATTGTATATATGTACCACGTCTTCTTTATCCATTCATCTGTTGATGGACACTTAGCTTGCTTCTATGTCCTGGCTCTTGTACATAGAGACGCAATGAACATTGGGGTACATGACTCTTTTTGAATTATGGTTTTCTCAGAGTATATGCCCAGTAGCAGGATTGCTGGTGTATTCTTGGTTTTAATCATGAGAGCTCTGGCATCTCTCCAGAAAGCATCCATTTGCTTTTCACCTAATGGCAAGGACTTTTAAACCAAGCTGTGTTTCTCATGCCTTCCCTCCAAAAGACAGGAGGCAGCAGCCAGCTCAGCAGTGCTAATCTCGGATGGCCAGTCCCATAGTTTGTGATCATGGGCAGCTGAGAGCCAAGGCTGCAGAAACTGCAGGAGATGTCAGTTCTGACACATGGGCCTGCATGGTGCCCAGAGCTTGTACTGGCTGATGCAAGCCTCGCAGGTGCCCTTGGTTATGAAGGCAGAAGCTGAACTCTCAGAAGCAGTTTGTGTTTTCAAGCCCCCTCTGAGGACACTGAGGTAGTGGGGCTAGGACAAGGCTGGAGATGGAAATTTTGTAGGGAACAAGGGGTAAATGAGAGGCCTTTTTTGACATTTTTGCTGGAGGGCTTAGTATTTTGAGTGGTTTTGACACTTCCAAAATAAGATTTCCATGCTTTCCTTGCCAGAGTTTTTAAACATTTTAAGCAAAAAAAAGTGCATTTGATTCTGAAATTGAGCTCATAATGTTCAGAGGATTAAGTAATGGAGCACTGTCGAAGAATGGAAAGTAATCCTAAAACAAGCCAAACTAAAATCGTAGGATGTTCTACTCCTCTCTTTTTAATCTCTCCATATCCCATTCTTTCCAATTTTGATTAAAGTCAGTTCCAAATAAAACAAAATAAAACAGGTCTGGCCTGTTCATTCTGCCCCTCAGTCTGTCTTCAGTACTCTACTTGGTCTGTGGCTTTCTAAGATATTCCACTAAATTCTTAGTATTATTCCTTTTCCCTCCCCTAACAAGCTCTCCCTTGGTGAAAATAATTCCTGATGACAGCAGCTCTGGTGGGATGTTGGTGAGCCTGCTGAATTCAATTTCTCGGCCTTCTAGAGCAAGGCACAAAACATTCAGGGATATAGAGTTACAGGTAAGAAAATCTAAACATTTGATAGTTTCAAAATATAGAATCAAGATAATCACTATTTTAAGTCAGACAGAGAAAGACAAATATCACATGATATAACTGATATGCAGGATCTAAAAAAACTAATACAAATGAACTTATTTACAAAACAGAAACAGACTCGCAGACATAGAAAACAAACTTATGGTTTCCAAAGAAGAAAGGTGGGGAGGGATAAATTAGGAGGTTGGGATTGACAGATACACACTACTATATTTAAAATAACCAACAAGGACCTACTTTACAGCACAGGGAACTCTGCTCAATATTCTGTAATAACCTAAATTGGAAAAGAATTTGAAAAAGAATAGATATATGTATATGTATAACTGAATCACTTTGCTGTACGCCTGAAACTAATGCAACACTGTAAGTCAACTATACTCCAATATAAAATAAAAATTTAAAGAAGATGATAACTATATTAATGTTCAAAGGTCAACTTATTCAATGGTCTGAATTTATTAAAATTACTTTGTTTGATTCTTCAAAAAGAGGGAAGAATGATTTCAAAGTTCATTGAATCATCATCACTTCTGGTCAAATGTACACTTAGACTTTTTACTTTGCTTCTCTATGTCTATTACCAGTTGCACAGAAATGTAATTTAGTTTAGGACAATCTCATAGAGTGATGTTAGTGGGCAGAAAGAATTGGAAGGCAGACTTCTGGGTCAAGTAGGTAGTAATGCCTTAAAGAAAAAATATCCAAATTAGTCCTGTAGCCAATTAGCTGTATTTTTCTAACACACTGGTGGTCATCGTATGCAAAGAACTACTCTTAGTAGTTCTATGAAAAGATATAATGAAGACAAAAAGCACCATTTGGAATACACTGTATTATGGTTCACAAATAATCCGAACCCCTAAATAGGACAATTACACGTTCCCACCCTGTTGAACTCAGGCATGGCTGTGTGAATTTCTTTGGCCGGTGTAATGTCAGAAGTGACGTGTATCTCTTATAAAGAAACTTTAAAAGCCAGAACATGGTTCTCCAATTTATGTTTTCCCTCCCTCTGGAATTACGGAAGCAAGTATCTGGAAACCTCCATCAACCTGGATCAGTGAGAAAAGATAAGCAGAGTCCTGCTTACCTACCAACCCACCCCATGTGCTGATCTGCAACAGACATGAAATATGAGTGATAAATAAACATCACTCCTTTAAGCTGTTGCTATTCGGTGGATGTTTGTTACTAAACCATAACCTTGTTTGTTGTGACTGATACATCATCCCTGCCCTTGAGACTTCTAACTAATGTAGTAGGCAGGACAAGTACACATACTCATGCTTGCATAAATAATATGCACAAAAATGCTACAAAGGTACAAATTCAAATCTAATAGTACAGGGATGCACATAAAATTTTTAAAGGATAAAGAAGGTAACATGCACATAGGGAAAAATTTCTAGATGACCTAGAGCCAGGTGAAGCTACTTCAGAAAATCCTAGAAATGAACCTTGAAGAAAGTTCTGAAGATGAAGAGGTAAGTGATTCATGGGGGAGGCTGCTCTAAGGAGGTGACAGTTTGTAGGAATGACAGTAATAATTTCAAGAACTTCCTCATCAGGTTGCTGTGTTCCGATTCCTTCTTCCCCCGGACCTTTAGATCATCTATGGATTCTTTCTGTTCTCTCTAACTAGTGGCCATGTCAGTTCAAATCACATACCTTCATTAAATTTAATCCAGATTGCTATCCTGTAAAAGAGTAAATCTTTTGCAGACTTAAGGAAAGGTGTTTATCCAATTAACAAAACTGTGCATCCCTTGGCATACCCCAAAGTACAGAGTGGAACAACTAAAGGTGATTTTCATCAGCAAAGGAAAGAAGCAATACTGTTCATCTACTTGATGGTTTTACTGTGCAGGCTGGCTTTTGCACCCTAATGCTGGAAGTTTCCCTCCCCATGTTATTCTACCACATTTCCTCATCTGTATTCCAGAAACTTTCACTTCAGTCTATTATTTCCTTCAGCCTTAATTTATTTTCTCACTTTTAAATTCACCATTAAAATGAAAAGCAAAGGCATGCGTATTTGCCAGGCAGTTTCTCTGAGGTTCTTAGAGCCCTAATTATTATATGAAAACATGATTTCCAACTTTGCAGATGATGCTAAATTGAGAGAGAATAAAAACAAATGAGGAATAATTAGGTGGTGCAGCCAGATTTAAAAGGATTTACAGCATTTATGTTTCTGGACTAATAGATGGCAAATGCAGGGCTGCGCAGATAAATGGAAGATAATTAGCCCCTACAAAGTATCAGAAATGGGGATCTCTGCTAAATAGGAAGGTGCTGACGAAAAGTGGTGTGAGTGAGAAGAAACACAGTGGGATGTGGGGGTCAGTGAGGGTGATTACAGCCTGGGGATGATTGCATCATGGAAAAACTCCAGAGATCTGGCACATTCTCCAGCTACCCTTTTAGTCTGCATCCCTCCCTCACTCTGTCACACAGAGGCATTCTGCTGTTAACAACGTGCTCCTTTAGAGCCTGACATAGAGCCTGGCTCTCTGCAGTCTTTGCATTGCAGGCAGGCTCTGTAAGAAGAAGGATAATTTCAGAGGAAGAACATTTTCTTTAACCAGGAAATTTTACCTGACAGTCCATATACAGCACACAGGTTCTAGTGGTTTTTAAATGCTTATTCTGGTGGATTAAAACTAAAGTGCCATTCTGAGCACTTAGGAGATGCAAAAGAGAACACATACACATTATCTGTTTAATTCTTGTTCCAGGAGCCACTTTTCATCTAATGGTCGGTCTCTCATGCTCTCTGAGGGTGCCTCACACTTTAGGCTCACGTTTCTGTTCCTAGACCTAAAAGGAAATCCAACTCAACATCTCAACCCTCTCCACTTGTAAGTACTCTAGCTTTGGTCTTCCAATGACAATTAACCTACACTGCCAGAGATGCCAGAACAATAACAATAATCGACGAAATAAAAGAATCATGGGCATGCACCTCCAAAGTCAAAGGCTGGCCAGTCACTGAGAAGCCCTCCCTCCTCACTGCTCTTAACCTTTTTGTGGCATAAGGCATCATTTACCAACCGTCCATGGATCTCTTTAATTTTTGGCTTCCATGATGCTATACGATGACCTATACCACTCCTTCTCTCTCTCACTCTTATTCTCCTATTCACCTTCTTGTCCTCAATGGACATTCATCAAAGTACAACCCTCTACCCACAGCCTTTTTGTACACTCTCTATTTCAAAGAAACTATCCATTCTCTTGGTTCCAGCTATCACACCACCATACTATGCTTTCAGTTTCAATTTTAATTTTTGTGAGCCATAAATCCTTTCTGTTCTTTCCCCAAAGAAGTGATTTCTTGTTGCTTTAAACTTCTCTGATGGGGCTTCCCTGGTGGCACAGTGGTTAAGAATCCGCCTGCCAATGCAGGGAACACGGGTTTGAGCCCTGGCCCGGGAAGATCCCACATGCTGCAGAGAAACTAAGCCTGTGCACTACAACTACTGAGGCTGCGCTCTAGAGCTCGCATGCCACAACTACTGAGCCCGCGTGCCACAACTACTGAAGTCCGCGCGCCTACAGCCCGTGCTCCGCAAAAGAGAAGCCACTGCAATGAGAAGCCCACGCACCTCAACGAAGAGCAGCCCCTGCTCGCTGCAGCTAGAGAAAGCCCGCGCACAGCAACAAAGACCCAACGCAGCCAAAAATAAAAAAAATAAAAAATAAATAAATTTTTAAAAAAAGCTTCTCTGATGCTCAAGCTATACTTCATGAGCCATTTTTATCCTTAAAATGTAAAAGATATCACTGCAATAAAATGAAATCGTGGAGACATGACAATGGAAAGACTGGTCCTCCTTTCCTTCTGTTAATCTAAATAGGTCCCTATTCCAGGAACACAGCTGCTTCTCAGAGCTTAGCTCTCATCACCCCCTCTAAAAGTCCTTCACGGGCAAAGAATCAAGCTCTTCCAACCTCTTTCTGCTCTCTTCCCACTGGTTTCTCTACGCCACTAAGAAGAGTGACTCACTTTGAGTGTCTCTAAGCCCACCTAGCCTCAGTCCTTCATCAGGGTTTGTTGACTTTTTTTTTCTCAGTGTGGTAATTTATTTTCATGTTCTCGTACTGCCTCAGTAGATCAACTGTCTAGTTTGATTCCTTTAGGAAAGGTATCTATTACAATCCACTGAAGGGGCCCAGCTTCTTCTCATCCCCTCCCCCTATGTTCAGCTAACTCTAAAACTTTTCAAAGTTTTCTGCCTTCTCCTTTCCAATGCCACTGCTGATATTTTCACCATCAGCACCACTACTGCTCCTATTCTCTCCCAGACATGATAAAACATCGTGTCTACTCATTTTTTATTCCAGAAGAGCAGACAACACACAAACACATACATATCTCATCACCATCAGTTTCACCAGCACCCCATGCCAAACCAACAGTTCCAAGACATACACTGGAGTACTATCCACACTCAGCCCCTCAGGCTGTTGATAAAACAAGGTATCCCTTACGTTGTAACATTTCTGCTGACTGTCCCTATGGAGGAGGGAGACTAACACAAGCAGGTCAGCTCTCAGCACAGAAAAGGCAAAGTAAATGTTTCTCTCAAATGTTTAGACTTTTTAAATTTTATAACATCTATATTAGAGTATAATTGCTTTACAATGTTGTGTTAGTTTCTGCTGTATAACACAGTGAGTCAGCTATACATACACATATACCCCATATCCCCTCCCTCTTGCGCCTCCCTCCCACCCTCCCTATCCCACCCCTCTAGGTGGTCAGAAAGCACTGAGCTGATCTCCCTGTGCTATGCAGCTGCTTCCCACCAGCTATCCATTTTACATTTGGTAGTGTATATGGTATTTGTTTTTCTCTTTCTGACTTCACTCAGTATGACAGACTCTAGGTCCATCCACATCACTACAAATAACTCAATTTCATTTCTTGTTATGGCTGAGTAATATTCCATTATACATATGTGCCACTTCATCTTTATTCATTCATCTGTCGATGGACACTAGGGTTGCTTCCATGTCCTGGCTACTGTAAATAGAGCTGCAATGAACATTGGGGTGCATGTGTCGTTTTGAATTATGGTTTTCTCTTGGGTATATGCCCCGTAGTGGGATTGCTGGGTCATATGATAATTCTATTTTTAGTTCTTTAAGGAACCTCCATACTGTTCTCCATAGTGACTGTATCAATTTACATTCCCACCAACAGTGCAAGAGGGTTCCCTTTTCTCCACACACTGTCCAGCATTTATTGTTTGTAGATTTTTTGATGACGGCCATTCTGACTGGTGATACCTGGTGATACCTCATTGCAGTTTTGATTTGCATTTCTCTAATGATTAGAGATGTTGAGCATCCATTCATGTGTTTGTTGGCAATCTGTATATCCTTTGGAGAAATGTCTTTTTAGGTCTTCTGCCCATTTTTGGATTAGGTTGTTCTTTTTTTGATACTGAGCTGCATGAGCTGCTTGTATATTTTGCAGATTAATCCTTTGCCAGTTGCTTCATTTGCAAGTATATTCTCCCATTCTGAGGGTTGTCTTTTCGTGTTGTTTATGGTTTCCTTTGCTGTGCAAAAGCTTTTAAGTTTCATTAGGTCCCGTTAGTTTATTTTTGTTTTTATTTCCATTACTCTAGGAGGTGGATCAAAAAGATCTTGATGGGATTTATGTCATAGAGTGTTCTTTCTATGTTTTCCTCTAAGAGTTTTACAGTGTCTGGTCTTACGTTTCGGCCTTTAATGCATTTTGAGTTTATTTCTGTGTATGGTGTTAGGAAGTGTTCTAATTTCATTCTTTTACATGTAGCTGTACAGTTTTCCCAGCACCACTTATTGAAGAGGCTTTTTTTCAACTATATATTCTTGCCTCCTTTATCAAAGATAAGGTGACCATCTGTGCATGGGTTTATCTCTGGGCTTTCTATCTTGTTCCATTGATCTATATTTCTGTTCTTCTGCCAGTATCATACTGTCTTCATTACTGCAGCTTTGTAGTATAGGCTGAAGTCAGGGAGCCTGATTCCTCCAGCTCCCTTTTGCTTTCTCAGGATTGCTTTGGCTATTCAGGGTCTTTTGTGTTTCCATACAAATTGTAAAATTTTTTTTCTAGTTTTGTGAAAAATGCCATTGGCAGTTTGATAGGGATTGCACTGAATCTGTAGATTTCTTTGGGTGTATAGTCATTTTCACAATGTTGATTCTTCCAATCCAAGAACATGGTATATCTCTCCATCTGTTTGTATCACCTTTAATTTCTTTCACCAGTGTCTTATAGTTTTCCGCATATAGTTCTTTTGCCTCCTTAGGTAGGTTTATCCCTAGGTATTTTATTTTTTGCTGCAATGGTAAATGGGAGGGTTTCCTAAACTTCTCTTTCAGATTTTTCATCATTAGTGTATAGGAATGCAAAAGATTTTTGTGCATTAAATTTGCATCCTGCTACTTTACCAAATTCATTGATTAGCTCTAGTAGTTTTCTGGTGGCATCTTTAGGATTCTCTATGTAGAGTATCATGTCATCTGCAAACAGTGACAGCTTTACTTCTTCTTTTCTGATGTGGATTCCTTTTATTTCTTTTTCGTCTCTGATTGCTGTGGCTAAAACTTCCAAAACTCTGTTGAGTAAGAGTGGTGAGAGTGGGCAACCTTGCCTTTTTCCTGATCTTAGTGGAAATGGTTTCAGTTTTTCACCACTGAGGACGATGTTGGC
>NC_041234.1:6669725-6672444 GCF_002837175.3 Physeter macrocephalus
CTGTGGGTTTGTCATATATGGCCTTTATTATGTTGAGGAAAGTTCCTTCTATGACTACTTTCTGCAGGGTTTTTATCATAAATGGGTGTTGAAATTTTTCAAAAGCTTTCTCTGCATCTATTGAGATGATCATATGGTTTTTCTCCTTCAGTTAGTTGATATGGTGTATCACGTTGATTGATCTGCATATATTGAAGAATCCTTGCAACCCTGAGATACACCCCACTCGATCATGGTGTATGATCCTTTTAATGTGCTGTTGGATGCTGTTTGCTAGTATTTTGTTGAGGATTTTTGCATCTATGTTCATCAGTGATATTGGCCTGTAGTTTTCTTTCTTTGTGACGTCTTTTTCTGGTTTTGCTATCAGGGTGATGGTGGCCTCGTAGAATGAGTTTGGGAGTGTTTCTCCCTCTGCTATATTTTGGAAGAGTTTCAGAAGGATACGTGTTAGCTCTTCTCTAAATGTTTAATAGAATTCGCCTGTGAAGCCATCTGGTCCTGGGCTTCTGTTTGTTGGATGATTTTAAATCACAGTTTCAATTTCAGTGCTTGTGATTGGTCTGTTCATATCTTCTATTTCTTCCTGGTTCAGTCTCGGCAGGTTGTGCATTTCAAGGAATTTGTCCATTTCTTCCAGGTTGTCCATTTTATTGGCATAGAGTTGTTTGTAGTAATCTCTAACGATCCTTTGAATTGCTGCAGTGTCACTTGTTACTTCTCCTTTTTCATTTCTAATCCTATTGATTTGAGTCTTCTCCCTTTTTTTCTTGATTAGTCTGGCTAATGGTTTATCAATTTTGTTTATCTTCTCAAAGAACCAGGTTTTAGTTTTATTGATCTCTGCTATCGTTTCCTTCATTTCTTTTTCATTTATTTCTGATCTGATCTTTATAATTTCTTTCCTTCTGCTAACTTTGGGGTTTGTTCTTCTTTCTCTAATTGCTTTAGGTGCAAGGTTAGGTTGTTTATTTGAGATGGTTCCTGTTTCTTAAGGTAGGATTGTATTGCTATAAACTTCCCCCTTAGAACTGCTTTTGCTGCATCCCATAGGTTTAATGTCCTATAAGTATCAATTAAGTCCATTTTGTTTAATGTATCATTTAAAGCTTTTGTTTCCTTATTTATTTTCATTTTGAATGATCTGTCCCTTGGTGAAAGTGGGGTGTTCAAGTCCCCTACTATGATTGTGTTACTGTCGATTTCCCCAATCCTCTGTGCGGGAATCTCTCCGCTTTGCCCTCCTCACCCCTGTGGCTGCACTCTCCTCCACGGCTCCAAAGCTTCCCCCCTCCGCCACCCGCAGTTTCGGCCCGCGAAGGGGCTTCTAGTGTGTGAAACCTTTCTTCCTTCACAGCTCCCTCCCACTGGTGCAGGTCCCGTCCCTATTCTTTTGTCTCTGCTTTTTCTTTTTTCTTTTGCCCTACCCAGGGACGTGGGGAGTTTCTTGCCTTTTGGGAGGTCTGAGGTCTTCTGCCAGCATTCAGTGGGTGTTCTATAGGAGCAGTTCCACGTGTAGATGTATTTCTGATGTATCTGTCAGGAGGAAGGTGATCTCCGCGTCTTACTCTTCCGTCATCTTCCTCAACCTCAGTCGTGTTACTGTTGATTTCCCCTTTTATGGCTGTTAGCATTTGCCTTATGTATTGAGGTGCTCCTATGTTGGGTGCATAAATATTTACAATTGTTATATCTTCTTCTTGGATTGATCCCTTGATCTTTATGTAGTGTCCTTCTTTGTCTCCTGTAATAGTCTTTATTTTAAAGTCCATTTTGTCTGATATGAGAATTGCTACTCCAGCATTCTTTTGATTTCCATTTGCATGGAATATATTTTTCCACCCCCTCACTTTCAGTCTGTATGTGTCCCTATGTCTGAAGTGGGTCTCTTGTAGACAGCATATGTACAGCTCTTGTTTTTGTATCCATTCAGCCAGTCTAGGTCTTTTGCTTGGAGCATTTAATCCATTTATATTTAAGGTAATTATCGACACGTATGTTCCTATTACCATTTTCTTAATTGTTTTGGGGTTTTTTTTTTTTTTGTAAGTCTTTTCCTTCTCTTGTGTTTCCTAACTAGAGAAGTTCCTTTAGCATTTGTTTTAAAGCTGGTTTGGTGGTGCTGAATTCTCTTAATTTTTGTTTGTCTGTAAAGGTTTAAATTTCTCCATCGAATCTGAATGAGATCCTTGCTGGGTAGAGTAATCTTGGTTGTAGGTTTTTCTCTTTCATCACTTTACATATGTCCTGCCACTCCCTTCTGGCTTGCAGGGTTTCTGAATTATCGTGTATGGGACTCTCTGTGCTTCCTGGACTTGATTGACTCTTTCTTTTTCCATATTAGGGAAGTTTTCAACTATAATCTCTTCAAATATTATCTCAGACCCTTTCTTTTTCTCTTCTTTTCTGGCACCCCTATAATTCGAGTTTTGGTGTCTTTAATGTTGCCTCAGAGGTCTCTGAGACTGTCCTCAATTCTTTTCGTTCTTTTTTCTTTTATCTGCTCTGTGGTAGTTATTTCCACTAATTTATCTTCCAGGTCACCTATCCGTTCTTCTGCCTCTGTTATTCTGCTATTGATTCCTTCTAGAGAATGTTTTATTTCGTTTATTGTGCTGTTTATCATTGTTTGCTTCTTCTTTAGTTCTTCTAGGTCCTTGTTAAACGTTTCATGTATTTTCTCCATTCTGTTTCCAAGATTTTGGATCATCTTTACTAT
>NC_041234.1:6672483-6704999 GCF_002837175.3 Physeter macrocephalus
CAAGATTTTGGATCATCTTTACTATTATTATTCTGAATTCTTTTTCAGGTAGAGTGCCTATTTCCTCTTCATTTGTTTGATCTGGTGGGTTTTTACTTTGCTCCTTCATCTGCTGCATATTTCTCTGTCTTCTCATTTTTTTAACTTACTGTGTTTGGGGTCTCCTTTTCACGGGCTGCAGGTTCGTATTTCCCATTGTTTTTGGTGTCTCCCCCCAGTGGGTGAGGTTGGTTCAATGGCTTGTGTAGGCTTCCTGGTGGAGGGGACTGGTGCCTGTGTTCTGGTGGTTGGGACTGGATCTTGCCTTTCTACCGGGCAAGGCCGTGTCCGGTGGTTTGTTTTGGGGTGTCTGTGAACTTACTGTGACTTTAAGCAGCCTCTCTGCTAATGGGTGGGTTTGTGCTCCTATCTTGCTCGTTGTTTGGCATGGGGCATCCAGCAATGGAGCTTGCTGGCCATTGGGTGGAGCTGGGTCTTAGTGCTGAGACTGAGATCTCTGGGAGAGCGCTTACCAATTGATGTTATGTGGTGCTGGGGGGTCTCTGGTGGTCCAAAGTCCTGAACTCGCCTCTCCCACCTTGGAGGATCCGGCCTGAGTCCAGGTTGGAGCACCAAAACCCTGTCAGCCACATGGCTCAGAAGAAA
This sequence comes from Physeter macrocephalus, assembly GCF_002837175.3. Taxonomy (NCBI): domain Eukaryota; kingdom Metazoa; phylum Chordata; class Mammalia; order Artiodactyla; family Physeteridae; genus Physeter; species Physeter macrocephalus. The sequence goes on from NC_041234.1 coordinate 6,673,129, forward strand.
AGGGAGAAAAAATGAAAGTAAAAAAGATTTTTCAATTAAAAAAAAAATTAAAAATAAAAAAATCCTTAAAATAAATAAAAACTAAAAATAAATAAAATTTAAAAGAAAGAAGAGAGCAACCAAACCAATAAACAAATCCACCAAAGAGAACAGACACTATAAACTAAGCTAAGATAAATATAAATATCAGAAACAAATCCATTGCAGACAACAAACCCCAAGTCTACAGTTGCTCCCAAAGTCCACCACCTCAATTTTGGGACGATTCATTGTCTATTCACGTATTCCACAGATGCAGGGCACATCATGTTGACTGTGGGGATTTAATCCGCTGCTCATGAGGCTGCGTGGAGAAATTTCCCTTTCTCTTCTCTGTTCGCACAGCTCCTGGGGTTCAGCTTTGGTTTTGGCCTCACCTCTGAATGTAGGTCGCCCTCAGGCATCTGTTCCCTGCCCAGAGGCGGTAGTGGGGGCAGTGTTAAAGCAGCAGCTGATTCGGGCCCTCTTGCTCACTCAGGCCGGGGTGAGGGAGGGGTTTGCTAGTCTTATTTGGAATGCGGGGCGAGGATGCGGCAGCAGAGGCCAGTGTGACATTGCAACAGCCTAAGTCATGCTGTGTGTTTTCCTGGGGAAGTTGTCTCTGGATCATGGGACCCTGGCAGTGGTGGGTTGCACAGTCTCCCAGGGGAGGGGGCTGTGTGTGGATAGTGACCCGTGCTTGCACACAGGATTCTTGTTGTCAGCAGTAGCAGCCTTAGCATTTCATTCCTGTCTCTGGGGTCCAAATTAATAGCCGTGGCTTGCGCCCGTCTCTGTAGCTCACTTAGGCATTGCTCTGCCTTCTGTGGGCACACAGAGAAGGAATCCCCTCTCCTCACACACCTTGAACCAATGGTCTGTTGCCTCTTTGGCAGGTCCAGACTTTTTCCCGGACTCCCTCTGGGCTAGCTGTGGCGCACTAGGCCCCTCAGGTTGTCTTCATGCAGCCAACCCTAGTCCTCTCTCTGGGGTCTGACCTCTGGAGCCCGAGCCTCATCTTCCAGTCCCCACCCACCCTGGCGGGTGAGCAGACAAGCCTCTCGGGCTGGTGAGTGCTGGTCAGCACCAATCCTCTGCGCGGGAATCTCTCCACTTTGCCCTCTGCACCCCTGTTACTGCACTCTCCTCCATGGCTCCAAAGCTTCCCCCCGCCCCCCGCCAGTCCCTGTCTCCGCCAGTGAAGGGGTTTCCTAGTGGGTGGAAACTTTTACTCCTTCACAGCTCCCTCCCACTGGTGCAGGTCCCGTCCCTATTCTTTTGTTTGTTTTTTCTTTTATCTTTTGCCCTACCCAGGTACGTGGGGAGTTTCTTGCCTTTTGGGAAGTCTGAGGTCTTCTGCCAGCGTGCAGTAGGTGTTCTGTAGGAGCTGTTCCACAGGTAGATGTATTTTTGATGTACTTGAGGGGAGGAAGGTGATCTCCACGTCTTACTCCTCCACCATCTTGAAGGTCCTTCAGGATAGGCTTTCTATTTTCTATGATTGTGGAGGCTTGGTGAATCCAAAATCTGATATAGTAGGCCAGCAGGCCAGAGACTCTGGGAAGAGTTGCAACCCAGAAGAAGGCTGCTGGCAGAAGCCCAGTTTGTTTCTGTCAAATTTGCAGCACAATAGACGTGGGGACTCCATTGGGTTTAATGCAGACTTTGGGCAACTATTTGGTAGTTTCCTTTTATATACTAAAGCGTGGGCCTATTTTTCTATTCACCCAAACTGCTCAGCATTTCAGCAGGGTGGGAAATGTCCTTGCCACCTACAGTCTTTCATGTCCTGTAGTCCCAGGGTCCCTAGGCATGTGCTGATAACCAGAGAACTAACATCTGAAACAGATCTAAATCTAAACCTCTGGGTTCCTGGCATGGTATATTGCATGAGTTATGTGAGGATGATTCTTATCTTCCCAAGCCATTTGTAAGGTCCTGCAAGTCAGGATGTTGTATTATACATTTAATAAGCCTGCCTGCTGTTCGTTCAAGTTCTTAAAGACAGTTATTGGGTTGGCCAAAAAGTTCGTTCGGGTTTTTCTGTAACATCTTACAGAAAAATTCGAACGAACTTTTGGCCAACTCAATACTATAAAGAGCATTAGGCTCAGAAGTGCTGGGTTGGCATTCTACTCATAAGCTGTGCCTTCTTTTCTTATTTTTTTACTTATATTTCTACTATTTTTTATTATGACAATTTAAAAACATACACAAAAGTACCATGATCCAGCTTCAATATTTAGAAACTATTTGCCAATCTTGTCTCATATATACACCCTATTTTCCCTTCTACTTGAATATTGTGAAGCAAGCTGAAAACATCAGATGTATGTTTCCCTAATAGAGAACACTTTTTAAAATTAGGTTTTTAAAAATTATTAAGATATAATTTACACACAGGAAAATTCATCCATTTTAGCAAGAATGTTTTTAACATATCCTCAGTATAATTATAACCCAACTAAAATTAACAGTAATTACTATGCCACCTAATACTTGATCCACATTCAAATTCCCATAATTGGCTCCAACCTGTCTTTTTCAGTTGATTTATTCACATGAGGATCTCAGTATGGTCCACACATTATATTTGGTTTTTGTCTCTTAAGCCTCTTTTGTTTTATAACAGTTCCTGCACTCCTTTTTTTATTTTCATGAAATGAATTTGCTAAAGAATGCAGGCCATTTTCCCTGTAGATTTAACTATGTTCTGGATTTGGCTGATTGTATCATCCTGGTATCATTTAACATGTTTCTCCATCCTTTGTATTTCGTGCAAACTCTTAAGTTAGATGTAGAGGCATGATTAAATTTTGACCCCTTCCTCCACCTTCTTTTTGGCCAAGGATATTTCAGGAGTGCTGTATTACTTCCCATTGCATCCCTTCAGGTGGCACATGAAGACTGGCTGCCCCACTTTTAGTCATGCTAAGATGGATCAGGGGGTTTAGGTGCTTTCAGCCTCATCCATTAATTTTAAATTTCCTCATCTACCTTTCACATAACAGTTTTAGCAGCCTTAGATGACGGCTGCCTGGATATAGCATTTTATTAGGAATTGTACAATCGTGATTTTTCTAATATTATCAGCCCTTATGAATCTATTAGTTTGAGTTCTAAAAAAAAATGTTCCCTTATAGGCTATTCAGTTACTCTAAAATACAGTTCAAACACAAATGGCAGGTTAAATGCTGCATTCATTCACATTATTTACCAATTTGCAGAAAAATAAGCTGATTCTTTAATAAACTCCAAAGGAGCCAGATTGATTTTAGTACTATTATTAATCCTCTTATGTTCACGTGTCTGTCGCACTTATTAGTCCTATGATACTTAAATTATTCCAGTTTTGACAGTTGGATTTCCCTGTTTTCCTTTAACAGGACCATAACACACATTGCTTTTTAGATTTCTGGCACTAGATGCCCCAAAGTTCATCTTGTACATTTCCTGCCTCAGACCTGAAATCACCCATTTCTCTAAGGAACTCTGGTTTCTTTAACAGGACCTTATATTTAAAGATGACAACTTAGCTGCTAGGGGTAATCATTACTTCTATGCTTCTCTTCAGAGAATTGAGGTAGGAAATTTGTAATTTTTAGAACAAGAAAACTAAATCCTTAGTTCATAGTGATGTTTCAAATTCACATGTAAGATTATAGGGGTTGTATTTATTTAACTCCTTTGATTTTATAGTTTTATCTTTTTTTTCTTATGATCAAAATCTTGGTTCCTAAGGACATTTATACAATGCCCCCCATATAGATTCAAAATAACAATACCCATATTATTTCTAACAATAAGATTTTTGAATGCAGTCTAACATTTATTTCTGGTTCTTTTTGTCCTTTGAATAGATACTAGTAGGGACAAAGTATCAAAATACTGTGATTTAAAGTCACTTAAAATAATTCTTCCTTATGTGTTTATTCTGTGGCTTGATATGTAAAACATTTTAAAGTATGTTTTAAATTTGTAAGGATTAATTTTTTGTTTAATTTTGTTTTAAAATAGTATAAACAATTTACATATTTACCAATTCAAAACTAGAGTACAAGTTAGTTTCAGAGAAATACAGAGTCCATATTTTTCCCTTCCAATCTGTACTCTTCCTTGTCTCCTATAGGTAAACATTTTTATTAGTTGGTTTACTTTCCATTGTTTCTCTCAAAAATAAAAATAACACTGCAATACTACTCAGCCATAAAAAGAACAAAATAATGCCATTTGCAGAAACATGGATGCAACTAGAGATTATCATACTAAGTGAAGTAAGTCAGAAAGACGAAGACCAACACCATATGATATCACTGATATGTGGAATCTAAAATATGACACAAATGAACCTATCTATGAAACAGAAACAGACTCACAGACAATGAGAACAGACTTGTGGGTGCCAAAGAGGAGGGGGATGGACTGGGAGTTTGGGGTTAGTAGATGCAAACTATTACATATAGAATGGATGGACAAGAAGGTCCTACTGAATAGCACAGGGAACTATATTCTATGTCCTGGGATAAATCATAATAGAAATGAATATAAAACAGAATGTATAGATGTATAACTGAGTCACTTTGCTATACAGCAGAAATTAACACAATATTGTAAATCAACTATACTACAATAAAAATAAATTCTACAATCAAAAACAATAACACAGGGCTTCCCTGGTGGCGCAGTGGGTGGGAATCTGCCAATGCAGGGGACACGGGTTCGATCCCTCGTCCGGGAAGATCCCACATACCATGGAGCAACTAAGCCTGTGCGCCACAACTACTGAGCCTGCGCTCTAGAGTCCGTGCTCTGCCACAAGAGAAGCCACGACAATGAGAAGCCCGTGCACCACTCACTGCAACTAGAGAAAGCCCGCGCACAGAACAAAGACCCAACACAGCCAAAAATAAAAACAAATAAATAAATTTATAAAACAAAAAAATCACAAAACAATAATATACCTGTATGAATGAAATATATCATATAGACTGTTCTTCCCCTTGCATTTAACAGTATGTCCTGGAGAGATCACTCCATAGGATATCGAGATCTTTCTCTTTCCTTTTTACAGTGGCATAGTACTCCTTTGGGTGGATGTCCTATAGTTTATTCATTCAGTTCCCTCTTGATAAACACTGACTTATTTCAAACTTCCTGCTATTATAAATAGTGTTATAATTAATAGCTGTTTACATGGGTCATTTCATATTTTTTCCACTTCTGCCTTGAGACAGATTTCTAGGAGTGAAGTTGCTGGCAAAGGGTAAATGCATACATAATTTTGTCAGATATTGTGAACTTGCTACGTGCAGTCTTGGGCAACTCATTTCTGTGTCCCTGGTTCTTCATTTGCAAAACAGAAGTAAGGGCTTCCCTGGTGGCGCAGTGGTTGAGAGTCCGCCTGCCGATGCAGGGGACATGGGTTCATGCCCCGGTCCGGGAAGATCCCACATGCTGCGGAGAGACTAGGCCCGTGAGCCATGTCCGCTGAGCCTGTGCATCCGGAGCCTGTGCTCCGCAACGGGAGAGGCCACAGCAGTGAGAGGCCCGCGTAACGCAAAAAAACAAAAACAAAAACAAAAACAAAAACAGAAGTAATATCTCCTTCCAAAAATATCATGAGGATCAAACGGACAGTGGAAATCAAAGCACCTTGAAAAAATGTAAAGCAATAAACAAATGTAAGTGATTAGAATTAATGAGTAGCAATTCATTGTTAGAGGGGATTCATGTAGCCATGCCAATGTGTGGCAATTATCTCATGGACTGAAGTAGAGAATCAACCTAAGACATTGGGAGAGAGACAGAAAAAAACTGAGATCTATATAAGATACTATGGGGCCATAAGAAAACAATTATTTCCCCAGGTGTGAAGATGTAGAGGAAGCCAACACTGGAGCTGAATTTTGAAGGAGACAAGGAGATTACTAGATGGAGATAATAGGGCATTACAGAATACGGGTGGAGAGACTGCACGAGCAATAGAGGAGTGAAATTTTACTGGGAGAGTATTATTATCTAAGTAATTATTATCTTAGAGAACACGTGGTGGGGATTGTATGAGGAGATGTTAGAGAAATAAGTCAGAGTCAGAATGTGAAGGGTATTTATGCCATGCAAAGGATTTTCCTCTTTATAATATATACAGTGTGTGTGTGTGTGTTGGGAGGTGGTTGACCTAGAATTTTCTCAAATCTCATACTTTATATATTCCTCATAAATATGAAAGTCAGTAACTGATTATTATCAAATACACACATTATCTATTGTATAAAATGAAATGATATTCAAAACTATTCATAATGAGTTCCTTTTGAAACAAATGTTCCAATGGCCAACTGCAGAAAAATAATTCTTATTATACCAAGTCACATTTTGTCTTTGGTGATACTTTCTAAACACAAAAGGATAAAACAAAACCACATCCCCCCATCTTCTTGCCATCTAGGCGAGTCAACAAACCCAGGGTAGTTGCCTACCAATTCTATCACCAGTTACCTAGCTAAGCCATCTTACAGGTGCATATGCATTTCCAGAATATTAACTGGGAGTTACGGAGGAACCTGAGAGTGAAGCCAGAAGCAGGCTCTGCTTTCTCCAAAGCTCCAATGCATTCTTCCTTCTGGGGCTCTGCGGTCAAAGACTACCTAAAGCCTGTTTGCGACTATGTAGAAAATTAGGGAAATATGTACTGGGAGTTGGGATTTTAGGGATGTATTTGTTTTAATAGTTTCATATAGTTTAGTCTTTGGAGTGAAGTAAATCTTTCGTTCTAGTAACAAGAATAAACATGCTAGGCTTCCCTGGTGGCGCAGTAGTTAAGAATCCGCCTGCCAATGCAGGGGACACAGGTTCGATCCCTGGTCTCGGAAGATCCCACATGCCGCAGAGCAACTAAGCCTGTGTGTCACAACTACTGAGCCTGCGCTCTAGAGCCCGTGAGCCACAACTACTGAGCCCACGTGCCGCAACTACTGAAGCCGACGTACCTAGAGTCCGTGCTCCTCAACAAGAGAAGCCACCACAATGAGAAGCCCGCGCACTGCAACAAAGAAAGCTCGCCGCAACTAGAGAAAGCCCGCACGCAGCAACGAAGACCCAACACAGCCAAAATAAAATAAATTAAATTAAGTAAATTTATTTTTTAAAAAGAATAAATATGCAATACAAGGAATAGTTGTTTGTCTCTATAAATTTGGTTTCATGAATCTCATGACCCATGTAATCAATTTTTCCCTCTTTGCTTCAATTACCAAGAAGCTTACACCCAAATTTATGGTCTTCTCCAAGCAACTGTACAGGACTTCTTGTATTTGAGATTCTAACTTCCTCTATTTTATATTTAATTTCTTTATTTTCCTGTTACTTTGTTTTCTGCTATTGTTTCTTGGAATTCTATTTTCCCATGTTCTCTTTGCAATGTTCATATAAGAGAATATATGTAACATATATGCAAATCATAATGCATAATATATTTAACACTCAAGAAATAGATCGTTACCCATACATTGCATCTATGTGCTTTATCCCCAGTCTCACCTCCCTGTAAGTACTGTCCTGAAATTTATCATTCCCTTGTCTGGGTGCAATAGTTTTTATCACATATCTGTATATGCCTAAACAACACATTTCTTAGTTTTTCTTGTTTTAAAGGTTTTTCTATCATAGTGTATGTATCTGTTGGGACTTGATGTTTTTGTTTACCTAACATTGTGTTTCTAAGATTAACTCCTGTTTCTGCATGTAGCTGTGCTCATTCCTTTTTCATTACTGGATAATATTCCATTGTGTGAAAAAATGCCTATATATTGGGTTGGCCAAAAAGTTCGTTTGGGTTTTTCCATAACATCTTATGGAAAAACCCGAAGGAACTTTTTGGCCAATCCAATATTTGAGATTGTATACAGTCTGTGTGTATCTATATATATTCCTCCATTCTCCAATATCGAGGCATTTGGATTGTTTCTGGTTTTGGACTGCTACTAAGAGTACACCTATAAAAATTCCTATGCAGGTCTCCTGGTGAAAATGTGTAAGAGTTTTTCTAAATCATATTCCTAGTTATGAAAGTGTTTGGTCATCGGATATGTGAATGTCCTGCTTTGAGAGAGAGAGAGAGAAAATTCGTTTTCGAAAGTTGCTCTAATTTACTCTCCCACTAGTTGATCATAACAGTGTTCCTGTTGATACACATCCTCTATCAAGTTTCTCAATATTTTGCCATTCTGGTGGGTGTGTAGTGCTATATTATTTCACTCTTAATTTCCATGTACATTAGTAAATGTAATGTAATCTTTCCATCTGTTCACTGGCTATAGATATTTCATTTTTTGGGTGAAGTGCTTGGTTTCTGTATTTATTCTAATTTCCTTTTGGGTTGTCTTTTTCTTATTCAGTTGTATTTTTCACATAACCTGGGCAGTAATCCTTTGTTAGTTATATGCTTTATGAATAACTTCACCCAGTTAGTGGCTTCAACTTCCCTCTCTTTCTCCATATGTTTTAATGAATAATGGTTCTTAAGTACAAAGCAGTTAAATTTATGCATATTCGATTTTACGCTCAGATCTTTTGTGTCTTAAAAAAACCCTCTCCTATACAGAAGTCAGAAAGATTCTCCTATATTTTCTTCTGAGACTTTTGCATTTCACACTTGAGTCCTCTAAGCTTCTAGAATTGATTTTTGTAAACTGTTCAATTTAAGGATATATCCAATTGCTTTAAATTTCCTACATGGATAAACAATTGTTACCAGTACCATTTACCCAAGAGTCCTCTTCTATGCCCCAGTGATCAGCAAGACCACATTTGTCATACAATCAGAGTTTTGTATATGCATGCACATTTCCTGGACATCTATTCTAATTTATTGGTCAATTTATTTTAATTCAATCCACTACCACGTTGTCTTAATTTTAAGAGCTTTAAATAAATTTTGATATCTGGAAGAGAAAGCTCACTCCAAACTGACAAATACTTGATTAAATTTAAAAACTGACTTCTTGTACTACAGTCTTTGTACTTTATATAATGGAATCATACAGTATGTTTTATGCTTGTTTTCTTTTGCTCATCATTATGTATGTGAGATTTGTACATACTGTTGATATAGCTATAGCTCATTTATTTTCAGAGCTGTCATAGCTGTACTGTATTCTATTTTATGACCTTATCACACTTTTTTCTCTATTTTACTATTAAAGGGATATTTGGGTTGTTTCCAGTTTCCTTTCAATATATTTGATGTTTTAAAATTCTTGACTTTAGCCAGAAAGGTGTGTGAAAATTTTCCACTAAGTTTCTTAATGATGATTGTATCAATTTCCCCGTGTAACTGTGTCGACTTTTTGCCTTACCAGTTTTGACATATATATCAGGTTCATGCAAGTTTAGAATTAGGTTATCTTCCTGGTGAACTGAACTTTTTTCAACTTTATGTAGTGACCTTCTTTATTTCTAAGAGTGTTTTGGGTCTTAAAGTCTTCAGGGTCAGAAATTAGTATAATGATCCCAGAATTCTTTTCCTTTTAGTCAGTATTTACCTAGTCTATTTCTCTCTCATACTTTGGTTTTCTACCTTCTGCATCACATGCTTTTGGTCTGCCTATTAGGAAAATCACAGAGCCAGTTAATTTTTTTTCTATTTTTACCCCAATATGATAATCTGTTTTTCACTGGCAAGTTTAGTTCATTTATATTTATTCAATATACATTGAGACTTATTTATATTATCTTACTTTAAAATTTCTATTTATCACGCTTTTAAGAATTCTTTCTATTCTTCTCTTTCAATTTTGGGCTGAGGTTTTTTCTCCATTGTGCTTTTTGTCTTTACTGTTTTGTTAATTATATTTCTATTCTTTTATGTTCACCCTTGAAATTTTATAATATGTATTTAACTAAACAATAACTAAATTAAACCATGTCATAACCTGAACAAACAACATCAAGACCTTGGAATATGTTAACTTTGAATATAACCTTCCAAAATTAAATGCTGTTTTTTCTTCCAGTATTGTAATACCGTGATTATTGTTATTATTTTATATTGATTATTCTTGGGTTTATATTTGCTTTTATCTTCTTATTTGCTCAGGTTGGCCTTCTGTGGTAATATTGCTTCTTCCTGAAGAACATCCTTTAGAAGTTCCTTTAGAAAAGTCATTGGTGGTAAAGGTATCACAGTTTATGTTGATCTTCAAATATCTTCATTTCATCTTCCAGATAGTTTTCTGAGTACACAATTCTAGGTTGTGATTTATTTTCTCTAACCACTCTTTCTGGTTTTGATTTTGCTATTTAGTAGTCTGCTACCAATTTAACTGTCTTGCTTTTGTGGGCAATCTTTCCTACTTTTAGGAGGATACTTTTGTCTTTGAAATTCTGCAGGTTCTCTATAATGAGCCTGGGCATGAGTCTGTTTTACTTATTGTGCTTGAGATTCATTGTGTTTTCCGTATCTGAGGATTCACGTTTTCCATCACTCTTGGAAAATTCACATCCTGGTCAGAATCTCAGAAGAAATAATAGAATGAAGAAAGGCAAATTGGTGATGTGGCTGTTCATGCATTTTCATAGCTTAATAGAATTCTACTTGATGAATGTATTATCACTTTTTATTCTATTAGTTATAATTTTTTATTTCTACAAGTTCTAATTTCATTTACAAAATTTTCCAGTCTATTCCTCATGGCCTCTTATTGTTTGCAAATATTTACTTTTAAAAAAAATCATTTCAAACATAATGGTTCTGTATTATGCGCCTTGCAATCTGTGTATCAGTAATACACAGTCTTAATGTGTGGAGTCTTAATGTGTGGTGGTTTCTCCTAACCTTTATTCACTGAAGTTTTTCTTCTCTTTTCTCTGCTGCTATTTGATTGTGAGGTCATCACCTGATACTACTGTGTGAGAGTGCTGCCTAAATTAAGAAGATTTTCCCCAAAGAGGATTTGCTTTTGTTGCTAATGGCCAATGGCTACCACCAAACTGAATCCACTTTTACCCCCCTTTAAAGTTTCAGTTTAGTAAAAATCCTACCTTTGGTTTCCCTACCTTGCTTCTGGACCAAAGCTCATAGTATCCATACAGAAAGTGCTTCTACAGTCATCCATACTCAGGACCTCTCTCTTTCCCAGCTTTCCTCCATTTCATACTCCCAGCTCATACTTCAAACCTCTTTTTGGGTTAGAGGGCTTCCTGGGATACTCTCCTACCTTCTTTAAGCCCACTACTATGTGTTCTATCCCATATTTGAATACTCTGTAGTCCCTTGGAACACTTAGTCTGCCATAACATTAGACGCAAGGGCATAAAAAGGAACGAAATAATGCCATTTGCAGCAACATGGATGGACCTAGAGATAATCATACTAAGCAAAGCCAGTCCGACAAAGACAAATATCACATGATATCACTTATATGTGGAATCTAATTTAAAAAATGATACAAATAAGCTTATTTACAAAACAGAAACAGACTCAAAGATTTTGAAAACAAGCTTATGGTTACCAAAGGGAAAACGTGGTGGGGAGGGATAAATCAGGAGCTTGAGATGAACACACACACACACTATCATATATAAAATAGATAACCAACAAGGACCTACTGTATAGCACAGGGAACTCTACTCAATATTCTGTGATAACCTATATGAGAAAAGAATCTGAAAAAGAATGGATATATGCATATGTATAACGGAATCACTTTGCTGTATGCCTGAAGCTGACACAACATTGTCAATCAACTATACTCCAATAAAATTTAAAAATAAATAAATAAAAAGGAGATATATATATATACATACATATAAATATATATATATATGTGGTAAAACATCAAAGAAACAGAAAAGGTACAGTAAGAATAGTTCCTAACTCCTTACCTCTCTACCACAGTACCATGTTCACAAAACACCTTATTTTAAGTGTTTCTGCCCACAGAATTTATGACGGTAATCTCCCTATCTCTAAATAATACACATTAACTTATATTTTGTTACCTATGTAAGATGTGGATTTAGTTTACTAATTTTTCCCTTTCTCTTTCCTCCTCCAAATTTTTTATTGAACTTAGTTTTCTAATTAATTACATTTGTAACATTAAACGAAATATTCAATCCCCTATTCTGCTAATGTCCATCAGTATCTATTGACCTTTCCCTTACTTTGAGGATATGAACATGCTGACCCTTTCTTCCATGTATCCCATGATCCTCCACTCACATCCTAGCTAATTCGAATTACATACTTAGTTTTACATTACCAAGTTGTTAACATTTAAATTGTTTGCAACTAATGTCAAAATTTCAAGACTTTTTTAATAGGATGATTGTAAAACCTCAAAATCAATAAATAGCATTTTCATTTTTAGGACAGCGTAAATACCTTCAGTACAGGCCAAGTTCTATTTTGAGATTGCATTTCCTCCATCCTGAGCTCAATGCTATGATCCTTAAGCCATGGGAAGGGGAATGGTTCAAGGGCAAATAGATATTGTCTTCTTATATTTTCTTTAACTCCTGGACGTCATAGTACAATTTAGTTTGTTTCACAGTTAGATCATTCATGATTTTTTATATAGTTTTCTGTCCATGCCCCACTCCCTGGAGTTTCAAACGGCCTTTTCCTTATTTCTTGCATGATTTAGCTTTATCATCCGCTTCTTTTGTTCCAAGTGCTCAATCATACATTCTATTTTATCAATTTCTTCCACCCCCTATCCTACTACCTGGATACTTTCCTCCTAGAGTCTCTATCTACTAGACCCAAACTGGATCAGTTGTTCTGCATGCCTACCAAACTGCTGTCATGTTGAGATGTCACTTCAGCACTCTCTTGAGTTGGAGCCAGAGTTTCCCAGTTCCCATACATTCCTCCTTATTGGTTTACCCCTAAAAAAATGTTTTTCTTTTTTGGCAGAGTACATCCTCGAGACACATTTTAGAAAAGGTGTATAGGAAATAAAATTTATGAATCCTTGGATGTTTTTATTCTTTCTTCACATTTGATTTATGTTTTTTCTCAGTATAGGAACATAGGCTATAATTTTGAAAGAACTGCTCCATCATCATCTAGGAGGCATGTAGTATGGCTCAGGAATCTTAATACTATTCTGATTATTCATATTCCCTCTTAGGTAACTTTTATAAGTACCCTTTTAAAGTCTTTCCCATTGGCGTACTTTCATGAAGTCATTTTTTGAAATCTCTCATTTTTTCATGACCTCCTCTCCCATTTTCTTCACTCTTACAGGTTTATTACTTTTGTATAACTTTTTTCCCTATTACTTTAGAAAGAAATCTAGAGGGATGTGAGACAAAGATACATTCCAGAGTCTACCATCTCAAATCTCCATCACTTATTTTCAATATATTAGGTTGTCATACTGCATTCACCTTGTCAGGTGCCTAAACTTCTTTTTGGAATGAATAAGGATAAAATATTTATGCAGTCATTCAATACGTTTCTAAAAGTTGAGGGCAGATGAGATGTTCCCTAATTCAGACTAATACATTTTTAATTACATAATCTTGGAAAATATTGATTCCCTGGGCTAGCTAAGAATAATTACAGACCCATGGGACTCAGAGAGTCTAACAGTTCAATATCCAAAGGGATGGATGGGATCAAACAGCTGCAAGCAATGAAAAATCTTAAAAGCACCAAGGCAACTGTGATGATGGAAAGTGTTATTGCAGAGATAACTGATAGAATAATTTCTGGTAAATACAGTTGTGAATTATTTTGCCCAAGGCTGCTCTTGGACTGACAGTCAGATCCTGTCTTGCCTGAGGCAAACAGATAATTAGCAATGGCCAGAGATATTTGGGCAACAACCTGTAGTGGAAAAGAAGGAAGGAACACCCAAAGGAAGTAAAAAGGCCCATTAAAAGTTTCTGGTTTATGACATACAAGCTACACGGCCTGGCATATCTAATTAGCTCCCACGGTGATAGACCTCATTACATTCTATATACTGTCTGAGGTCACCATACTTGGCATTCAAAGAATTGTTAAAACTTCAAAGACAGCTTGTTTTACTTCCTTACCTTTGGCACCCCGGTAGGCCTCCACAGAGAGCTGCCATTTTACATTCTCACAGGAAGCTGTACACCTTGAATACTTGCACTGTGGAAGTAAATGTCAAGGATGGACTTTGAACATGGCCACCAACCACTCCTATTCTGCTTGTTTCAGGTGAGGAAGACCTCTTGCCTAGGGGATGGGTAGGTCTGTGGGAATAAAAAGAATGAGTAGTCTTAGCCTTCTTTCTTTTACCAATTTTTCTGAGTACTACCTGATAAGTTTCAGGCTTTGTGCAAGGCACTGGGAAGAAAATGGTCAAGAAATGGATAGGTCATGAGACCCTGCCCCTTGTATACAAGTAGTAGCTTGGCTTTTTATGCACCCTTCCCACAAAGAAAGACAATACCTTAATTTAAGAAAACCCATAGCCTCCATCTTTCTAAAACCAGACACCTGCAAGGCCAGGATAGGCATTCCCATATTCCCTCTAGCATAATCAACACAGGTGTCTTTCCATTTGGTTTATCTCTGAGAGTTTCTGGGAAACTTATAACCTTGGCAAAAGATAGGTCCTATTGTTCTATAGCCCCACTTGGGAAGAAAGGAAGGGATAAAAGAGGGAGAAAGGGCAGAGGAAAGAAAAAGTTGTATACACTAAAACAGACACACCAGGTTCAAATTAATTTATTCATTTGGCAAATATTTACTGAGATCTAACTTTGTATCAGGCCCTGTTTTGTCGTATGGATTTAGAAGTTAAAATAGGGGCTTCCCTGGTGGTGCAGTGGTTAAGAATCCTCTTGCCAATGCAAGGGACACGGGTTCGAGCCCTGGTCCGGGAAGATCCCACATGCCACAGAGCAGCTAAGCCCCTGTGCCACAACTACTGAGCAAGTGCTCTAGAGCCCATGAGCCTCAACTACTGAAGCCCACATGCCTAAAGCCCATGTTCTACAACAAGAGAAGCCACCGCAATGAGAAGCCTGCACACCACAACAAAGAGTAGCCCCCGCTCTCCGCAACTAGAGAAAGCCTGCGCGCAGCAACAAAGACCCAAATCAGCCAAAAATAAATAAATAAATAAATAAATAAATAAATAAATAGTAAAAAGTTAAGATAGACAAAAATCTCTGTCTTCATGGAGCTTGCATTCTAATTGGGAAGAGGTAGATAATATACAGACACATAGGTAAAACACACACTATGTAAGACAGGGATAAGGGCTTAAAAGGAAAACAAAGAAACAGAGAAACAGGAAGTGTCAAGGAGAGGGAGGTGCAATTTTTTTATGTGTGTTCAAGAAAACTGTCAGGGAGAAGATGATATTTGAGTAATGTATGGAAGGAAGGGAAGCAATGCATGTAAATAATATAAATAGTTGGGAGTAAAATGCTCTAGGTAGTCTGATGAAACAAGTGCAAAGGCTCAGAGGCATTTTCAATGGATACTGAGTCAGTGTAACTATGTTAGAATGAGAGAAGGTGAGAAAAGTAGATGATGGAGTCAGACAGGAAATGAAGATCTAGATCATGTAGGGCCTTGTAGGTCCTTTTAAGTACTCTGACTCTGGGATAAGTGAGAGCCATTGAATCTCAAGAGTGTCATGATCTATCTGATTTAGGTTTTAAGGGATTATCGTGTAACGGTGGAAAGGCTAATGCAAATGAACATACTGGAAACTTGCGCCACAAGGACAATAGCAAGAAGAAGAAAAAGAAACATCTCGTCATTAAAAATAGTGTTATTTAGGGCTTCCCTGGTGGCGCAGTGGTTAAGAATCCGCCTGCCAATGCAGGGGACACGGGTTCGAGCCCTGGCCCACGTGCCATGGAGCAACTAAGCCTGTGCACCACAACTACTGAGCCTGCGCTCTAGAGCCCATGAGCTACAACTACTGAGCCCACGTGCCACAACTACTGAAGTCTGCGTGCCTAGAGCCAGTGCTCCGCAACAAGAGAAGCCACCACAATGATAAGCCCGCGCACCACAATGAAGCATAGCCCCCGCTCACCGCAACTAGAGAAAGCCCCCGCACAGCAACGAAGACCCAACACAGCCATAAATAAATAAACAAATAAATAAATAAATTTATAAAAATAAATAAATAGAAAATAAAAATAGTGTTATTTACGCTTTCTCAAGAGGACTGTAAAATTTTGACACCATTTACAAATCTCTGATGTCCAGAGAATGTTATTCTGGATTCCTAAGAGACAGAAAAATTAATGATCAGTGAGCTCAAAATGGCTGAATTTGGACCCATGGATAGCCTTTCCCAAGAAGCCACATCATTTTGTACCTCAGACTTAATTTGCTCCTTCAGCATATGATGAAGCACATCTTTAACAGGGTGTGACAACTGACAAGAGAATTAAACTGATGCGAATTAAAACTTTAACAATAACATTACATGGAGCTTAAAATCCTTTGCACTTTTGACACTGAATTTATGCTAGCTACTAAAAAATCACTAGACTAAAAGGTCCTTACAGAACTACGAGTCAAGGACAATCCATTGTCTTTACAAGAAAAATAATGCAGAAATTCTTAGTATCAGTAATAGACAGAGTTGATGAGCTGAGGATAGAAGCTTTATATCTCTTTAATCAAACCACAGGATAAAGTTTAAAATCACAGTTCATTACTAGGGAAGACAGCAATTCTGATTGAATCTGGAATAAAGCACATATATGGCTTTTCTATTATCTAAGGAATACATCTATGACTTGCCTTTACCTTGTTATCCATGAAGAATTTAGAGCTTATCTCCTTCAAAACAGAACAATGAACAAAAACTACTATTAGGAGCTGAAATGTTACATGTAAGGCAATGTTCCCTTTCACTCCCTATTTTAGTGCAGTAGTAACAACACTGCCAATGGTCAACCTGTTGCCATATTTGAATCAGTATTGCACATTTAAATTACATTCTCATTTTGTTATTAATGCTAAACTTATCACTGTGGCTTTCATCAAGCTATAGCAAAATGCAGGGCTAAGACAGAGGTACCAAGGTACTAATAGGAGAGCTATTATTTTGGCTGAGCTCCGCATTCCTACTTCCAACTACCTAATGGACACTTTCATGTAAAATTCTCACAAGTATCTCAACTCAGCAGCATATCCAAAAGTCCCCTAGTTCCAGTTCATGGGATTGCCAATCTCAAACATCAAAATTAGCATCACCTTTCTTACCCTCACAACCAATGAGCCATTATATTCTGTCAATTCCATCTCAAAAATATCTTTAAAATTCCTGCTGGCTCCATAATGACTCATCAAGATAATGGTAAAGCATATTTTTTACTTCTTTGTCCGTATTTCAGAAGTTACTGCTTTTATAGCCACACATTTGATTATGTTACTTTTCCTCCTAGAAACTTTGTCTGTGTTCATCGCCTTAATAATAGAATCTGTGTTCCTTAATCTTGGGTTCAAAACTCTCTAGAACTTGACCCCAAAGACTTTTCCATCCTTTATGTCTGCCCTGGGTAAACAATACCCAGACACCCTCATTTTTTCCCAGAATAGTTCTTCAATCTTCTTTCCCTTACTTAACCCTGAAGCTTCTCTAAAAATTCATTTCAGTAAAGGGCCAGATAGTAAATATTTTAGGCTCTGTGGGCCATGTGGTCTCCATCGCAATTACTCAGCTCTGCCCCTGTGGCATGAAAGGAGCCAAAGATAATACATAAACAAATTAGCATGGCTGTATCCCAATAAAACTTTAATTGCAAAAGCGGGCACAGGCTAGAATTAGGCCCGTGGGTCCTGATTTGCTGGCCAATGACCTAGATCACAGTACAAAGTGACAATTCGTTTATCAAGCAAACATCAAATGACCATTCTATTGCTCACAAATCATGAGAAGTTACAAAATATCTAATACTTCAAAAATTTGAAACATATTTTGGAATGTGTACATTTACTTTCATTAAAAATAGAAACAAGAAGACAAGATAGGGAGGAAAATACATCCAACATTGTTAGTGACTACGCATCTGGAAATTCCTTTTCCCCAAACTGTACAGAAAGCTATTTCTCAGAAATATTTAACAAAATATAATGCAGGTTAAGAGCTTAATTTGCCAGTAAACATATTTCAATTCAATTTGGAATCCATGATGGTAGTTGTGGTCCCTGAAGCTCTCTGTTACATTTCTGTACATATATTCTTTGATTTATAGCTCCCTAAATTTTCTCTCCTATACCCTTTTAATTGGTTTACTGGGTTGCAAAGGATTTTAGTTTGTATACACAAATACATTTGCCATTGTTTGTACTGCTCTTAGTAATCTGTGAATTTCTATAACCTATACATTATATGAATTTTACAATTTAAAAATGATGTGTGGAGAAACCGAGGAAGCAGAAGAGCACAAACAACTTTGTAAAAGAGGAAAAAAGTTGGATGATTTATACTATCTGTTTTCAAGATTTACTCTCAAGTTACAGTAGCTAAGACTTGAGGTATTGTTGTAATGTTAGACAAACAAATAAACAGAGAGTACAGAAATAGACCTACACATATATGATAAATTGATTTTTGACAAAGATGCAAAGGTAATTCAATGGATAAGTGATAGCATTTTCAACAAATGGATGAATGGTGTAGGAATAATTGGACATTTCTAAGACAAAGAGAGAAAGAAAGGAAAGAAGGAAGGAAGGAGGAGAGGGAGGGAGGGAGGAAGAAGGAAGCAAAGAGAGAGAAAGAGGAACCTCAGCTCTTTTCTCATACAATATACAAAAATTAACTTGTAACACTTCAGTATGAAACTTCCACATGAAAACATAGAAGACATTTTTTGCCTTTGAGTTAGGCAAAGATCTGTTATATAAAATATAAAAATAACAAAACAAAATTAAAATTGATCAACTGAACATCATAAAATTAAAAATATCTGTTCTTTGAAAGCCATTTCTTAATTCTCTGAAAGAATTAAGAAACAGATTGGGAGAAAATATTTGCAAACACCTATCTGACAAAAGACATATCCAGAATATATAAAGAACTCTCTCAACTCAATAATAAGAAAATAAATAATGATTTAAAATGTCCAAAAATTTGAATAAACATTTCATGGAAGAAGAGATACGGATAAGAAATAAGCATATGCAACATTAGTCATTAGGGAAATGCAAAACACAACCACATTGTGATACCATTACAGTCCTATCAGAATGGCTAAAATTCATACAAAACAAAACAACCCAACAAAACCTGTCAATGCCAAGTGCTGATGGAAATGTGGAGCAACTAGAATTTTCTAGATGTGGAGCAACAGGAATTCTCATACTTCGCTAACAGGAACGCAAAATGGTACAACTACTTTAGAAAACAGATTGGCAGTTTCTTACTTCTAGGTATTTACCCAGAAAAGTGAAAATATGTGTCTACACAAAGATTTGTATGCAAATGTCTACAACAGTTTTATTCATAACCGCAAAATATTGGAAACAATTCAAAAGTCTCTCAGTCAATGAATGTATACATTCATGCAACGGAATAAGCAATAAAAAGGAATGAACTACTGATACACGCAACAACATTGGTGGATGTCAAAAGCATTCTACTAAGTGAAAATACAAAAGGCTACGTAACTATGATTCCACTTATATGACATTTTGGTAAAGGTGAAGATATGAAGACAGAAATCAGATAAGCGGTTGCCTCGGGCTGCAGGTGGGAGGATGGAACTCAGTACAAAAGAAGATAAGAGAACTTCTTAGGAGTGATGAAAATATTCCATACCTGGAACGTGGTGGTGGTTACACAATGAATATGTTTGTCAAAACTCATTGAACTGTTTATCTAAAAAAGGATGAGTTTTACTGTATATAAATTATACCTCAATAAAGCCAACTTTAAAAAGGTGATATTACTCTGAGGAACACTCTGTCCCTAAACCTTTATGAATTTCCTCTGAATTTTTATACATTCATGAGTCTCTTTCTTGAGCACCTAATCTATGCATGGTTTCATTCTACATCCATGCTTCAGTGATCAGACACAATTTTCCTTCATTAATTTTTCTTTCATCGTGGTATCCTGAATCATTTTTTGAAATTTCTTCCCATGAGTGAACTCAGGAATTTACATATTTACTTTCTTGGTAAGTTCTAAATTCAGAGTTTGATGAGAGTCTGCTTTCCAAGTCTTTCCTGAGCATTAAAGTAAATGGTTCATGTCTTAAAACTCCCTAACTCTCATACATCCTGAAGCCTTACGGCAGAATTGCATCCTTTAACCATGCCCCCAGTTAATAAAGTGCTTTTGGCACTTCAGTTATTAAAATACATGGGTTTGAGGAGGATTTAAAATAGACTTTGCTAATATTTAAAATTCCCCTTTATATTTAATAATCCAAGTTCAATGATATTGTTGGCTATTGGAAAATTACAAGTAAACTTGAGGACCCAAAATCTGGCATCTCTCTCTTCAATGAAGAATTCTAAATGACAGTTATAGGCAGAAGGGTTTACAATGTCTCACATCTTCTTTAGAACAGAGCATTGCTAACAAGGACATTACTTCAGAAATAAAGGAGACAAACCTTGTTATTGTGCATTGAAAATATTTGCATTCCATCCATGTTACAGCTCAGGATTAAAGAACTTTGGCAATGACATTACCCTTTCCAAACCTGAACCTAATTTACCAAGCAGTTAGAGTGACAAAGTAGAAAGCATAGGATCTGTAGTTCATTTGCTCTGTCCACAGATCTGGGTCTCTGTGTAAAGTCTGCAAAATTAAAAGCACAATCAAAGTAGATGTTTAAAGAGTAATGGCGCATGTTATATCTCTGAGATGCCACATAAAATCAAGGCCCTTGGGAAAGTTGTTAAGTAAGGAGTATTGATTTAAATTACTTAACAATAGCAAGGGTACACATACTTTTGCCTCGAAGATTTTTCTTTCTTTTTAAAATAAAAAGTCAGTGATTTGCCAATAGACACGTTCATTCCAAAAACTTAAATGTCGACAGTATCAACAGCATAAACATGAATGCAATATATCTTTCAGAAAGTAAATGTTTCCAAAAACTTTGTGACATACACTTTTTGGAATAGTTATGATTTTGTCTGAGATATATATAAATACACACATACACATATTTAATCACTTATGGGACTCCTGAAAAAAAAAGTAACTCTAAGACATTTTTACCAAAATGAAATATGAATAATGAATAGTACACTTTTATTGAGGAACTTTTATTGTAGATTAATATTAATCAAAAGTATGTCATAATTAGAAAATAAGGAGAAACAAAAAAATAATTTATAGTTCAACGATTAGAGATAGCCATTTATTTCTTCATTAATTCTGCAAATACCTACTGAATGTGTTCTATGTGCCAGGCAGTGTTTTAGGCACTGCAGGTTCAGCAGTAAACAAAATATATTCAAAACTTCCTGTCCTTATGGGTTTTACAGCAACCTTTACCATTTTGTTGTATAGCCTTCAAGAATTCAGATATATGTATCGATATATATATATTACACACACACACACATACATACATACACACACAAAGACAAAAGCATAGTGTTATTCTGTAGGTATTATTTGTAACCTGTTTTTTAAGACTACACATGACTGTGATCTTTTAAAAAAATTTTTACTGTGGTAAAATCACTTAACATGAGATCTGCCCTCCTGACAAAATTTTAAGTGTACAATACAGTAATGTTAACTACAGGCACTATATGTACAGCAGGTCTCTAGAATGTATTCATCTTGCATAACTGAAACTTTATACCCATTGATTAGCAACTTCTTTTCTTACCACCAAATATACACTGATACCTTTTTTTTCAATGACTTCATTATATACCATTGTATGGGTCATCCTAAATTATTTAACAATCCCCTCTCATTGGACATTTAGTTTGTTTCATTTTTTTGCATTATAAATGGTGCTATGGTAATATGTAAGCATGACTATTATAGTATATGTTATAATTATATACATACATACACACTTCCAATTTTTTTTTATCATGGTCAATTCCTAGAAGTGAAAATTTTGTTTCATAGGGTATTAACAATTTTAAGGCCTGTATGACTTTTCTCTATGATTGGTTCTTTTCTGAAATAGAAAAGCAGAAAGCAAAGTATAGCATATGTGCTTCATTCAAGGTGTGAAAACTCTAAACAGTATGCCTAGAGTAGTGTTTACGCTCTGAGGTTGTCGTGATGATGCCAGTGTCTTAGAATACCAGCACGACGATCAAAAGGGTAGATCAGGAATGAAAACCAGTGGTTTTGAGATTCTTTTCCACAAGGATAACCAAGCTTTAGATTAAAAAACCAAATTAATTGATATGTTTTGAACATTTCAATGTACATTTCAGACAAAACTTCATTAGGCTTCCATTCCAAGTAATATCCTTGAATTCTTCTTTGCTGTAACAGCAGGGAAGCATCCCAGCTTTCAGAGTTAGTTTTCCTATAATCATTCTTAAAATGCCTGTAAACCATTTTATTATCGAAAGTATTTATAAAACATAAACTATAATCTCAAATTTTAAAAATGACATGACCTTTTTCTTTAGGACATCTGATTTTCTAAATACCTCTGGAAAGTTTAGAATAAAATTTGGTTGCTCTAACATAATGTTTTATTCTGCCTACAAGATGTACTCTTATTATATATGATTTTAAGAGTCAAATGGATCAATCTTTTTTTTTTGTTAAATTTTCTAGCTCCTCATTCATAAATTCTGCAAGTCATTTATGGGATAATAAGTCGCTAATCATATAAAATCAACAAATACAGGTTTATGGTAAGAAACTAAGATATACCAAAGTAGAAAGGCAAATTTGAGAAAAGTTTGATTTCATATGACAGTTAAAAACATTTAAAAAAACCATTTATAATTTAATAGATTTCTTTCTGAATACAGATTTGTAGTAAGAAATCAGCGACAATCAATGATATGAATAAATTATTCTACTTGTTTTAATTCAACATGATAAAATGGAAATGTGAGAATTATAGTGATCCTTAAATTCAACTTGATCTTTCAAGGTGTTCAGCATTCCCTGATTCCTCACCTAGGTCATAGCAGGGGAGAGATATGATGAATCCTTGCATAGATATAACTGCCTGTCTAGTATTCCTCTAGTTTATAGCATTGTTTGCTCGATATCCTACGGATTTATGTAGATTTTGTAACACGCAGTTCCTCCTCTAAGAGCTGGTTGCCAAGTAACATCAGAAGGATTCCAGGACCAAAAGCATTCCATCTTCACAGAGAATTAATTTTTTCCTAGTAAGACTTAAGACTTCATAGCTACTCTACCAAGCTGCACAAAAATGTGGTTTGCGAGAGACATCCTTGAAAATATTTAGGGATTTTAAAATTAGTATTATTATTGTATTACTATTATTATTATTACTGGGTGCTGAGAACTACTCTAGGGAAGGGAAGAAACCTCTAGGATTCTTTTTCATAGTGTGGGCTCTCTTCAATTCCACTCTCCTTGTGGCTCTACTTTTGTTGGGCTTTATAAAAAAATCAAAGTTAAATGAAAAGTATGCAACAGTATTTGTGTAGTTTTAATTACATCTCTGTTACTATGATTGAAATTGAGAACTTTTTACAAGGTAAGGGTCATTTGTGTTTCTTTTTCTGTGAACTGTTGCTCATATCTTTTGCTCTCTTTTAAAAAAAAAATCAGACTGTTGATATTTTTCCACTCAATTTTTAGAAACTTTAAATGTGAGAGATATAATTTATGATATTATTTATACATATTTTCCCAGTTTATAGTTTGCTTGTGGTATTTTATTTTTCTGTTCAACAGCTTTATAAAATATTTATCTATATATCTATATCTCTATCTTTCTAATCAAATTATCAGTCTTTCCTTTTATTGCTTCTGTATTTTTAATCATCGGAAATGTCACAGGTTTGGTTTCCCAGGAAGCTGACTCTGAGATGGAAACTATAGTGCTGGACTTTATTAAAGAATCTGTCTTAGTCATCTCTGGCTGCTATAATAAATACCATAGAAGGGGTGGCTTAAATAACAAACCGTTGTTTCTCATGGTTCTGGAAGCTGAGAAATCCAAGACCAAGGTGCAAGCAGACTTGGTTCTTGGTGAGAGTCCTATACCTGGCTTCCAGATGGTTTCCATCTCTCTGTACTCACATGACCTCTTTGTATGCATGCAGAGAGAGAGCTCTGGTCTATCTTCCTCTTCTTACAATGACACTAATACCATTATGGGGCTCCACTCTTAAGACCTCATTTAAGCCTAAGTATTTCCCAGAGCCTCAATCTCCTAATACCATAATCTTGGAGGTTAGGGATTCAACATATGAATCATAGAAGGAACACAAGCATTCAGTCCATAACAGAATCCTTGGGACTAACAGGTGTGGATCAAAGGACTCCCAACACTAGGGTAATAAGTTCTTTATTCCTGAAGAGGATCTAGGTGGCACATCAAAGCATTTACCATGGGAAATTCTCTCCACTCCAAGAAATGAAACAAAGGGATAAAACAACACAGCTAATAAGGTATCCATCTATGGCTTCTTATACTACTTGAATAATTTTATTTGGTACATTAAATCTCTGATCCATTTGAAATGGTGTGACAAACTGAGCCAATGTTGTATTTTCATACTTTCAGTGGTCCCAGTAATATATTAAAAAGATGATTTGAAAAGTTATCCATTATTCTAAAAGTCTAAATTTCCATATATGTTTAGGTCTGTTTCTGGATTTCTTTTTTGTTCTATTAGTATATCCGCTCATGTGCTAATACCACATCATTTTAATTATTTAGGTGTTGTAATGTGTTTTAAACCTTTCACTATCCATTTCTTTTTTTTACTTTTAAGGTTTTCCCAGATATTTTTCCTAGATAAACTTTATAACTAACTTGTCTAACTATAGAAAAATTGTATTTTATTTGGATTTCATTAGATTCATAGATTAACTTAGGGAAAACTGACATAAATCAACTTTGGAAAAGCTGATATCTTTATTATGTTGTGTTCTCCTTTCAATGAAGATGATATATCCTTCTAAATGCTCAGATCTATTATGTCTTTCAAGAATATTTTAGAGTCTATAAGAGTTTTGTGCCCCTTTTTTGTTATGTTTATGCTTAGGTTTAAAAAATTTTTTTGACTTCCTATTATAAATGGAATCTCCTCTTACACTATTTTCTAACTGGTTATCTTTCAGGTTCCCTGCTTTATTAAGTAATTAATAATTTAAATCTACTTTAAAATTATTTTAGTTCTTTTAAAATTTTATACTATTGATATAAAAAATCTCCAACATAAACAAAATTGAGAAAAGTGAATGATAAATCCCCATGTGCCCATTACTAGAGGCGACAATTATCACTTCATTACTAATCTTATTTCATCTAAAACCCAACCGACTTCCTCTCTCCTAGATTTATACTGAAGCAAATCCAAGGTACAATATCATGTAATCTCTACGTATTTCAGTATCTATTTCCAAAAGATAAGTAGTCTTTTTAAAACATAGCTTCAATGCTTTTAGTCCACCCAAAGCCCCCAACCATAAATAATTCCATATTATCATATTATTAACAAATATTTAGTCAATGATTAAACTTCTCCAATTATCTCATCAATTTTTTGGAAGTTTGTTTATGCCAATCAGTATACAAATAATGTCCACACATTGCAATTGATTGATATATTTCATTTAATCTATAGGTTACCTCTCCATCTCTTTTTTTCCCCTTGCACTTTATTTCCTGAAGAAACTGGATCATCTGTTCTGTATAGTTTTTCATAGTTTTGCTGACTGCATTCCTGTAGTATTTTTAAGAATGTTCCTCTCTTCACTGAATTTCATGTAAATTAGTAGTGTGAACAAGAGGCTTCATTAGACTCAGATTTGATTTTTTTTTTTTTTGGTTAAGAATATTTCCTAAGTGCTATAGTGAATTTCTATGAGGGAGCACATAAGGTCTGATTGTATCTGTTTTAAATCTAATAATTCATTAGACTTTGCAAATTGATAATATTCTAATTTTACCACTCTTTTATTTATTAGCTAGAACTCTTCTATAAAGAGTAACTTTTCTTTATCATCTATTTGATTACACTGAAATACAGTTCATAGAGGAATGGTAGAATAAGTGCTTGATTCTTCTTCTTTATGATAGCTTTTAAAATTATGTGTTATATTTGTAGCATGCTCCAAAGGTGACCAATAAGCTTTTCTTATTATCATTATGGACTCATGTATTAAACATATTTGACGTATTTAAATCCCTTGTAAATTTTTCCATTTTGGGAGGTCAGTGGGAGACTCTTCAAGTTAGCTCTTTTAGATATGACCCTAATAGTGATGATAGCTTCCTTGTTTTCTGCCTTGAAAATATGTTCCTTACTGTCTTTTACATTCCCTGTCCCAAACCAGGGATCAGGCACTTCTCCCAGAAGCCCTGGTTCCTTTAATAGGAAGTAGTATTTTGAGATCATAATCTAGGTACATAAAGTGCTCTTTGTTATTGGTTTTTCATTGTTCCTACACCCGTTCTTGTTGCAGAGCTAGGAAATGTTTTTTGCTGTTGTTAAGATAAAATAGATCGTGCACACACACAGATAATCCTAATTCAGATATAGCACTGAAGATTTTTATTTAACCTCATCGCACTTACGTGTGCTTCTCCTTTTTCACGTAACAGGTATCTGGGTTCTCAATGACATCAATATAATTATTAATTTGCTTTATCCCACAACATACATGACAGTTTCAGGATGATACTAAAAACACTATCACCAACACCATTACATTCATTTCTTTCATTTTGTTTTGATGTTTATGTATTACCTTTAAAAACCATTCTTTATAATTATGCAGAATATTTACATGGTTCCAAAATCAAACCTACAAAATAAGAAGTCTAGCCAGCTTCTACCATGTCTATTTTCTCCCCTTTCCTCCTATAAATATTTAGATACATAATTTGAGAGAAAAGCTAGAAGGGAACTAAAGGGAAAAAAAACTTGGACTCAGAGGTTAAAGTTCAATCTTTGCATGAAAGTTGTGTAACAGGAGTTGGAAATATTCATATTAGGAAGTTAGAAGAGAAAGTGGAATAATTTAAAATATTTCATTGAATTGGCTAAAAGAGGACAATGATGGAGAATTTTTTTAATGAATATTAGAAAAGAGTGTGCAAGAGGAAACAGTCAACAATGCCAAAGTCAGCAGAAAATCTTGGTAAAAGTTGACAGAAGTAAAGCTATTGAATTTCTCAATAATAAGGCCTTTTAAAATAAATTTCAGAGAGATAAGTTTCTTTGAAGGAGCAAAGCAGAGTGTCAAAGAGCAATAAGGGAATGAATGGAAAGGAAATAGAGAAAGGCAGCCTAAAAACTTACTTGTGATGCTGGAAGTTTGAAAGGTAGGAACACACAAGGCTATTGCTAGCTTGAGAAATACAGTCAAATGGAGATTCTTTATTTTCCCAATAATGAAAATCTTAAAGTCAAAGAGGGGGCTATCAGAAAGAGAAGCTAGGGCTTCCCTGGTGGCGCAGTGGTTGAGAGTCCGCCTGCCGGTGCAGGGGATACGGGTTCGTGCCCCGGTCCGGGAAGATCCCACATGCTGAGGAGCGGCTGGGCCCGTGAGCCACGGCCGCTGAGCCTGCGCGTCCGGAGCCTGCGCGTCCGGAGCCTGTGCTCCACAACAGGAGAGGCCACAACAGTGAGAGGCCCGCGTACCACAAAAAAAAAAAAAAAAAAAAAAAAAAAAAAAAAAAAAAGAGGAGAAGCTAGAATGAGTGAGGTAGGAGGTAGATGGGCCCCTGGGCAGAGCAGCCGGAGTGTATCAAGTGGAGTAGATTGGAGCTTTGTTTTCCCTGACACTCCAAAGACAAAGTTAACGGCAGGAGCTGAGCTCTGCTGGAGTAAAGAGGTAAGAGGAGCACACCTGTCACTCCTGAGGTCAAGGAAACCTCCCGACTGCCCATGAACAGGAAGGCTCCTCGGGGGTCAAAAAGGGAGGGAGCATCACCCCATAATAAGTGTGGAATACTCCCTTTAGCCTTTGCACTGGAATCCATCTTGGCAAAACGACGTGCACGCATATTGGGAGGGACTTAGGTCAGGTGTGGAAAAGAAGCGAGATAATTTGCCACAGAACAAAGACCCATTAGACCTGCCCTATATGTGATTTATTTTTTATAAATTTATTTATCTATTTATTTTTGGCTGTGTTGGGGCTTCGTTGCTGCACGTGGGCTTTCTCTACTTGCGGCGAGCGGGGGCTACTCTTCGTTGCGGTGCGTGGGCTTCTCGTCGCGGTGGCTTCTCTTGTTGCAGGGCATGGGCTCTAGGTGCGTGGGCTTCAGTAGTTGTGGCATGCTGGCTCAGTAGTTGTGGCTTGTGGGCTCTAGAGTGCAGGCTCAGTAGTTGTGGGGCACGGGCTTAGTTGCTCTGCGGCATGTGGGACCTTCCCAGGCCAGGGCTCGAACTCGTGTTCCCTGCATTGGCAGGCGGATCCTTAACCACTGCACCACCAGGGAAGCCCCATATAAGTGATTTAAATCACCTCGCTGGCACGCCCCTCCTCATTAGGGAGGACAACAACACCCTTTCTCTCCGGGTGTGTATTTCTGCCTTGCTTCTGTCTTAAATAAACTACTTCTCTGTGTGTTTTCCCACATGTTGTGCTGTGCTAATAATAATAAACTGTGTACCTGTTTTTATAGTTTTTGCCTCCTTGAAACATCCTTGCTTTCAAACGGGGGCAAGAGCCAGGGTAACTTTGCTTCTAGCCTCTAACCCCTGGTAGACTGGCAGCTAGGATTCCTGGTTTTCATCCAGGCTACTCAGGTTCAGTTCCTGGGCAGGGAACAAAGATCCTGCTTCAAGACTGCTCACTGCTGTCTCTCAGAGAACATGAGAACATGGAAATGCTGGAACAAATCTCTCAAGAGTAAGGAAGGAATGAATCTAAGGATAGGGAACAGCCAGCAATTCAGCCTCCATGCACAGAGACCAGGGCACTAAGTGAGAATTTTGGGACATGCAGCTTATTCCAAGGAAGCATGTAATAAATCCAGACTTCTGAGTCTTTCCACACCAAAGTTGAATTCCTCCACAGAGGCTGATTCCATTCCTCACTTAGATCCCTGGAAATAAAAAAATCCCACGGCAGGCTTATTCCCCTGATTTAGGATTCCCCATGAAACAAAATTAATTGAGTTCACTGCTAGTTTATTCTGAGCACACAACCCACACTTTCTAGTCTACTCCTAATACACTGCACCTGATTGTTTTGGAAGCCTTGAAATCAGCTCAACTTGGAATGGTCACATCTTTCTTATCCTTGGTCACTGTCTAGGTTGGACAACCCTTGGATCATCCAAATCCTTTCAAATTCTTATTTCCATATTGCTCCATATAAGCCTATCTTGACCATAAGACCATATCCCCACATTTCTTCTTCCTCTTAAACCTTCCTACTGTGTCCTATGGTAACTCTTATTTCATGGTAAACTATCTTATATCTCAACCTCTTCATCAGATGTTCCTCCTACCTCCTAGCCCAAATCTGCATTCACCACTGCTATTTCTAAAGCATTATTTGTTTTCTTTCTGTCAACTGTTCTTTTGAGACATATACTGTCCCACCGAATCTGTCATTCATTAATGTCTCATCTTGTGTCCGTTTCTCAGCTTGGTTTGTCAGTCACTTGACAGGGTCAAGAAGGGGAAAAAAATGGATGTACAGCAGTTAAATTGCTAAGGAAGAGCATGGAGTGTCTGGAGAGCAGAATTAGACCAGACACGGGAAAGGTGGACTCAGAGGGTAGGCAGAATGTGTGAGCCACATAAAATCCTTAAATAACGGATAAGGTACGTGGTATGTCGCGGCTGGCTCATACTAGTTTACAAGAGCCAGTTGTTAAATTTTCAGAAATTTTGCAAGCTCTTACATTGATAGCTTGAAATGGGACATCATGGGAATATTTATACCATGAAAATCTGCAAATGCTACAAATCAGGACTCATTTTCCTCTGAGAGTCAGTTGTTAAATATTTACCAGCACACCACTGGGTGACAGGGAGGAAGAGGAAATGAAATACTGAGTGAATACAAGGTCAGGAAAGTTGAAGACAAATTTTACCTAATTCAAAAATTATGTCTAGGAACACTATCACCAAGAAATAAAGTAGAAGTCCAAGAAATAAAAAATACGGAAGATTTAAATGGTAGGTCCCAAAGCGGCAAAATTACAGACAAGTTCCAAAGAAAAATAACTGGAACATATCCTTCTTTTAGCTTAACAAATAGATTTCATCTTTATTAATGAGGCTGAACCACAACTGTATGGAAATGAATGGAGATGATATTGGCAGGTTCTCCTATATCACTGGATACTCTTGTGTTGAACTCAGCCCACAGCATTTGTTTATTCTGTGCTTAACTAGGCTACTGGGTACAGCTTCAGGCTCCAAAAACTTAGATGGGGTCAAGAACCTAGAAATTGACAAGGATAATGAGAATATGGAGAAGATATGGCTCTTAGGAGCATCTATACAGTGAAATTAAAAGGGTGGAGTTTATATCCTGTCTACCCTCATCCACTGAATGATATTGTGCAAGTCACACAACCGCTCTGAACTCATTTCCTAAGCTATGATGTGGCAATGGAGATACCTATCTCTTAGTGTAGCTGTGAAAATTACTCAAGTTTATGAAGTTTCAAGTGTTGAGTCTGGTGCCTTGCTCGTAGCAGAGACTAAAACGTTTGTTCCCATCTCATTCCTAATCTTTTTTTCTCCATGAGGTAAGGCTAAATACATATTCTTGAGAAGATGAAAATAAGAAGTCAGACCTAAGTGTATGAAGGAGTTTCTCAGTAGTTCTCTTTTTTTCACATCGTTGGAAAGCTCTAATCCAGGGGTTGGCAAACTTTCTGTAAAGAGGCAGAGAGTAAGGCTCTGCGGTCCACAGGGTCTCTGTCCCAACTACTCAACTCTGCTGTTGTAATACAAAAGCAGCCACAGACAATACATAAACAAATATGTCTGTGGCTGTGTTGTTAATAAGACTCTATTTATGAACACTGAAGTTTAAATTTCAAATAACTGTTTATGCTATGAATATCTTTTCTGTTTTTTTCAACCACTTAAAATGTAACAATCTTTCTGAGCTCACAGATCATATAAAAACATGTGGAAGGCTGAATTGTGCCTGTAGACTGTAGTTTGCTGACACCCGCTCTTATCTCATACTTCAGGAATTGGGATAGGCCGGTAATTTTGAAACATATTTTAAATTCTTGGAATCCTTTGTTCAAAGAAAATCTTGCATGACAACCACTTGTTAGCAGAGTTTCTGTGAGCATGGGAATTTTAGCATCCCTCCCATTCCCTCAAGAACCTATCTTTCCACCAACACTTACACACACACACACACACACACACACAATCTCCTGAAGGGATTTTATGGGACACTTTTCTGGAAGTCTTACAATCCACCAACACACACACACACACACACACACACACACACAATCTCCTGAAGGGATTTTATGGGACACTTTTCTGGAAGTCTTACAATGAAACATCAAAAAGAAACACTGATAATTTTGCACTATTCGACCCCCTTTAAGGCAAACAAGATCCGAACAAAAAAAAGCCAGGGAACAGTAATTAAGAGAGCCCTCCAAAGGCTACACATCCTTAAAGTCGTGGGTTTTTTTTGTTTTTGTTTTTGTTTTTTTTTTTTTTTGCGGTACGCGGGCCTCTCACTGTTGTGGCCTCTCCCGTTGCGGAGCACAGGCTCCGGACGCGCAGG